>NC_087355.1:76181060-76484090 GCF_030014295.1 Loxodonta africana | reverse complement strand
CCTGGATTTCAGGTTTAATGGTCCAGCTGGTTTAGACCAATCTTTTTATGTTTCCTTTGGATGACTGGAGAAGACACCTTCCAAACTATGTCATTAAATGGAATCAAGCTCCAAATCATCTAAGTTCACAGCAAGCCCAGAATGTTCACAGCAAGAGCGAACCTTGTAAAGTGAGACGGTCTACCCTCAAAGACCACTCTCTCAGGCTGCATCCATCCTACACTCACCCAGCTCTGGAGGACTGACTGAAGAGCGAAGTGTCCCATGCCCTGCCTGCGACATGATTTCCATTCTAAATTTTGTTTTTATTCTCTGTGAAAGGAGTACTTTATGCTCTGAACTTTATGAAAGTAAAAAAAAAAAAAAATCATTTTCAGATGAAATTTCAGGTTTGGACTCAGCCCAAGAGGGATTAAAAATTTTGGGCAAGTTGGAAGGAAAATGTTCCAGGAGGTTTTCAGAAATGCAGAGTGTCAACAACAACAACAAAATTGCAATTTCAGAGTGCCTGGTTCGAAGCCTTCCGTGAGGGTGGTGGGTTTACTTATATGCATACCTGGTCCTGGGCCACTTACACATTTCCTGAGACATCGTAATAATACCCTAGGTTTATACAGAGCTTTATGCTTTGAAAGCGCCTTTCCATAATTAACTTGTATTTTTATTTTATCATCATCATGAGGCAAGCAAGGCCAAAAGATAAATAAATTGAGTCACAGATAGGTAAAGTGACTTGCCCCAAAAGAGCAATATTTAGTTGGAACAGTATAATCTTTGGAGACAAGACAAAGCTGGGGTTCACAGGTGGCACTACTGTGGCGCTTAGTATCTTTGCCTTGGTTACTTACAAACTCTGAGCCTTTGCTCATCTGTAATAAGGGGTTAGTAATATTTCATAGCCATCTACAGCTCTGGTGGCACAGTGGTGAAGAGCTTGGCTGCTAACCAAAAGGTTGGCAGTTCAAATCCACCAGCTGCTCCTTGGAAACCCTACACGGCCGTTCTACTCTGTCCTATAGAGTTGCTATGAGTCAGAATTGACAGCTACAAGTTTTTTTTTTTTTTTTTTTTTAACCCATCTATCAGTTTGTCTTAATGTGGTGGCTTACGTGTTGTTATGATGCTGGAAGCTATGCCACCGGTATTTCAAATACCTGCAGGGTCACCCATGGTGGACAGGTTTCAACAGTGCTTTGGGACTAAGCCAGACTAGGAAGAAAAGTCTGGTGATCTTCTGAAAAATAGCCAGTGAAAACCCTATAGATCACACACACACACACACACACACACACACACACACACACACACAAATGTTTGATATAGTGTTAGAAGATGAGCCCCCTAGGTTGGAAGGCACTCAAAATACATAGGGATGACAATGATCATGAAGATGGTACAGAACCAGCCAACATTCTGTTCTGTTGTACATGGGGTTGCTCTGAGTGGAGCCAACTAACAACAATAATATTACATAGAGGTAATGTGAGGATTAAATGAGATGGTGGTGAAATAATTTTTTGTACATAAACTATAGTACCACTTTGATGTTACTTAAATGCAATGAGACATCTTGTTAGGGATGTAAACAGGACTTAACATTCTGAGTCTCCTGAGTCCTGGGTCAGCATTCATGTTTCCAGTGAACCATCATGATTAACCTCAAACCATTGTTACAGTTTATCTTGGAACTATTAGGTTCAAGACTTTTTTCCACAGTCCATGACGATTAAAGGATCCATTTGAGAGTTTGCTTATTAAGTCACCAATCACTTTGCCCCTCATCATGGGGTCTAATAAGACCCATGTGGGATGTGCTGGTTTTTTTTTCTCATGCTAGCTTCCTCCACTTCCTACTGAAGGATCACTTATGTAATTTGGAGTGGCACTGTGTAATGGTCGTGAACTGCATCCCTATTAGTTACAGAATACAACATACAGCAAGAGATCATCCAAGCCCTCAAGGACTCTGTGTTCTTAAAGACATCAGAAGCAAGGCACACCTACCACTCTAAACATCTGCCAAATCATGTCTGCTTTAAAAACTATTACCAACACACAACCACCCAAACACCACAAACTAAAAAGCAAAACAGTGACCAACCATGCATAGAAGAATCTAAAGTTCCCAGATGCACCATATCAAGGAACTGAGCACGTAAACATGAACTTCCTATAAATAGATGCTGGCTTGTTAGCACTGCATGTCTCTAACACACGAAATTTAAAGAGGAAGCAATCTAATATGCGTGTCTATGCTTCCTACCTTCTCAAGTAGACTGCAGAAGCCAGAATGGGTATCTTATTCATTCTTGCATCCCTTCATCACTCGGATGGGGTGGGGAAATGACATCTGTAGCTGGAATCGACTGGATGACAACTCACAACAACAAGAAGCCTCTATTCAGTGCCAGGCACTGCACCAGATTCTTTGCATTTATCTCATGTATTTTTTTTTATTCTTAAAAACAATCCTTAGGTGTTGCATATTAGCATCTCCATTCACAGATGGAGAAAACAGGCTAGAGAAGGGTAAAGGAAGGCAGTCCCCAGGTTACAAACAAGATCTGGTCCTAAGTGTGTCTTTAAGTTGAATTGGTATGTAAGTCAGAACAGGGGCATACGGCTCTTATTTAGCCTGACTTTAGTGCAAGGAAAGGCTTGAAGCCTTTTCAATGATTTAAAAGCTGCACGTGCAGCAAGTGAAGGTGTGCTGAAGAATTTGTCGCGAACAGGGGTTGGTTCAATTGTTTCAAAGTGAGGGCAAATTTACATAACATTACCAGTTGTCCAAAGTTGTAACCCGGGGACTTACTGTAACTTGCTTAATTTAAGGTCGTATATCTTGTAAACGGTAGAGTCGCAATTCACATTTGAATCTATTTCCTATTACTTTAACTTTCACATATTCCAGTGCCTGATAAATAGCATATGCTGATAAATTTGTGTTGTCACATTACTACCGACAGACGGACCCGTTGCCATCAGTGCATTCCGACTCACAGAGACCCTCTAGGACAGAGTATAGCTGCCTCACAGGGTTTCCAAGGAGCAGCTGGTGGATTAGAACTGCCAACCTTTTTGTTAGCAGCCTCTTAACCCTCAGAACAACTGTTTGAGAAAGACATTGCTGTTACTTTTATTATACCTATTTTCCAAGTTGGGAAAATGAGGCACAAAAAGTTTGCCAAAGCAGAGCTGAGAATCAAACATAGGCAGCTCTGGTTCCATCATGCCTGTGGGTCTCAACCTTGATTGCGCTTTAGAACCACCTGGGATGTTTTATAACTCTAGGAAGCCTAGATCACAGCCCTGGAGATTCAGGTTCAGTTGGTTAGAGCTGTGGTCCTGGTGTTAGGAGCTGTCCAGGTGATCCCACTGCAGGCCAGGGCTGGGACGCACTGCACTTACCAGGCTGTTTCTGCAACCTGCTCTGTGGAAGAATTGCTCTCCATGCAAGCCGGAACTGAGTGTATATAGGGAAAAACCTACCCTTCTCATAGACATCCACAAACCAGTTGTCTAAGATTTTGATATGAATTGAATGTACAACACAATTAGCTAAGAATGATCGAACCCACTGCTTGGAATAAGAACCTCATGTGGTGTAGATGCTGGGACCATGCTGAGAGCTTTGCTGGGTTATTTCGGTTAATCATGACAGCCCTACGAGGTAGGTACCACTACTGTAAAAAAAAAAAAAAGGTTGCCATTGAGTTAACTCTAAATGCTCTATAGGACAGAGTAGAACTGCCCCACAAGTTTCCAAGACTGTAATCTTTATGGAAGCAGACTGCCCCGTCTTTCTCCTGCAGAGCGGCTCTTGAGTTTGAACCACTGACCTTTTGGTTAGCAGCTGAGCTCTTAAGGACTTTGCCACCAGGGCTCCTTATCGTTATAGACTAGGTATGCCAAACAGGCTTCCTCTTGCTTCCTACCAATCTGGTGAATTGCTACAGTTTGCAGCCTTGCTACTCAGAGTGTGGTCCATGGGTATCACCTGGCAGCTTGTTAGAAATGTAGACCCTCAGGCCTCACCCAGGCCCACTTAATCAGAACCTGCATTTCAACAAGATCCTCAGGTGAGTCAGAGCACATTAATTTTGAGAAGTTCTGGCCTAGAGCCCAGAGCGATTCACATCGACCCTATGGGACAGAGTAGAACTGCCTCATAAGGTTTCCAAGGAGCACCTGGTAGTTTCGAACTGCCAAACTTTTGGTTAGCAGCTGTAGCTCGGTTGTTACGAGTTGGAATTGACTCGAGGACAACGGTGTTTGTGTGTGGTCTAGAGCAGTGTCTTGGGCAGATTGTGTTCTTCTGAGCCAGGGATCAACTAGAGAGGGCTGTGCTAGCTGTGCTGTGCACATCAGCCTGTGCAGAGAATGGTGGGGGGCCATGTGAATCAGCATGTGTACTCAGGTTCAGAACACTATAAAGAATGTGATGAGTTCTCAGTAGAATCCTGGTCCTTCTTCACTTGACAGCCCCTTGTATTCCTAACCAGCGTCCCTCCAGTGGCCATCTCCTTTTGATCCTGTCATTTTCTGTGTGTTCTAGCATTTCTCTTAACCTACATGTCTATGCTAGGTGCTTCTAGCTCTCCAGGCTTGGAGTACTGTCTTCGCTTGTTAAAGGATGACAGCATGACACTACAGTTGGCATGACAGACCCTCTTGGTTTACCCAGAACTGAGGGATTTTCCCGGGGTTTGCGACTTTCAGTGGTAAAACCGTGACAGTCCCAGAGGAACCAGGATTGGGGAGTCAGCTTAGCTGCAGCCCCTCTCTGTCTCTGTTACGCATGTTGGGTCTGTATTTTCTGTTCATTGCAAGACTGCTTGTTCCTGTCTTAGATCTATAATCTATATTCTCTAATCTCTGGCAGAAGGGTATTATTTTCAGCCTTTTTAGGGAAGAAATATTACTTCCAATGTGCAGTCTCCATTCAAAACAAATACTCTGTATCATGGAAAAATAGCTGCAGCAATGGACTCAAACACACCAACAATGATGAAGATGGCACAGGACCAAGCAATGTTTCGTTCTGTTATACATAAGGTCACCATAAGTTGGAGCTGACAATATAGACTGTATAATAACAACATAATAGAAAAACGAATACCCTGCTTCCTATGCAACACCATTAATCATTTCCCTTCTCTCATCCCACTTCCCTCAGTGGCAAGAGCACAAGGAGTATGTTACAGAGTAGAACTGGTGCCTCTGGGTGGGTTTGAACTGCCAACCTTTAGGTTAGCAGCTGATGGCAAACCTCTTGCGCCACTCAGAGACCTTACTTGTTAATTACTTCGGGTCAAATACTGTGCCCAACTTTGTTTTGTTGGGAACTGCTTGTATAAGAATGTTACAGTTTGGAAGACTTCTGTATTTCTAGTCCCCAGCTGCTCAACAAAAGTTGCTGGTTTGAATCCACCAGGCATTCTGTGGGAGAAAAGACCTGGCAATCTGTTCCCATAAATATTTCAGCCTAGGAAACCCTATGGGGCAGTTCTACTGTCACAGGAGGTAGCTATGAGTTGGCATCAACTTGATGGCACACAACAATACCGACAATAACAATCTTTTAATAATCAATATAAATTAAGATCAAGGACCTAATTTTTAGGCTCTAGGAGCCTGGTGGTACAGTGGTCAAGCGCTCAGCTGCGATCCGGAAGGTCAGCAATTCGAACCTACCAGCTGCTCCAAGGGAGAAATGTGACTGTTTGCTTCCATAAAGATTACAGCCTTGGAAACCCTATGGGGCAGTTCTACAGGGTCGCTATGAGTCTGAACTGACTCGATGGCAACAGGTTTTTTAGGCTGTATTCCAAGTTTACAAAGTTTTTTTGTTCACAAGATAGGATTTATGATACCAGAGATTTATCTTTGTACTTTGTTTCCTTTGATTTTTTACTGTGGGGGTAGGTGTAAGATCACCCTCCTGCCATCTTTGTAACTTCCTAATCTTCATAAGAGGAAATGGCAGAATTAGGATTCCAACCATAAAGGTAAAAGGACTTGTGAAATAAGCTCCTTAAAGTTCCCTTAAAATCTAACACTTTATACTGTAGGTGACCAGCACATTTTAGATTACATTGCATATTTTCATTTGAAAACTTCCATCTTGTTGGATACTTAGATGAATAGATTTACATTGAAAATAACAGAAATGACTCTAAAAACATGCAAATCTGACTTTTTCTGTAGCTGGGAGAAACTGACACTGGCCAATTGTAGGTGAATTAGTCTGCTGTCTTAATTATATTGAATTATGTGGACTATAGTTCAATAAGGCTCAAGATAGGAAATAAAAGTATTTTCTGTCCTTTCCCCTACACTGAGGGATCATTAAGATAAGGATTTAACAGCCTGGGTTTGTAGGTGTCAGAAGAATTTCATTATTTTAATAGCTGATGCCACTGATAGTAACCATTTATCATCTGGTGTCTGCTGTGGATAAGAGTGAACGATAATTTGTATAATCAAGCCACACGTTTTTTGTTTTTTAAACTAAAATTTTACAAGGAGTTGTTAGAGCTGTGAGTTAGACTTCTAGAAGCTTCCTGCAAGATCCTAGCATGTTCAGGCTGGAAGGGTCCTCAGAGACGATCTGGAGCAACTTCTGTTACTTTGCAGATGTAAATGAGGAAACTGAAATGCATGGAGCTTAAATGATGTGACCAGGGTCAAACAGGATTAGCAGATGGGACAACAATGACTGCTGACTGCTAAAATCAACGAGTTCTTCTTGGTCGCCATTTTGCTTTAGGCTATAATAGCTCCCTGCCTTTTTCTCCACACCAAGTTCTTATCAATTAATCTCTCACCTTAAGAAATGCTGCAAAGATTCAGGCAAGCGCAAGATCTATGGCTATGCCTTATTGTTAGTTATCACAACTGAAAGGGGGTTTAGCTAATGACGACCACACTTAATTTCTCCTCCGTAGGTAAAATCGTACACAAGGACCTCATTCCAATCATTTGCCATTGTCTTAGAATTTTCTCATGTATGAATTTTAGTGTTTTGCTCGTCACAGATGATGATCTAAGATATGCTAATAATGTATAACCCCAATATTTCCATCTGTCAGTGTTACCCAGTCTTCTTTTCTTGATTTAAAAAAGAAAAAAAATTGGGGAACTATCTTGCAGTGTTTTGAGTCTCTGCCAGTACATTTTGTTCTAGGTCATTGTGGGAGATCCATTTCAGTTTTTAGGCTTCCACTCTTTAGTGAAGACTTGTCTTTAACTTGGACTTAGCTTTTTAGTTACAAAAGGATCCTAACCATTGATTGTATGACACCTATCATACACGACATGGGGAAGGCATCTTTGGAATGTGTTGATTTCCACATTTCTATAAGCCTATGGTATTTATGGTCTGAATTGTTTGGTTTCCATCAATACTTCAATATTTTTTTTTAATAAACATATCACAATAGAAAAAAGATAAAGTAATTTCCAAATATTATAAATTTGCTTGTCGGGAATTATCTAAGATTCCTTATTACTGGAGAATCTATACCTTATTCTCTAGCTGAAGGACTCCCTTTAAAAATTCTTATAAATTTGGTTTGGTTTTTACATATTCCCTTAATTTCTGTTTATCTGGAAATGTCCTAATTTCACCATCATATTTGAATGAGAACTTTACAGGATATGTTTGGCAATTCTAGGGGAATCTAAAAAAAAAAAATTTTTTTTTTTTTATATTTTGAATATATAAAGATGAGGGATAAAATGATGTCTCTAATTATAATGCTGGAAACATAGTAAGCAAAAAGATATTTGTTGCTTGACTGTATACAGCACATTGTAATTGATTTTAGTGTTAAGCGTATTACATTCTACTACATCAAATTATATCTCACTCTTAAGTAGAACCAATCTTGCTAGATAACTGATATTGGGGAGGGAACCCTTCTAGACTCTTGATGTTTCTTTCAATAGGGAAGAAGTTCCATGCCATTAACATTTCTGTCTCTGCTCCACCTGCTCACTCCTTTCTCCCTGGGGGAGGAAGAGTGCTTAATATAATTTGTGAGTTTGGAAGAAAAACCCAGGCACACATAGGCCAGCTCCTTCGTTCCCACCCTTCACCACCCAGACCCAGCCTGCTCAGAGTTCTGCATTCACCCTTGTTCTTGGCTATGCAGGGAATTTTATGAAACATTCTGGGCCCTGTAGCTGAAACCTTGAGTTTTCCTGTATTGCCTACGCCTGGTGGGTGTATCCGTCTACTTCTGGGGCTTATATTAGGAAGCCTATGTGGCTGCAGGTACAAGCCACATTATCCAAAGTGTTGTTTTCAGTAATGAAGTTGACATTTTCATCTTACGTTCGTGGAGAAGCAGAAAGGAGACATAGGTGAGTGAATAGGCAATGGCCTCAGCACCCTGGCTTCAGATCCCTACTCTGTTACCAGCCCAACTTGAGTTGTAGGGATTAAATGAGTAAATACACATAAAGCATTTAGAATAGTATCTGGCTCATGGTAAGTGCTATAAAAGTGGTTGACATGACTGTTACCTTTTTGTTTCATTTTTCAGTTCGTTCAGAGCACATGTTTTGAGAAAGGTGTCATATACTGGCTCCCCCCTCACACCTCAACAACAGAGTTTCTTAAGAGTAACTTATAAACCCATTCCAATTTCAAGTCACTTGTCAATTAGGCTAATCTTTTGCCTTAATAGTTGTCATCACCAGAATGATCTTTCCAATTGTAGAACTAATAAAGTTACTCTGAAATTCTTAATTTTTCTCCCCCTTCTTTGCTTGTTAAACCAGAACCCTTCATTCATGGTCCAGCTCACAGACTTACTCCTCTGCGAAACCTGTCCTTCTTCCTCTTCGGTCACGGGTGCCTCTCTCCTCTGTGTTGTGAAAGCGAAAGGACATATTCTTGCTACTGTAATCCTTGCTCACTGGAGTCCTATGACAATCATGTGAACTCTGAGCTCCTAAGTGTCTTGACATAGGACCACATCCTCTTTGGTTTTCTACACTGGTCCTACCTAGTGCCTAACTCAGTGACTTGCCTCTAATAGTTACCCAAATACCAATTCATCAACAAGTCTTATCAATGTCTTCGCCAAAATACTAAGCAAAACACTAATATTCATCATGTGCCTCTCTCCATCTCAACCTCACCATCAACCTGGCCACGATTAGCCCTTACCTGGCCTACATCAGTAGTCTTCTAAATTATCTCCCCGCCTTTATGCTATCCTCAATTCAGATTATTCCCAAAGTAGCTGTTGGAACAATGGTGTTAAAACACAAATCGTTACCTTTCCAAATAATAAACTCTGTTGTAAAAACAACAACAACAAAAGTTACAGTAGAGGGGATAACAACTCATGGTGACCTCATGTGTGTCAGAGTAGAACTGTGCCCCACAGGCTTTCCGATGGCTGACTTTTAGGGAAGCAGATCTCCAGGCCTTTCTTCCGAGGCACCTCTGGATGAACTCATATCTCCAACCTTTGGTTAGCAGCTGAGCACTCAACCGTTTGTATGACCCAGAGACACCAATTCCTTATGCTATCCCCTCATTTTCTTTCATTGCGGTCAGAACAATCGATAACCATCGTTAATTTATATTTTTGAATGGTTTACTGTCTGTGCCCTCCACTAGACTGAAAGCTACATGATGGTAGAATGAAGTCTGCCTTGTCATTGTTATGTCCTTGGGGCAAGCACAGAGCCGGACACACACGGAGGTGTTACAGAACTGTGTTCAGTGACTGGACAGTTCACGAGTGGACTCAGATGATTTAGGATTCCCAGAGCACACCGGGCCAAAGCCCCTTGTTTTACAGCTGAGAAAATCAAGATCCAGGGCTTGTAACGAGCTCTCCTGGGGTCCCACAGAAACCTCCTGGGGTTCTGGAATATCTTCCTTATATCTTGCCCTAGGCCTCTGGAAACTATGCAATATCTACAGGTTGTTAATTAAATAATGACAGGAAAACCAAATGCTTAATGCATTTCAACCTCTCACCAAGAAATTAAAGCTAAGCCCGAGGAAATGCCATCTGACTAATTTCTAACTAAAGTGAGTCTTCTTTTTTAGTCACCTCTGACAAAAACGTCAATGTTCTACAAAGTACAATGAGGGCTGCAGAGACCCACGGTAGCTTTCTCGTTTGCTCTTGCCCACACAGGGGTTCTGGGATCTACCGCAGGGTGGGAGGGTGAAGGGCTGTGCCTAAGTATTTCTTGGACAAGCAGAGAAAATTTTTCAGGTTCCTAGATCCTGGGCGGCCTAGCACCTTAAACAGACACTCCCTTTTTTCTACTTGGATAAGTTTTCTCCCATTATCTGTGGCATATCTGTCAACTTATTGTCTTTACTCATGTTCTTGCTTATTTCCTTCCCTGAGTCTCAGTTTTATTGTCTCTAAAATACAATATTTGCTTTTTGTGACTCCTTCAGCCTTGCCATTCTACAATTTTGCTGTTGGGAGTTAGCTTGTGAGCTTTAATGAGTACATATGATTTGCAGGGCACTTGACTCAGAATCCCCCATGTACAGGAAACCAGGTGATTATTTCAGCTCCTGTTAGCATCCCTTTACTGTCCTGGGCAATGATGAGGTACAAAAGAATCTTGGAGCTAACGTCTGTTTTCTGCTCCCCAGGACTTTGCTAGACCAAGGTTTTCATAGGGAGAGGAGGAAGTTCTCAAAGCTGACAATGGGGCTCATGGGAATGCAGGGAGCCTGACTACCCGATGACAGAGTGTCTTTCAGGACTACCAACCTTGCCCACCCATGTCACCCAACAAACTTATGGTTACTTATTTCTTCTTATTTATTCATTATAGCACAAGTACTAAGCAACTACTATATGATATTCATTGTGCTAGGTACCATGGGATCAGACATTTACATTCCAGAAATGCACAGTCTAATGGTGAGATAGGCAGGCAAACCAAGGCAATGCAGTGTGATATGTGCATTTGTAACGCTGCTTATCCTTGGTGGGAAACGGCATAGGACACTGTCTGGGAAGACAGAAAAGTCTGCTCAGAGGGCGATGTTTTAACTGGCTCTTGAAAGATGAGGGGGTTCCTCTGTAGAGATGGAGACAAAAATCTGAGCAGAGGGGCAACAGTGCAGAAAGGCCTGGAGTTGGGGCCTGGTATCCTTTAGAAATGGTGAGGTATAGAAGGTGATTTTGTGGTAACTCTGCATGAGGGACAAGATCAAGTGGGGAGTGGAGATGAGGGTGGAGGAGCTGACTGAGAAGGACTTTCTATGCCACGTTAATTGGCTTGGATTCCATTCCACTGAGGAGGATCTTCTATGCCACGTTAATTGGCTTGGATTCCATTCCACTGAGAAGGACCTTCTATGCCACATTAATTGGCTTGGATTCCACTCCACCTGTAAACTTGGACATCTGGATTAATGTGTGTCCAGGCATGTGTGTCGGTATCTGTAGGTGACATAATCAGGTTGAGTTTTAGGAAGATACCTAGTGGAAAATGAAGGATGGAGAATGTCAATCAATGACATAAAAGCATATGGCTGTTGGGGGACCAGTGAGTATTCTGGTGACCAACCCACTGATACACAAAAGGAAGTAAGCTTTGGAAGAGTGTTTGGGGCTGGTCAGTGGAGGGTAATGTATTCATGCCAAGGAGCTTCCATCAATAGATGTTGCTAGACAATGTTACTCAGAGTTTTTTTTTTTTTTTTTTTCCTGAGATTTATTAGTGGAGAACCTACTGAGAACTTTGCATGATGCTGAATAGGGCTGATGTTGTTTTTAGATACCATCAAGTTGGTTCTGACTTATAGTGACCCTATGTACAACCACCTTCCTAGAAGAGACAAAGTTCCCACCTTCTGTACATATTTATGGCTAAATTCATGTCTTGCCCCAAAGAATGCACAGTTATTCTCTTGGATCATGTGGCTTTGGCCAACCTCCAGCCTTATAGACCCTCCATTGGCCGCTCGGGCCCGGGTACATGACTCAGTCACTGCTGGAGAGAGGCTGGACTGCATTCCCAAGCAGCAGGTTTAATACAGCTGTGCTGGTGAATGCAACAAGGGACGGTAGGACTGGCGTGAGATCCAGATCTTGGGAAGGAAGAATGCATACATTTAAAAGTGAGTAAACAGAATTCGCTCTCCTTCCCATTGGCAGCATATCTGAAGGTCCTGACTCAGCATTCGTGGATTTTAATGCTGATGCTTGTCCACCCCTTTAGGCGGTAATTGATTTCATTGTTGGCTGGTTTTCATAGCATGAATGTGGGATCTTTGGAGCACCTAATTCCTTGTAAGTTCCATTTGAGGGTGGGAGAGCTACAACAAGCTATAACCAGCAGACAGCCCAGTGACTCAGGAGCTTAAGCATTTAACTTATTAGCAGAGAAAAATGTGGCAAAGATTTGCAGTTAATAAGATCGAAAGAAGAATCACTGAGACCTGAATTATGAAAGCTTCTATTTCCTTTCGGGACCATGTCAGAGCTTCGAGAGAAGAAAGGCTACCTTTTACCTTTGAGGAATTTTCAGAGCCTTTATTTGTTGGCTACGGACAAAGGGAACAATTTCAACACCTCAGAAAAAATGCTTTATCATTTCCTCTTGTGAAATCTGGGTGCTTCTGAACGAACCCATGCTAAGAATGTGGACCTCCAAAAAGGTCAATGCCCAGTCTGACCAAATACTGCTACCACGTTGTAGTGTTGTTTAGAAAAACCACTGTCTTTGAGTCAATTTCCACTCATAGTGACCCTGTAAGACAGAGTAGAACTGTCCCATAGGGCTTCCAAGGCTATAAATCTTTACGGAAGCAGATTGCCACATCTTTCTCCCTCGGAGCGGTTAGTGGGTTCGAACCATTGACCTTTCGGTTAGCAGCTGAGTGCTTTAACCACTGTACCACCAGAGCTCCTTGTTGTTTAGAAAAGACAAGAACAAATGTCTTACTCGGGCATTCCGTGACCTGCGTTTATCCTTGGAAGGCAGGAATACATAATAATAAGAGCACAGCCTTCTGTCAGATGGGTTCAAATTCCAGCTCTTCTTTCTAGTTACAGGACTTTCTGAGCCTCAGTTTTTTCATCTCTAAAATGGGGCCAATTATACCTACTTCTCAGGGGGACTCTAATGATTCAATAACATCAGATGAAAAATGTTCAACCTAGTGCCAGACACACAGTATGTATTCAATGTCACGGCTTATACTATTAATAAAAATGAGAAAGAGATACAAGACTACACTTAAATTGTTTGTTAACATTTATAGTAGAAACCAGTCTGTCTATAAACAGGACCTCTCCAAGTAAAGGGAAATTCTGATTTCTCCTTTTATTAGATACAGTTTGGTCAAATTAAAAAATGATAGGTTAAAAAAGTTACTTTATGAGTAATACTTTCTAACTTTGAACAAAGATAGTATTATAATACCTTATTTTTAGACCTTACTGTTTTATTTAGTTTTTGTTTATTTTCCCTTCCTTGTTTCAGGTTGGAGCCCTGGTGGTGCAGTGCCTAAAAGCTCAGCTGCAAACCAAAAGGTCAGCAGTTTGAATCCACCAGTCACTCCTTGGAAACCCTATGGGGCAGCTCTACTCTGTCCTGTAGTGTCGCTGTGAGTCAGAATCGACTCAAGAGCAACAGGTTTGATTTTCTGGTGTTTCAGACGGCCTGTAAGTTAGCCTTTGTCTTGTCCTTCTTGGTTTGTGATATTGGCTTCTAGCAGAAGCTTCGAATCTCTCTTTTCATCTTCTGCTCCTCTAATTTATTCACCCTCTTCAAACTGGAGAGAAAGGATAATTTGGGCATTCAGATTTCAGAATACTAATTGAACTGTTTTCTAGAAGAGGAGCTTTAGGAATTTAATTGGATCTTACTGGGTAGATGTAGACGTGGCCTTAAAAGGGAAAGGCCCGAAATAGAGGAGAAGGGCTTTGGCCTGCCTTGAGACTAGTTGGCAATATCTGGTCCAGGAAAAAAAGAATTTTCCCTATATTGTTCTTGTCTATTTCACTGGGGCTTGAGGCCAACACTCCAACTAGTTAGTATACATTACTTTTCTTTGCTCTCAGGGATTTCATGGAAAGGGGTGGTCATGGATTAGGGCAGGAGTCAGGTATTTACTGGATCCTACTTTTTTCTTTACCCAAATAGCATTATCATGCTATACTGGCCTCCTTATCTCCCTCACACTCTCAGCAGGTGACTTACAGTTCCAGCTGCATTTCCCAGCGCTCTGTTTTACTGCTTGAAAGCCATGGGACAGCCATATTCTCCACGTCTAGACCATCATCTCATTTCTATGGAAATAATATTAAGACTTTATCTGCAGGGTTTCTGGGGAGGAAGAGTTAAGACAGAGATCCTATTGCCTGGATGATTTGGGCCTCAAACCAATTTATTACTAAGCATGACTCATGTTGAGCATCTTCTTGAAGGAAAACTTCTGGGAATTTGCCCCATGTCCATTGCACATTTTCCCCGCAGCTATCGAGGCTTAAGGAAACAGGCTAATAGAGAAATCAATCAATCCTCTTAGGGCTATGTGCTTCCTGGCAATTGCTGATTCTCCAGATTAATCTTGGCCATGTGTATGTACACTTAGCACCAAGCCCGTTGGTTCCCCCAGGCTCCTCGCAATCAGGATTAGCGTTCCCAGTACATATGCTAAGGAAAAAGTATGGTGAGCTTGCAGAGAAAGATGTGGGTCTGGTCTGAGGTACATGGAAAAACACTTCATTACAGCCCAAACTAACACAGTGCCATCTGCGTACTACAGTCTCTGTAGCCACTTGTGTTGCTTAGTTCCTTGCTCTCTGAACAATTGAACATGTCTAGTTCCCATTGTAATCCTATTACCTGGATGAGCCAAAAGTAGCTCTAGATGGACTTACACATTCTAGCAGCCAAGGGGATGGAAAAAAAAAAATCAATGTGAGGTTCGACCTATTTTGAGGGGAGCTATGAGCTGTGGGCATTTGTGTTCTTGCAGACCATGAGGTATTTTGCATTCTGATAAGGGCGAAAAATCCCTGCCTGGAATGGGTCCCTATCACACCACGATCTTGCAAAAATAACACTACCGATTCAGACATTAATCTTAAGTATCCAGGGAGCCCTAAAACAGTGTAACCCACTGGCAAAGACCACAGTAATTGCCACGTAAATCCCCTTCATAATGTGGCCCTTATTATGACCAGCCAGCCAAGGCTTGCCCTTAAATCATCCCAACTGCACAGAGCCTTGTAAAAGCACTATCACCTACACACGCCTCTGCTCCTTTTCATGAACCTGTTATCCTCTTTACAAATGTTTGTTTTTTTTTTTTTTTCACCCACTCCCTTCCTCCAGGTTAGCAATGGCCTGTTAAGTAAACGTCCATGAAATTTCAAAGGGGAACTGGAGCAACAATCATTACCAGCTGCGGTGTTAAGCATTGGGAAAATGCTCACCATTCACAGAGAAAAAATTTATTGGGAAAATGCTCACCATTCACAGAGAAAAAATTTATGCCGTTCTTTGAAGGCATCCAGGCCCTCAGAGATGGATAAATGTGTAACTTCCAGGCCAGGCACCACTCTGTCCCACCAGTAAATACTGTGTGTTGGGAAAGGTGTAGAGACACGAACTTTGATCATCTCCATGATCCATCCAGAACATTCAGTGACGACGCTAACTTTGAAGTTTGACTGGCCTGGCTGACCCTTCGAATCACTGACTTGGGTAAGTTACTCATTTCTTTATTCATTCATTCAGTCCACAAATACTTTATGTCACACATTTGCTAGGCATTAGCTATACAAAAAAAAAAAAAAAAGGTGCTGCGCCACCAGGGTTCCAGAAAAGTGACAGAAATGCAGAAAGAAGAGTAATTTAACCATATGTGTAAGGTCAAGGAGGGCTTCCTAGAGGAAATAATATCTAAACTAAGACACGGAGAATGAGGCACGTCAGCCTCAGTTTTCTCATCTGTGAAGTGGGCATGGTAATTCTCAACTTGTAAATGATCGTGAGGTTAAAGGAGACCATGTTCATAAAATATGCAACTACCTCAGACACAGGTTTGGAATTTGATAACTCTTACCGAGGGTTTTAACTACTGATAAAATGTTTATTTTACACGATTCGAAAAGGGCATAAAAATATAAAGAAAGAAAATAAAACCTACCCATATCCCATCTCCTGACGATGCTTACCTCTTAACATTTCCTTCCAAACTTTTTTGTTTCTTTGTATGCTTACATTTCGGGGAGTATGCTCTTACACATTTTGAGCCCTCTTTTTTTTTTTTTTTTTGGTCCAACTAACTATATAGTGTATTTTCTCACAACGTCAAACTCTCTTTGTAAACGTTATTTTCAATGGTTACGTATTACATCATATAGATTTATCATAATTTAGTTAAATGTTTACCTATTTCTGGTCATTTAAGCTGTTTCCAATTTGTGGCTGTTATAGATCCAGCTTTTTACTATTATAAATCATGGTCAAATGAATATCTTTGTGCTTGAATCTTTGAGCCTATTTTTGATTATTTCCTTAGGCTAGCTTCCCAGAATTGGAATGGCTGCGCCATTGGCTATGAATATTTTTAAGCTCCGCAGTCGTATTGCCACACTGTCTTTCAAGGGGCTATAACAGTTTACATTCTGACTGAGAGTCAGCGTGCAGGGCTGTCTCCCCGTAGCTTGTCAGCGAAATGGAAGTTACTATTATTGTTATGCTCACCAGGATGTGGCATTAGGCCCTCAGGGGCATATTGGATTTTAAAAATTCAACTTTGATTTTTTTGTTTCTATTTTTAAAAGCAGTACCTGTACACTCTAACCACTGGGGAAAAAAGAAAAAAACAAATCAACAAAAAGAAAACAACAGCATGACTAACCCCAATGATCAGAGATAACCAGTTAATATTTCAGCGTGCTTCCATTACGGACACGTGCTCCTTGCATAATTGTTTACTGCTTTATGTTGCTTTTTTTTCATTTACATTTCTGCATGCCATTAATATTCCTTTTAAAATATAATTTTAAACAATTGCCTATACAACAATTGTGCTGGTAGGTCATTTTCAGTTTTTTTTTTTCTAGCTATAGAGATGTTGAGAACTAAGTAATCTTTATCAGACTCTTTAGACCAGGGTTTCTCAACCTTGGCATGTTTTGGGCAGGATAATTCTTTGTTGGTGAGGGGATGGGCATTGTAGGAGGTTTAGCAGCGTCCCTGGCCTCTACCCACTAGGTGCTAGTAACACACGCTCCCCTTCCCATACTTGTGACAAACAAACATGTTTCCAGACATTGCCAAATGCCCCCTGGGGGGCAAACTCACCCAGGTTGTGAGCCACTGTCCTATACCCACTCCCCTGTGCTACTTGAGTCTCCGCAGGATGCTTGGACTTAAACGGCTCTGACAACAGCATGCTCAAACCAGCTAACGTGGCACATTGGAATTTGGACAGCTCTGTCCAAAAAGTTTTTCCTTACATGGATCTGGATCTTCCCAAACGTTCTAGCCACCATCCTAGCTTTTCACTGAAAAAACAAAAAAAAAAAAGGCAGAACTCTTTAGTCTAGCATCTCCAAGGTAAAGAGCCCCTTTACTTTTTTGTGCATTATCTGGACATGCTTTTAAGATCCCCCCCCGCCCCCAGCTTGGCCTCCATCCACTGACTGTGTATGTCCCTCTTTGTCCATGACCTTCTCTTTGTGTATGGCACGGAGAACTGAATTATTGCTTAAGTGAGTGCTAAGCAGAGCAGAACAGAGAAAGACGGGGGTTTTCTTCTCCTCTTTCTCATTCTATAGGCAATGAACCATATGAAATTGACTCTATTCAAGCATTTTTTGACTTACCAAAATGGAAATTTCATACGCTTCAACCTCATGTTTCACTGCATTTAGAAAACAAACTTACTTTTTTGGGGGCTGCATTTCATCAATGACTCATGTTTCATTTACTGTCAACTAAAGACACTAAGACTGTTCATACCTTCCCCAAATTGGGGTTGTCTGATCAACCTTAGAAGAGTCATCTGACATATTACTGATAGTCTGTGGCCCTTAGAAGCTTGAAAGAAAATTATAGAAATATAGAGTGAGAAAAGACCAAAGAAACCATTTAGTTCCACATTCTTTCATAGATGTGGGAATTGAGGCCTAGAGTAAGATACTTGGCCAAGTTTCACAGCGTCTTACTACCAGTAAGATTCCGTCTAGTAGCCTAATTCCCACACTGGTCATCTGTCCAAGGACTCCAAGAAGAACAAGAGGATGGGTTAAGAGGAAACACACACACACGTCATGGGTAGTGCAAATGGTTGAGTACTTGGCTACTAACTGAAAGGCTGGCAGTGCAAGCCCACACAGATGTATCTTGGAAGTAAGTCCTGGCAATCTATCTCCTAAAGGTCACAGTCATTGAAAACTCTGTGGAACACAGTTCTACTGTGAAACACGTGGGGTTGCCATGAGTCAGACTGACTTGATGGCAACTGGTATGTGTGTATATCCATAGATACATAATGAAACCTTGGTGGTGTAGTGGTTAAGAGCTATGACTGCAAACCAAAAGGTCAGCAATTCAAATCCACCAGATGCTCCTTGGAAGCTCTATGGGGCAGTTCTACTCTGTCCTATAGGGTTGCTATGAGTCAGAATCAACTCAATGGCAATGAGTTTGTTTTTTGGTATATGTATATGTATGTACATATGTATGTGTATGTATAGGTATGTATTTTTTATATGTATATATACATATACATACATATGTATATAGATGTACACACATACATGTACATATGCTTTAGTGCTAATAGAAAGAGTAAGGAAATAAGGACTGAGTAACAGGTACAACCTGTAACAGTGACATCTGCAAAGATGAGAGAACTGACAAGAAAAGCTCAGACAATTAGCTAATATTGTTTTGATGACAGTGGCCAAGAACAATAAAATATATTTGACTGGGTGAATCGGAATGGGAAAAGGAATGGGTCAATTGAATATTGAATTCCAAGTGTTTCGGTTCTCTCTTTCAATACCGCCACTTTAAATTAATCTCATTAATGACTGCAGGGGTTTTGGACAGACACCAGTTATTGCTACTCTAGATCTGAGTAAATTAATCCCAGTCACATGTGCCTAGCTTATTTTCCCATCTCTCCTACCTTTCTTTCTCTACCTGTTCAAGGCTCCATTCTGCTAGAAAGAACAAACAATTTCTCAAATAAGTACTTAATGAATTTAACCAAAAGTCACCACTACCACCAAATAAAAAAAAAAATAAAGCACCATTTTGGGTGTTTTTATTTAGTTTCAGTTTCCCAAGCACCGATTGAGCTCAATAAATGGACACTATAAATAAACCATGTATATATTTCGCAAGACAGTTGTGATTACCCGGGCGCACTTATCTCTGCCTCTCTGCAGCCTTTTCCCTGTCAACTCATAAACTTCGTATTTGCCTTGTGACTCAGCATACCTGCTACAATAACTATATGGCTCTTTACAGATATCAACAGGATGTTTGGTTTAGGTTAGCCATGAATAAATACTGATACCACTAATCCTAAAAAGCACAAGTATGATAAAAATAAATATTCTGACCTTGTGGTGAGTGAGTAATTGGACGTGAATTGCATTCGTCTTTTCGATAATGATGCAGAGCAGAGTCGTAGAGTGAGGGGACATCCTGTATTTATGTGGCTCCACTACAATGGGTAATTAAGTGGAGTTGAATAGTTTAAGGTCAAACCATGGCCCCTGCCCTTGATTTGCTGCTTTCAATAGTGCAGCTGGAACTGAAAGAATAAACAGCAATGCCCTCCAACGGTGAGGATGTTGAGGAGCATGGTTTTAGAGTCAGTGAGAAGAACTGGGCTTCAATCCCTGCTCTGTCTAGCGTAGTGGGTCGTCCCAGGCTCAAACGAGATGAATTATGAACATGTCATAAACTGTAAGAGACACACACGGTAGAAGTTAATATTATTGTTTCTCTATAAGTAAGTGGGAGCCCTGGTGGCACAGTGGTTAAGCTTTTGGCTGCTAACCAAAAGGTCAGTAGTTCGAATCCTCTAGCTGCTCCTTGGCAACCCTATGGGGCAGTTCTGCTCTGTCCTATAGGGTTGTTATGAATTGGAATTGACTCGATACAATGGGTTTTATAAGTAAGTGGGAGTCCCTGGTTGGTGCAAATGGTTAGCATGCTTGTCTGCTAACCAAAAGGTTGGAGGTTTGAGTCTACCCAGAGACACCCCAGAAGAAAGTCCTGGGGATATCCATTTTTGAAAAATCAGCCATTAAAAATCCCATGGACCACAATTCTACTCTGACACCCACGGAGTCTCCATGAGTTGGAACTGATTCCATGGCGACTGGTTTTGGTTTATGAATGAGACTTTCTGATTCCGTTTCTTTACGTAAATGGTTCCTAACGATTTTAAGGGGTCAGGCATCTCTTTAAAAACATGATGAAGACTATAGGCCCCTTCCCAGGAAAAACACACATGCATGTACACACACACACACACACACACACACAGGCACTTATACACTCTCTTGCTAAAATTCCAGAAGGTTGTTAGAACTTCACATTATCTTCCCTAGGGCTCCAGGAGGCCCAGATAAAGAACTCATGAACCAAAATGCCAGCACAGAGCCCAGAGCAGAAATCTTTAGATCCATTATGCCTCGTCAAATATATCCGTATTCCCTAGTCCCCTTTTCCAAGTGGGGGGTGGAGTGGGCGGGGGGGGGACTGAGGCAGAGAAGACAACTTACCCAAGGTTGGGCCACTTCATGGTCTTGTAACCTGTGCACAGGGCCCCATGCTTAGAAGGGCCTGCACTGGTTTGACACAGTTGCCATCTTGGAATTTTGAACAAGGGGCCTTGCGCTTTTATTTTGCACTGGCCTCTCCAAATTATGTCACTGTTCCTGCCCAGGGTCACACATCTGGGAGTTGCAAAGCTGAGATTCAACTCCCCCCCTCCCCGCGCCACCCTTGTAGCACAACCTTTCCTCTTTATTTCTCTCCATAGCACTCATCCTTTTCTCACATGTATGTTCTCTACATGCATTGCTTGTCTGTGTTCCCTCCGTACAATGTCAGTTCTATGAGGGCTAGAAATTTCATTTTTTTATTCTCTCTGTATCGCTGCATCTAGTACAATGCTGGGTGCTTGGCCAATCAAAACCTGTTGCAGTTGAGTCGGTTCTGATTCATAATGACCCTATAGGACAGAGTAGAGCTGTCCTATAGGGTTTCCTAGGCTGTAATCTTCATGAAAGTAGATCACCAGGTCTTTCCTACTGCAGGGTGGCTGGGGTGTTCCAACTGCCGACCTTTCAGTTAGCAGTCCAGAGCTTAACCACTGTACTACCAGGGCTCCTTCGGCACTTGGCCAGTCCTCCATAGATACTTGTTGAATGAATGAATTCAACACAGGCACTTTGAGAGCACAGTCTACCTAACACATAGCCAGTTAACACAACTACTGTGTTGCAGTCCCTTCTTATGGCAGCACAGGCTACACTGAGAGAATTCACAATTCTCTGAGAGTGAACCAACAGACATGACTCTTGAAATAAGAATCTGTGGTTTGGACTGGAGGAAAAAGAGGAAGCATTTTATTTAAAAACGAGCTTAATTTTTGCTGTCATACTGGGTTATTGGGATAAAACCTTAAATACCTATTCTGTGCTAGAAGATAAGAGACAAAACATACTTTATCTTATTTAATTATCCTTCAACATTCTAGTATATGCTTTATTATTTCCATTTTATGGAAAAGGGAACTGAAGCTCAGAGGTAATCACTCTGTCATCCAAGCTCCTTTAGCCAACAAGTGGTGAATAGATAAATTGGCCATCATCATTGATTATTATGATGATGTATCAATTTTTATAACTTGCAAAGCTCACATCTTCCAGGAAATAAAATAGAGTAATTCTCATTTACGGTGACATTCAGGTTTGGGGACCATCCCCTGCCTCCCATCTTCTGGCTGCTTTTCTGCTGAATTTTGTTTTATTTGGCGAGAGTGAAGGGAAGGGCATACGGAGACAATATGGCGTCAGTCATTCATTTCCTCACACGTTCATT
The DNA here is from genome assembly GCF_030014295.1 of Loxodonta africana. Taxonomy (NCBI): domain Eukaryota; kingdom Metazoa; phylum Chordata; class Mammalia; order Proboscidea; family Elephantidae; genus Loxodonta; species Loxodonta africana. The sequence continues at coordinate 76,461,992 of NC_087355.1, read as the reverse complement.
TGCTTAGTATTCACTGTGCCAGGTTCTGTGCTAGTGGCTGTGGCGGATGCAGAGGTGAATCAGACGCTGTCCTGTCTGCAAGGAGATCACTGCTTCCTGCTGGCAACAAACATATTTAGTTGCTCTATAAACATCCCCTTAGCACTCCCCCTGTGCCAGGCACAAGGCTGAATGATGAATGAAATGCTATCCTTGTCCTCAGGGAGCTCCCAGTCTAGCGGGGGGAGCCCCTGGCTGCAATTATAAAATGTCCAAACTGCAGAAGCAAGATTGTGAGCCACGTGAGAAGAGCGGTGGGAGTCTTCTTGCTCCCGTCTGGGTTCCCAGTGCCAAACACAGCCCCTGGTACACACTAGGTGCTCAATTAATACTTGTTAGATGACTGACGTACTCTAATGGAAGCATAAATGAAGAACCATGGGCTGGGTGGGGGATGGCTTTGAGAGAGAGGTGATATCAGAGATTGAATCTGTCTCCATAAAATCTTCGTAAGGAAAGGGCATTCGAGAAAAAGGGATCATGACCAAAGAACTAGTAATGCTAAAGTTTAGGGGCACGTGAATTTAGCAGAAGTAGGGGTTATGTGGACAATTAGCCAAAAGAACCAAACCCACTGCTGTTGAGTCAATTCTGACTCATAGCAGCCCTATAGGATAGAGTAGAACTACCCCATAGGGCTTCCCAGGCTGTAATCTTTTTTTTTTAAAAACATTTTATTAAGTTTTTCGTGAAAGTTCACACAGTACATTAGGTTCCCATATGACGATTTACACAAAAAGAAATGTTCAATCACATTAGTTAAATTTATTACAATGTGTTAACATTCTCTTTAATTGTGTTGTTTCCAGTACTCTAGTTTCCCTGTCTACTTACCTTCTTATCTTTGCTTTTGAGTAATTGTTGACCTTTTGATCTGATGTATGTTTTTTTTTTTTTAATTGTACTTTACCTCCTGAAGGTTTACAGAACAAACTAGGTTCTCATTAAACAGTTAGTACACACATTGTTCTATGACATTGGTTAACAACCCCATGACATGTTAACGCTCTCCCTTCTCAACCTTGGGTTTCCTATTACCAGCTTTCCTGTCCCCTCCTGCCTTCCAGTCCTTCACCCAGGGCTGGTGCGCCCCTTTAGTCTCATTTTGTTTTATGGGCCTGTCCGATCTTTGGCTGAAGGGTGAACCTCAGGAGTGACTTCATTACTGAGCTGAAAGAGTATCAGGGGCCATACTCTCGGGGTTTCTCCAGTCTCTGTCAGGCCAGCAAGTCTGGTCTTTCTTTTTGAGTTAGAATTTCGTTTTCCATTTTTCTCCAGCTCTGTCCAGGGCCCTCTATTGCGATCCCTGTCACAGCAGTCAGTGGTGGCAGCCTGGCATCATCTAGTTTTACTGGACTCAGTCTGGTGGAGACCATGGTAGATGTGGTCCATTAGTCCTTTGGACTAATCTTTCCCTTATATATCTTTAGTTTTCTTTGTTATTCCTTTCTTCCAAAGGGGTGATACTAGTGAAGTATCCTAGATGGCTGCTCACAGGCATTTAAGATCCCAGATGCTACTCACCAAAGTAAAATGTAGAACATTTTCTTTACAAACTATGTCATGCCAGTTGAGCTAGATGTTCCCTGAGACCATGGTCCCCACACCCCTCAGCCCAGGAATTTGTTCCCTCAGGGAGTTTGGATGTGTCTGTGGGGCTTCCATGACCTTGCATGCTATAATCTTTATGGAAGCAGATTGCCACTTGTTTCTCCCTCAGAGTGGCTGGTGGGTTCAGACCACCGATGTTTTGGTTAACAGCTGAGTACTTAACTACCAGGGCTCTCCCTGCACAGTTAGGAGGAGGAAATTAGCAGCGAAAGGTTGGTTGGAGGCAGTTTGTGAAGCCCTTGTATGCCTGGCAAGGATGGAGGGGGACATAACTAGATTTGTATTGCAATAGTTTGAGCCTGAACTAAGTCAGTGGTGATAATAAAAGGGAATGGACAGGTGGAATTGGTATTAGTGTGGAATCACATTTTCTTCTTGCAACAATTCCAGAAGAATGGTATTAGTATCCCCATTTTTACAATGAGGAAATAGAGGCTAAGGGAGATTACATGACTTTCTCTAGGTCACACAGTTAATCAGTGGACAGCCAAAAGGAACCCTGATGGCACAGTGGTTAAGAGCTTGGCTGCTAACCAAAAGTTCGGCAGTTGGAATCTACCAGCCACTGCTCTGAAACCCTATGGAGCAGTTCTACTCTGTCCTATAGGGTGGCTGTAAGTTGGAATCAACTTGAAGGCAACTTTTTGTGTGTGTGTGTGTGTGTGTACCTGACTCCATCTAGGAGAAATGGGAAAGAAATATTGGATAGGAGAAGCTAATTAATTAGCTCCAGGATTGCAAATACGAGACACTATTAGCCTGATCTAATCAACATACCTGTTTTATTTGGCTGGTACACTGTTGGAAGTTTTTGAATTTGAATGCCACACCACAGGCCTCACCATTCTGTATAGCTCACAGGGTTCCTTCACATATTCACGTTAACTGCCTGTCCTAGAGACCTTTAAGTTAGTGACCCCTGAGTAAGAGTGAAAGCAGATAGAATCTGAATGAAGTGAATTGTAATGGATTGAATTGTGTCCCCCAAAACATCTGTCAACTTGGCTAGGTCAAGATGCCCTTGTATGATTGTCTACCATTTTATCTTCTGATGTGATTTTCTTATGTGTTGTAAATCCTGTCACTATGATGTAATAAAATGGATTACTGGCAGTTATCCTGATGAGGTCAACAAGATTAGATAGTGTTTTAAGCCAATCTCTTTTGAGATATAAAAGAGAGAAGCAAGCAGAGAGACATGGGGACCTCATACCACCAAGAAAGCAGTGCCAGGAGCACAGCATGTCCTTTGGACCTGAGGTTCCTGTGCTGAGATACTCCCAGATGAAGGGAAGACTGATGCATCACAAAGACCTTCTTCCAGAGCCAACAGAGAGAGAAAGCCTTCCCCTGGAGCTGGCACCCTGAATTTGGACTTCTAGCCTACTGGACTGTGAAAGAATAAACTTCTCTTTGTTAAAGCCATCTACTTGTGGTATTTCTGTTAGAGCAGCACTAGATGACCAAGACAGTAATTAACAAATATTGGCAAATGAAGAGTCTTAAATAGATAGAGTTCATCAAAATTCATTTTGAGAAAAAAAAAAGAAATACCAGTAAAGGATTTGGAGTTGAAATGAGATATAGAAGCAAGAAGCACAAAAAGGGTTAATTGACAATTGACTTTTGGGACCTTTTGTGGGGGAGAGAAACAGGAAGCCAGGGGGTTTGTATTCCATCCAGATGTGAGATGGACAGGAAGAGGGAAGGAACATGTGCAAAGATAATGGGTCCCATTCTCTGCCCTCTGCCTGGGGTGGTTTGTGCAGGAAAGGAGGAAAAGCTTGGTGCCTGATCTTTCAGCATTCCTTCTGCTGGAGTCATTCAACTCATAGGGTCGCTATGAGTCGGAATCGACTCGATGGCACTGAGTTTGCTTTTGGTTTTGGGAGTCATTCAACCCATGTGGGTGAGGAATAGGGGGGAGGGTTAGTGACCTACACCAGGTTTGCACAGCTCCTCACATTGTAGCTCCTGCCAAATTAGCAAAGGCAAAGTTGTAATATGCAATGTTGGAGTGGATATGGTAAAAAGAGCACTTTCATACACAGCTTTGGGAGGATTAAGTGCACAGCTGCTGTCCACTAGCTGCTCCATGGGCGAAAAGACCTGGTGATCTGATTCTGTAAAGATCATAGCCTAAGAAATCCTAGAAATTCTATGGGGCAGTTCTAGGCTGTCTTAGAGGGTTGCTATGAGTCAGAATTGGCTCGACAGCAGGCAGCAAAAATCACCACTGAGAGTAGTAAAAGAAAATTTCATTTTCAGAAGTATATTCTATGGAAATAACCTGAAATGTAGACAAAAATCTAATGTACACAGGTGTTCATCACAGTATGTAAAATAGTGAGAAAACTGGAAAGCATCTAAATATCCAATGGGCATGAAAATGTTGGTACATTCATAAAACGGAATAATATGCAGCCATGTTTGGTACAGAGCCCTGTGTAAAGAATGTTCAGTAACATGAGAAAGTATTTACATAGCGTGAAGTGAAAAGAGCAGGATATACAGGACGTGATGTGTATAGGAAAAAATTCTATAATTTTATATGCCAAGCGTTAGCAAACTAGGGCCCGTGGGCCAAATTTGTTTTTTTACATAATGTTTAATCGGAACACGGCTACAGTTATTCATATAGGTATTGTCTTTGGCCATTTTGATGCTACAATGGCAGAATTGAGTAGTTGCAATAGAGATGACAGGCCCACAAAGCCTAAAATATTCCTCTGGCCTTTTAGAGAAAAAATTTGCTGACACCTGTTGTATGCTAAAATGTTAATGATGATATTTGTAATTTCAGAAGTATATTTTTGAAAAAGCGTTTTTAGACCTATCTTTTATTTTCATAATAAACCAGTTGCACCCAAGTTGATTCTGCCAAGTGTAACAGAGTAGAACTGCGCTATATTGGGTTTTCGATGGCTGAATTTTTGGAGGTAGACAGTCAGGTCTTTCTTCTGAATTTTCATAGGCATGCACTATTTTTATAATGAAGAAAAAAGGGTATTTAAAAATATTTGGCTACGAACGAGAACAAAGTGGTTTTGCTTGGTTTCAAGTTCAGCTATGCAAAGTAAGGCAGCTTTGCTTACGTTTGCTCTGAGTATCGGGAAGTCCCGAAGCCAACCTCAGAGGGTAATGACCTGCTACCCATTTGCAGTATACCCTTCAAAGGTGTGTATGTATGTGGAGGGGGAAACCCGTATTTCTCACAGCTTTAGACTCAGTTACACTGCAGATAACATGTCCTTTGCTGATTAATTGAGGTGCCGTATGTGATAATGGAAAAAGAATCCTTCCCCATTGTCAGGGACCGGCAGCCTGGCCCCTGGAGCTGACCTTGGAACCTAAGCAAGATCCCTGAACACCTAACATAATAACCCATCACTTGCCATTAGTCAGAGGGCTGGCTCGGAAGTCCTCTTGACTTTCTGTCCAGCTCTCAGCTCTGGGAATCCATGATTCATCAGTGACATTTGGGCAGTTTTTTGCACTGAGGATCCTGCTCCCTTGCCTTCCAGAATTAGTGGGATGCAGGGTGGCAGCCATACAGAGGAGGGGATAGCCTCTCTTCTTCTCCACAAAATTCTATCAACTTCTTGATGCTACCTGATACATGAGGTATGAACCCTGAGAACTAGATCTTTGAGTGAGGTGGTACCCCCTGCTTCCTCCTTCTCCCCCAACCCATATTTCCTCAAGCGGCTTTGATGGTGTGTGGTGAATGCCCCATAATGTGTGCCATTTCGTGTGTTGTTCGAAGAAATCTGGTATCTGTGGGAAAGAAACACAACCCTCTTTGATATGCTTCAGCCACCTTGAAAATGTACTAAAATAGATAAAAAGGCAGTTCACCGGAAGAAAAATTCAAATTGATATTTTTCTTTTAACTCATACTTCTGGTTTCTGTTTTCGCTGGGAATTTCATGAGGGGAAACATTTTACCTGAGAGGTAGACATTTTGAGACAACAAAGGTTAGGGCACCCACATATCTTACATTGTTGTTGTAATTTCCCAGACAGGCTCAGGCACCATCTCTTGTAGGAAGAATTTTTTTTTTTTTTATCAAAGTATCATATGCAGTTATTCCTTTTTTAAGTACAGAATCTAGCAAATAAAAAGCTGATGGCTGGATAACCTTAATGAAGGAAAGTAAAAGTAATGATGTCTTCAATATCCCTTCTCTCAGGTTGTTTAGATCTTCCTCCCTCAAATAAATATGTTCTGACGGATGACTTTCAGAGCGCTGGTGGTGCAGTGGTTAAGAGATCAGCTGCTAGCCAATAGGTCAGCAGTTTGAATCTACCAGCTGCTCTTTGGAAACCCTGTGGGGCAGTTCTACTCTGTCCTATAGGGTCGTTTTGAATCGGAATCGACTTGACGGCAACTGGTTGGGTGACTTTCTGGACTCATATCTGTATGCCTAGGATTTGTCTTCTGAGACTCCTTGGCAACTGGAATAGGAGAGCCATGTAGTCAATCCCATTTCACAAGTCATAACAAGCTGGTGAAGGCAACCACGTTTGTTGTTGTATATGAATTGCTGACCATCTCCAGCTATCATCCCCAAGCACTGTCCTGAGACTTATACATTATTACCTGTGGCTCCATCCGGAACATTGCAGCTATTACCAACCCTGATGCTCTTGCTGAAAACACATTGGGCTGACTCCAGGAGCCATTTTCTAAGATTGTACTTGAGCCACACAGGATAACTTGCCTTATGACCTTATAGGCACTGATCTAATTTGACTAAACATGGTAACTCTCAGTAGAATCACCCAGTTTATCCATATTTTCAACTCGAAATCACCGAGTTGCCTCAATACAAAGCACACCAAAAGACTGAGGCCTCTTTTGGCATTGAGAAGGTCATCATCCAAGTCCAGACTGAGAAACTGTAGGCTCTTTCCAGCCTCATCTCCAACAACACTCCTCCACCACCCAACCCCACTGGGGAAGGCCTTTTTTTCATTACAAGGGAGGGTGTCCACCAGAACCTTGGCATCGCACTCCCAGGGTATAATTAGAACGTTCACAATATCAAGATTCTTTGTAAATGCTGTCTCTTCTGCCTAGAATGCCTTCTCCTTTCTTCTTTACCTGCAAACTCCTATTTTTCTTTCAAGACCAGCTAAAATTACCCCATGCCAAGGAACTCCTCCTAAACTCCGATAGTCATTTAGATGACTACGCTGTTTCATTCACATCTCCTTCCTAGCACAGAACTGCCGGTTGTGATTCTGGAGTCAGACTGCTTGAATTTAGAGCTTCAGCTGCTAACCAAAAGGTTGGCAGTTCGAATCCATCAGGTGCTCCTTGAAAACCCTATAGGGCACTTCTACTCTGTCCTTTTAGGGTTGCTACGAGTTGGAATCGACCTGATGGAAAGGGGTTTGGTTTTTTCCTTATTTCCATAAGTATAACTTGACTGATTTTTGGCAAGTTATGCAATTGTTTTAGCCCTCAGTTCCTTGTCTACAAAATAAGGCTGATGAGAGTACCTACCACACAGGGCCACAGTGAGAATTAATTAAAATGAAGTTAAAGCCTTTGCATCGCAGTTAGAACGGAGGAAGAAAACTATACAGCTGGTCATCATAATAAACCATTATATATGGTGAGCTTCAGGAGGAAAAGAACTCTGGCCTGTTTATCACTGAACCCTGAGCTCTTAGCCCAACCTGGCATAGGCTTACTGCCGAAGGAACATTTGTGGCATCAATGGGATGAGGTTACTTAAGGGAATAATGGATTGACCCCTAACCAAGGAGAAAGTTGGACCATAATGATCACAAATAGTTTAGGCCGGGTATGGAAGCCTCTTTGAATCCCAGCAATATGGGGATGGCGAACACTATGCGTATGTGGCTGTAGGATGGTGGAGTGGGGAGCTTGCCCTCTGAGTGTAGCCAATCATCTGGAACAGTGCTATTTTGGGTACTCACTTGGCAGCTAACACCCATCTACTCACCCACTATTTTATCCTTCTGTAGGAAGGAAGGTGGTAGAGGAAGAAAGGCTCATTGGAAAACCGATAGCTGCTCATGGGCTTTATTTTCCACAGTGGATCTTATTTCAATCAAATTTTAAGTGCCTGATATTTTTGTACAGTGAAACCTGTGGGAGCCAGAACTCGGTGGGACTGCCTTGTTTTTCTGGGTCTCTGAAATTTTCTGCCTTTGACAGCGTGAGTCTTACCACTTTTCTATCACTCGTTTTAGTGGAAACGTTTGCATTTTCCTTCTCTGACAGGTTTCCACCTTACACAGGTTCTGGCTTTTGCAGGTTTTACTGTATAAAATAATCCTATTAATATAAGCTACAAAAAAATTTTTTTTTTTTTTTACCTTTATCGGGTATCAGACCCTGGCTGAAGTGTGGTATATATATAATGTCATCTCTTCCTGCCAATGACCTTGGAAGGCAGGTATCATCATGTCCATTTAACAGCTGAGGTCTCATAACTCCCAACAGCTGGAGTAGGACGCTGAACGTGGGTGTGCCTCATCTACAAAGGCTGTTTTCCCCACTGTGTGATGAATGTCAGTGTCAAGCTCATATGAAGAGTGTCCCCTATTTGTCAGTTGAGGGATCTGTGTTTGCGTGAAAGATCTAAAGGTGGGGATGGATGACGAGGAGAGCAAGGGAGCATGGCAGACACTGGAGAGGGAGCTCATCTCTTTGAGCACCACCTGGCCTCAGTCTGTCGTGCCAGCTCGGGCCCCCAGTTCCCTCCCAGACTATCTCTTTCCTTCTCTCCACCCTCCCTTGGGATTCACTTTGAATACAAACTAGAGGAATGTCTTCCTATTTCTTCTCCTTCCCCCTTATCATCCAATGGCTTTACAATAGTACTTAACAATTAAAAATTGCTACCTTTTTATATTTTCCTTCTTTCAACAAATATTTTGGGGCACCTATCATGTGTCAGGAGCCCTGGTAGTGCAGTGGTTAAGGGCTTGACTGCTAAGTAAAAGGTGAGCAGTTCGAATCCACCAGCTGCTCCTTGGAAACCCAATGGGGCAGTTCTACTCTGTCCTATAGGGTCGCTTTGAGTCAGAATCAACTCTATGGCAATGGGTTTGGTTTTATCATGTGTCAAAGAAACCCTGATGGCGCAGTGGTTAAACACCCCACTGCTAACTGAAAAGTCAGTGGTTCAAACCCACTAGCCGATCTGCAGGAGAAAGATGTAGCAGTCTGCTTCCATAAAGATTACAGCCTTGAAAACCCTAGGGGGCAGTTCTACTCTGTCCTACAGGGTCGCTATAAGTCAGAATTGACTTGATAGAAATGTTTTTTTTTTTTTTTTTTTTTAATTGTGTGCCAAGTGCTGTGCTAAACACGAGAAACACAATGGTGAAGAAACCAGATGTGTCTCCTACTTTCATGGAACTTACAGCCTTACAGAAACTATAACCTTATACTCACCTGATATTCACAGCAACTACTTTTGAGATAAGAATTATTATACCCATTGACGGAAAAGGAAACTGAGTTCATTTGGTGAAGGAGCCGGATTTCAGGGTTCCGGGATTTTGGTACATTATATATTGTATCACTAGAAAATGGAATGTGAGAAAAACAAAAGCAAAAAGGTAGGAGAAAGGGACATTAAGTCCAGATCCACTCATTTCCTCATAAAAATATTTGTGAATGAGGGGAAAAGGAGTAGTGGTTGGAAAGGAAGACAAACACATGCCCTTGACTCCAGGTTTTCCCACCACCCCCTTCTCCTTTAAATGCCTGGTCAGTTTTTGGCCACCTTCCAAACTCTGGGAACCACTCTGGAATTCCAGGCTAGGAGGGGTTTCCTTTGTAGGTCTGGCTATTGTACCTTTACCAGAAGCGTTCAATACTTCCTCTCCCTAGTTACAGACCACAGTTTTCTGAATGAATTTTGTCTTCATTAAACAGTTAACCCTTCACTTTTCTGAGTCATACGTTTCCTATTATTACTCAGCTGATAAGAGTAAGGCAAAGCCTAGGGCAGCTGTTGCGTACCACCCCCACCCCCCACACATACAGAAACATCTGCAGACATACATATCCTCACCCTTACACAGAACTGCTAACACACACGCACTCACATTACACACCTATGCACATTCACTAGACATCTAAATACCCTTACACACACACACACACACACACACACACACACACACACTTATTCCTGGCATGGCTTTGACTTCGTACCCTTTATGGGAAGAGGGAGATAGACCCCAACAACTCAGATGCCCAGCTGAACAGAGGAATCCTGTCATCCAGTGTGTTTGTTTGGAGCTCTTTTCCCCCTTGAGGGAAGCAAGAGGTCACTGCTTACTGTTGTCTGGTGAACCCTCACTTCCTGCCCTCCCCCATTGCTAGCGTGAGGGTATCAGCGTTGCATTAAATAAATGATATATTTATTTTTCCCTCTTACATGAAGCAAAATCATAACTACTATGAAGGTAGAAAGGAATTCCTCGATTTTAATCCATGATATAACACACCTGGTTCACAGCAGTCACTCTATTTCTTGCATGGAAGAATGAAGACTATTTGTGTTTCACTAGAACAAAACAGGATATGTAGGAACACTCAGCCCGGACCCTTCGTATTTCAAGGGAGGGTTCAGAGACCCAGAGGGCTACGTCATGGGTCTGGAGTTCACACCGCTAATTCCGAAGCTGTCCTTCAGAATCCAGTGAACTTGATGAGTCCAGGCCCCTGTTATCTGGAAGCTATTTCCTTCTTCTGCAGCATGTCCCCCTGAATGCTCAATGCTGAAATCAGTAAGGTACACGACATGAAATGAAGTGGGATTTTAGGCAAGTTTCCAGTGAGTACCTTTGTTATAGGGATCTGAAGCAAGTGAGTCAAGCCCCCGACTAGGTTTTCCTGTCTTTATTTTGGCTTTTGACGTAGCCTACTTGAATCCAGATTTGCCCATGTGGATTTCCTTAACTTCTCCGTGGTTTGACTTACCTTCTCAGAAAGAGAATGAGAGAAAGCATGTGTGAATGAAAACCTTAGGAAATGTGCTATATGATAATTTTTTTTCAATTTTTTTAAATTAAGATACGAGATATACTCACTAAGTTGTGTAAAGGACTCAAAGCTTATATATGTCCAGCAAAATGAAATTTTACGTATCTGTACACCTATATAGGAGGGATCAGTCCCTGGAGAAGGACATCACGCTTGGTAAGTAGAGGGTCATTGAAAAAGTGGAAGACCCTCAACGAGTGGATTGACACATGGCTGCAGCAACGGGCTCAAGCACAGCAAAGATTGTGAGGATGGCGCGGGACCAGGCAGTGCTTCATTCTGTTGTACATAGGGTTGCCATGAGTCGGAACAACACTACCTGTATATACCTGTGTAATCGCTACCCAAATCAATACAGAGAATATTTTCATCACCTTAAAAGGGTCCCTTGTGTCACTTTCAGTCAATAGCTTTTGATGTAACCACTATTCTAACTTCTCTGCCTTGAACACACTTCTTTTCCTAATTTATATGACAAATTCCAACAGATATTTTAAGACTCACTCACAAACCTCCACCTCAATGAAATTTCTGCTCCCCAAGACAGATGAAGTTGTTCTCTCTTTCCTCCATGGTCATATGCACTTTGCATATATCTCAGCATGAATACTTTAACGCATTGATCAATTCATTATTTTGCTTTCATGTTTTTCTCCTTCACTAGACTGTGGCTCCTTGGTGGCAGGAATTTGTAGTAAGCAAAATTTTGTATTCTAGTGTCTTGCATAGTCCCTGACATATATAGTAGGTGTTCACCGAAGGCTTATTTGGTGAATGAATAGATGAATTAACAAACATGTGGATGTTCAGTGACCCCATTTTGCAGGTGAGCAAACTGAGGCTTACAGAGGATACTAACAAGCAATCAATCCCAGGCTACAATCTGCATCTTCTGCTTTTCATTTGGGAGACTCCACAGAACCCAGCTACCTTCCTAGTATCCCACTTGGGAATATTTCACCAGTGTATCAATTAAGAAGGGCACGGTCATCCCGAAACGGGATACGAGCTCGTTGGCAGGTCCGAATCTGCGGTGTTTGCCACCTCACCTAGATGAGCTTCTATCTGTAGTAATCTGCGGATTCATCTTTTCCGTCTTCTGTGGGTGTCTGTTCACAGGCAGCACCTGAATAACAACAGGGCCCACCTAGGGAACGGAAGAGGGCATTTTCTAGTTCTGAACTTAGATAAGCATCACCAGCTTTTTCCTTCTGCAGTCACGGCCTCAAAAGTTCCAACTTAGAAGAAAAAGACAAAAAGGCCTGCAAAATGTGTGAAAAGCCAGAGCGAACCTTGCTTTTATCAGGACCCTATTTCCTTCCTCTGGAAATTTACCCTTTTGGACAAATATGAAATGTTCAATATTCTAGGCCCATCAGAGATGCTCGGGAAACTTTATTCTCCTCCTTCCTTCTTCTAACTCGAGATTCGAAACTAGGTAAAGCCCCACTTGAATCTGAGATTTGCCTTTTGAACGACTTTATTTCAGATTGTAATAAAAATAGCTAACACTGTGACAGCACTTTGCTATTTTTAAATCACTTTGATTTTTTTTTTTTTTTTGCATAAGAATTCTGTCCTATCCTTGTCTCCACAGAAGTGAGGACTGAGACTCAGAAAAGACAAGTAACTTTTTATTCAATAAAAATTCATTCAACATTCACTCCAGATAGACTAGGAAGAAAAATCCTGGTGATCTATTTCTGAAAATCAGTCAATGAAAACTCTATGAATCACCATCTAAGTCACAACTATTGGTCTCTTCCTGTCCAAAGAAAAGTGAAGAAAATCAAAGACTCGAAGGAGCAATTAGTCCAATGGACTAACGGATCACATGAATCACAACCTACACAACCCGAAGACCAGAAGAACTAGGTGGTGCCCGGCTACTGCTACCAACTACTCTGACTGGGATTACAATAGAGTGTCCTGGACAGAGTGAGACAAAAATGTAAAAGAAAAAATCAAATTAACAAAAAAGACCAGACTTACTGGTCTGACAGAGACTGGACAAACCCCCAAGACTATGGCCCTAAGACACACTTCTCTAGAACTGAAGCCACTCCCGAGACCACCTTTCAACCAAACAATAGATGGGCTGACAAAAAAATAACACCCAAGAGGAATGTGTTTCTTAGAACAAGCAATCACATAAGATCAAAAGGACAACATTTGCCTGGAAGCAAAGATTAGAAGGCAGGAAGGTAGAAAATCTAGACAAAAGGAAACAGGGAACCCAGGATGGAAATGGGGAGAAAGCTGACACATTGTGGGTAATGCAACCAATGTCATGGAACACTTTATGTACAAACTACTGAATGGGAAACTAATTCGCTCTGTAAACTTTCACCTAAAGCACTTATAGTGAGAAATCTGCCCAAGGCAACACAGTCAGCAAGATGCAGAGAAACCAGAGTTGTCTCGACCCCGAGCTCTTAGCTGCTTTCCTACACTGACCGTCTCCAGGAAGCCCTCCTGGCCTCCATGCCTACAGGGGGCAGGGTCTCCTCTGGGTTGTCATGTCTATGTATTTCCACTATCACAGCCCTAAATTCAATGCCTTGTAACCTCTTGGCTCCTCAGCTGTTCCCTCTTCCCCCGCCATGAGACTGGGATCTGGGGGCTGAGTGTGAGAAAGATTTTTATCTCTTTTGTCCAACATTATATATCCCAGGCCCCAGTTTATGCTTGGCTGCCAAAGGTTGACACTTTGAGCCCACTCAGTGGTGCCACCAAAGAAAGGCCTGGCACCTTTCACAGCTGAGAAAACCCTGTGGGGCAAAATTCTACTGTTCTGCACATGGGGTCGCCGTGAATTGGAATCGACTCTATGGCAATGGGAAAGAACAGGGTTTAGCGTGCAGCAAGTGCTCAATAAATGTTGGCCAAATGCAGGGGGGAAAAAAGCCTATGGATCACAACAGTCCTATCTGCATCTGATCATGAAGATGGCACAGAACTGGGCAGTGTTTCGTTTCGTTGTGCTCGGAGCTGCCTTAAGCCAGGGGCAGAATCCATGGCAAGTAACAGCAACACTATAATATTAAATATGATGAGTTTATCATGAGGAAAGACCAGCGTTCTAGACTAAGGTAGCCTGGAGGACCCTGGAAGGCCTGAGAAAGTGACATTTGAACGGAGGCTTGGCCATGGCTACATGGCTAGTAAGTGGCTGAGCTGGGATCAGAACCCATGCTTTTGGCCCTGCACTTTGTTCTCTCTCTGGGCAAGCTCCGCTTCCAAATCATAAAAACTGACGTTTATCTGTATCCAACTGCAACTGGCACAGTGTGACAAATGGCTCTCTGGTCTCAGATGCCCAATGGACCCGTTAGTGGAACTCTATGTGCTAGATCTGGGCAAAATGCCAGAGCCCTATACACCGGTCACATTTGGTCTGGCAAATGTCTTTGACAAAGAGCAGTGGTTCTAGTAGTTAAAAGCAACATCATAAGGACAAAATAACTTGCTTCCCTAAAATAAAACAAACTATTTACAGAGCAAAAATCTATAAAGCCAACAAATGGAAAAGCTAGACGAGGCTTTAGTATTCTAGCTTTCTCGATTTATAGATGTAGAAATTGAGAGTCAGAGAAATGATGTGGTCCAGCTAGCATCACTCGGCTAGACAAAAGCAGAATCAGGGTTAGAACTCAGTTCTTCAGACTCCCAGTGCAGGGAGGAAACATGGGCTTTTGACTCAAATCTGGCATTGGATCAGATTCTATTTACCAACTCCATGACCTTAACCTTTCAGAGTCCATTAGACTTCCTGTTTTGGAGCAGGTTTTCTATCCACACTAGGTATTTTTACCTGTTGCTCTTTTTTCTTTGATTCAGTGACCCATATTCATTCAGAAATACCCCCAAAGATGTCACAGTTATTGGTTTTGCATGTATAGGAAATCTTATTGCAAGGTAAATTGAAATGAAAATATCTTTGCATCCCAATCAATGGTATGCTTATTCTGAGCATATTTAATAATGAGAAACTTCAGGACAGCCCATAGATTTTGCTCATGTCCCTGAGACCAGTGTCATGGGATTTGACTCTTACAGTCAGTTCAGGGCGATGGCAGTTAGGGACACAGAGAACAGAAGTAAAGAAACTTGAGAAAGAGTCTACAAAACTCATAGATGCCAAACATCTAACCTATTTTGTCATCAAACATTGGACTCTCAAGGTGAACTTGGGCAGAAGAAGTGAAGAGGCAGCTTAGCTTTTGGTATTTCTCAAGGGGGAAGGGGAACTATCGGTGCTTTGAGCAAGACAGGCCTTCATTGTGGATGGTTCAACTAAAAGATGTTTGCCTCCATGGCCCTCCCAGATGACACTGGTGTTCCCAGGCTTTGGGAGGGGCTGAGAATCCCTCCACATTTCCAAATGTTTCCGGGCTTGTGCCACTTCCAGCTGAAAACTGCTGGACTTGGTTAAGAGAACATAACAAGCTCCAGAACTCAAGTTTCCTGGGCTACAATCTTGGCTCAGCCAGCACTTAGCTTTGTGACATTGGTCAAGTCACTCGACCTCTCCATGTTCTGATTCCCTCATCTTCAAAATGAGGGCACTAATAGTACCTACCTCATAGAATTGTGAGAACTGAGTGAAATTATTTATGTGAGCTTTAGAACCGAAGCCACATTAGTTAAACATATGCACACCTTGCTTTTATTATTTTTTTTCCACCCTCGATTACAGACTCTGAGAGGGCAGTCAGGGCCGTTTTATTCACCAAGCATTATAGGAATGGTGCATAGGGTAAGGACTTCTCAGGGGCCTGCCTGAGACCTGAAAAACAAATATATTCTTCCAAAATTTGAATAGAAAAATTGAAGAATTAGAAGTTAATGGACATTTTGTGAAGTGTCTACGAAATGCAATATCAAAGTCTACTCAACTCAACAGAACTCTTAATTGTTTACATAAAAACATAGTGAAGTTTAATTCATAAGAACATATGGAAAATATTTTATTAATAGCTCTCAATACCATAAAAGTTCTTTCAATATTTTCAAGGCAAAATAAAGCTACAAGAACTCCCACTCACCCCAAGATCTGCTCTGCTGTTTTCTCTCCAGTTGCTCAGGCAAAAATCTTGATTATTCTTGACATCTTTCTCTCTGACACACCCTTTCTTATATCCAGAGTCCAGTCATGTCCTACCACCCCCACTGCTAACATCCTGGTTCAAGCCACCCAGCCTTCTGTCAGGGTTATTGCCATAGTCCCCTCACGGCCCACCCCTGCTTGTACTCTTGTCCCAAAACAGTCCAGTTAAAACCTTACTAGACCGTATCATCCTTTTTCAAAGCCCTCAGTAGCTCTTCTTTCCTCCCATAGGGAGACTCTCATTTCTTACATCTTCTCTGACCTTATTTTCTACCACCTTTTCCCTCACTCGCTCTGCTCTAGCAAAACTGGCCTCCTGTTACTCTTCAGACATGCCAAGCACATGCCTGTCTCAGGGCCTTTGCACTGCCTGGTCCTTGGTCCTGGAATTCTCTTCCCTCAGATATCAGCTTGGCCAACTACTTCATCTCCTTCAAATGTTTGCTCAGACCTCACCTTTTCAGTGAGATCTTTCCAGAACATCCTATTTAATATTGCAATCCCTCCCCCGGCACTTCGTATCCCCATCTCTATCTTTCTGCGTAGCCTGCATCATCTTCTGAGATAATATATAGTCCACTTACTATCTTTAACTATCTTTATTGTCTGCTCACACTAGAAGTTCATTTCAACAAGGGCAATTTTTTTGTGTATTTTATTTCATCCTAGGATTCTCGGTGACAGAGTGCCTGGGACATAGTAGATGCTCAATAAATATTTGCTGAATAAATATATCAACGCGTGATGCGGGTATAAATCATTATGTATGACGTGAGAAGTTCCCTCTAAATATAAGAGTAGATAGGATCTATGAAAGTCTTAGAATATTCCTGAGGGCAGCAGATATATCCATGTATGTTTTTCTTACCTGTACCTTGAATTATCTGAATTTAACACTGAGAATTTAGGCTGTCCAGGATCTTTTGTGAAATGACCCCCTTTACCTGTTCAGCCTTACTCTCCTTCCTCTATGCAACTTCATACATAATTCTTTACTACTACCAGACTACTTGTAACTTGCCCAAAGACTCCAGGCTGTTTCATGTTTTTTTGTCTTTGTTCTTGCTTTCATTTCTCTGTGGAATTCCCTTCTTCCTTTCCTTTTCTGGCCAATTCTTAGTTGCACTTTGGGACTCAGAGATTTCTCCCCAGGAGGCGTCCATGAACCCCCAGGTTGAGTTGGGTGACCCCACTTCTCTGTTCTTCATAGTGACCAATGCATTCCTCTGGCTTGGCGCTTACCATGTCCCACTGAAATTTTCCATCTGTATAGGTTGTCCACTAGATTACAAATTGCTAGAGCAGGAGATCAACAATGAGTGCTGAGGTTGTGCTGGGGGAGAAAGGAGGGCAATGATGGAAGGCTTCCTAAGGAGACAGGTCCCAAGAGCCAGGCTCCCTTCATGCAGGACCCATATTTTTATACCTAGAATTCTAGAGAAGAATCTGAGGTAGTTGCAGAAAGAATAGCCACTTTGGTGTCAAGCTGACAGGGGTTTCGAAATGGCTTCCTATCAACCAGATATGTGTTCTAAAAAAATCCACTGAGCCTCAGTGTTCCCATCTGTATAGCGCAGATAATGATATTGCACTACACATAAAGGCAGCCAGCACGTAGTAGATGTTCAGTCCATGCTAGATCCTTTACTCCCTCATCATCCCTGGCAAGGAGGTGAAATAATTTCCTCCTGACGCCCTCCCCAACAGGAGCACAGAAGTGCTGGGTGCAGAGCTGCCTCACCTGGGGAGGGGCTGCAGGCAGTGGGTGCTGTCAGATGTGGTGCAGCTTGTTGACTTCCTCCTGGGGGCCCAGGTGACAACTGGTATGTACCTTCATAATCAAGTTCAACTTTCACTTCTTTGCTCCTCAGAAGTTAACTGAAAATAACTTTTGGAGGAGATACATTTTTGCTAGGTCTCATTCTTTTCCCAGCCTCATTCTTGCTCTTCCTGGTGAGCATCCAGGGCTCTGCAGGTTGTCCTTGCTCCCCTCCCAGCAACACTGATGGGCAGGGGTACTCAGCTACCGCTGAGTGAGCCCTGTGTATGCCAGGAGCTGTGCCAAAGACTTTATATACAGTGAGGCTCTCATAGAATCTTCACAGATCCCAAAATAAGAGAGATATTATTGACATTTCTATTTGGCTTGTGATCACACTTAGCAAGCTGAAGCCACTCGCGTTTCCAGTCACTAGCAGTAGAGGTCAGATTCAACACCATTGATCTTCTTATAATCACAAAATCACATGCTTTCATCCCCAGGCACACGGTTTTCTAAGCATTCTGCTAGCAGCAATGGGGAAAACAAAACAGGCCAAAGGTGAGGGAGGAACAAAATACTTTCTCTTGTGTTTCTTTCTTTCCTAACCCTTTAAGTAAGAATATTTACTTTAAGGGTTAGGAGAGAAAAAAAAAACTATAAAAGAAAATGTTATATCCCTCTCTCACCTTTGGCCTGTTTTGTTTTCCCCATTTCTGCTAGTAGGAAGCTTACAAAACTGTGTTCTTTACCACTTGTCTGTTAGTCTGTGGTGCTGTAGTGGCTTGCATGTTGCTATGATGCTGGAAGCTATGCCACCTGTATTTCAAATGCAACCAGGTCAGCCAGAGTAGACAGGTTTCAGAGGAGCTTTCAGACTAAGAAAGACTGGGAAGAAAGACCTGGTGATCTACTTCTGAAAAAATTGGCCAGTGAAAGAAACCCTTATGGATAGCAGCAGAACATTGTCTGATACAGTGCCAGAAGCAGAGACCCGCAGGTTGGAAGGCACTCAAAATAAAACTGGAAAAAAAAAACTGCCTCCTCAAAGTAGAGTTGACCTTAATGGCATGGCTGGAGTAGAGTTTTCAGGACCTTCATATGGTGACGTGGCACAACTCAAAATGAGAAAAACCAGCTGCAAACATCCATTAATAATCAGAATGTGGAATGCCCCAAGTATGTGAAATGGAGCACCTGAACATCAATATACTAGGCATTAGTGAGCTGAAATGGACTGGTATTGGCCATTTTGAATCAGACAATCATATTATCTATTATGCTGAGAATGACAAATTCAAGAGGAATGGCATTGCATTCATCATCAAAAAGAATCATTTCAAGATCTACCCTGAAGTACAATGCTGTCAGTGATAGGATAGCATCCATATGCCTAGAAGGAAGATCAGTTAGTACTATTATTCAAATTTATATACCAACCACTGATGCCAAAAATGAAGAAATTGAAGATTTTTTACCAACTTCTATATTCTGAAATTGATTAAATATGCAGTAAAAAGGCATTGATAATTACTAGTGATTTTAACACAAAAATTGGAAACGAGAAGAATCAGGAGTTGAAAAATATGGCCTTGGTGACAGAAACAATGCCAGAGATCACATGGTAGAATTTTGTAAGACCAATGACTTATTCACTAGAAATACTAGAAATTTCACACTGCAGAAGTTGGTTAAAAAAAAGCAACATAAACGATGAATATACACATGGACCTCACCTGATAGAATACACAGAATTCAAATTGACTACATCTGTGGAAAGAGATGATGGAGAAGCTCAATATCATCAGTCAGAACAAGGCCAAGTGCTGACAGTGGAACAGAGCATCAATTGTTCTTTTGCAAATTCAAGTTAAAGGTGAAGAAAATTAAAACAAGTCCATGGCACCCAAAATTTGATTTTATTCCACCTGAATTTAGAGACCATCTCAAGAATAGATTTGACACATTAAACACTAAAAACTGAAGGCCAAATGGGTTGCAAATGACATCAAAGATATCATGCCTGGAGAAAGCAAAAGGTCATTAAAAAGGCAGGAAAGAAAAGACCAAAATGGAGGAAAAAAAAAAAACTCTGAAACTTGCTATTGAACATAGAGTAGCTAAAGTGAATGGAAGAAATGATAAAGTACAATAGCTGAACAGAAGATTTCAAAGGGTGGACCGAGAACATAAAGTATTATAATGAAATGTGCAAAGACCTTGAGTTAGAAAATGAAAAGGGAAGAACATGCTCAGCATTTCTCAAGCTGAAAGAACTGAAGAAAAAATTCAGGCCTCCAGTTGCAATATTGAAGGACTCTATGGGCAAAAAATTGAACGGCACAGGAAACATCAAAAGAAGATGGAAGGAATACACCTAATCACTGTACCAAAAAGAATTGGTCAACGTTCAACCATTTCAGGAGGTAGCACATGGTCAAGAACTGATGGTATTGAAGAAAGAAGTCTAAGCTGTACTGAAGGCATTGGCAAAAAACAAGGCTCCAGGAATTGATCCAGTACCAGTCGAGAGGTTTCAACAAACGTATGCAATGCTAGAAGCACTCATTCATCTATGCCAAGAAATTTGGAAGACAGCTACCTGGCCAAGCGAGTGGAAGAGATCCCATTCCAAAGAAAGGTGATCCAAAAGAATGTGGAAATTATTAAACAATATCATTAATATCACACACCAGTAAAATTTTGCTGAAGATAATTAAAAAATGGTTGCAGCAGTACCTCTACAGGGAACTACCAGAAATTCAAGCCAGAGTCAGAAGAGGATGTGGAAGGAGGGATACAATCGCTGATCTCAGGTAGATCTTGGCTGAAAGCAGAGAATATCAGAAAGATGTTTACCTGTGTTTTATTGACTCTGCAAAGGCATTCTAACTGTGTGGATCATAACAAACTATAGATAATATTTTGAAGAATGGGAATTCCAGAATACTTCATTGTGCTCATACTGAACTTGTACAAAGACCAGAGGCAGTCCTTCAAACAGAACAAGAGGATACTGTGTGGCCTAAAATCAGGAAAGGTATGTATCAGGGTTGTATCCTTTTACCATACCTATTTAATCTGTATGCTGAGCAAATAATCCGAGAAGCTGGACTATATGAAGAAGAACATGGCATCATGATTGGAGGAAAACTCATTAATAATCTGCAATATGCAAATGACACAACCTTGCTTGCTGAAAAGTGAAGAAGACTTGAGGCACTTACTGATGAAGATCAAAGACTAGAGCCTTTCTTATATCCTCACGACTAGACCAATAGCAACATCATGATAAACAGAAAATATTGAAATTTTCAATGATTTCATTTTACTTGGATCCATAATCAATGCCAATGGAAGCAGCAGACAAGAAATCAAATGACATATTGCATTGGGCAAATCTGGTGCAAAAGACCTCTTTAAAGTGTTAAAAAGCAAAGATGTCATCTTGAGGACAAAGGTGCATAAGACCCACATAAATAAGCAAGACTGAAGAGGAATCGATGCCTTTGAATTATGATGTTGGCAAAGAATATTGAATATACCATGGACTGCAGAAGAACAAACAACTCTATCTTGGAAGAAGTACAGCCAGATTGCCTCTTAGAAGGGAGGATGGTAAGACTTCGTTTCACATACTTAGGACATGTTATCGGTAGGGACCAGTCCCTGGAGAAGGACATCATGATTGGTTAAGTAGAGGGTCAGCGAAAACGAGGAAGCACCTCAAAAAGATGGATTGACTCAGTAGCAGCAACAATGGGCTCAAACACAGCAACGATTGTGAGGACGGCACAGGAACAGGCAGCATTTCATTCTGTTGTACATAGGGTTGATACGAGTTGGAACCGACTCGACAGCACCTAACAACAACAAAAACCCTTTACTCCAGTTTCCATGTTAAGGCTATGAGGATGAAAATTGTTACTAGAGTGGCACATAATGGATATGATAAATCTGAGTCTGATAGCCCAAAATAGTTTTTTTGTTTTTTTTTTTTGATAATAGAGAGGAACTATACCATAGAGGTTAAATTCATGCACTTTGGAGCCCCATTTCCTAGTTCATCTTCTTTCCTTTCACAGGTTGTATCCCTAATAAAATCTTGCACCCCAAACTATTTCTCAGTGTCTACTTCTGTAGAACCCAACATGTGAAAAC
Source organism: Loxodonta africana (assembly GCF_030014295.1). NCBI lineage: Eukaryota > Metazoa > Chordata > Mammalia > Proboscidea > Elephantidae > Loxodonta > Loxodonta africana. The sequence continues at coordinate 76,440,272 of NC_087355.1, read as the reverse complement.
TAGCTCTCTGCATTTGCCCTTCTTCCGTTTTATTCCTCATCCAATTGCAATCATTTCTACCTATGCCATAACAGTGAAATGTCCTTTATTATGGATTCAGTGGCCTAACAGCAACACTAATGTTAAATTCTCAATTTTTCCCTCTTTGATTTCCTTACCACATTTAACATAGTTGATGACTTACTCTCTATATTCCTCTGACCGCCACAATATCACACACTTTGGCTCCTCCTTTAGCTTCTGTCTCCTTCGCAGTCTTCTCTTCCTTCTGTATCTCTTTAGATAATTAATGTTTCCCCGGGATATATTCTCAGCTCACTGCTCTTCTGATTCTACATAGTTTTCCTTCTCTAATTCTACCTCCTGTGGCAACTCGGAGATTTGTTTCTCCTGTCTTGATTTCCTTTTAATCACCAGACCTAAATATCCAAGTGTCTGATGGATAGCGTTTCCTGGTTTCCTCCAGACTCTTCAAAGGCAACATGTTTGAAGAGAATTTGTCTTTGGCCTCAGTACACATAAGCTTCCTCCTTGAGTTCAAGCTAGAAACCAAAGAGTCACTCTTGATTGCTCACCCTTCCTCATTTTTCTATAACCAAGACCTGTGGACTTTGATCCTAACTATGTGAATATCTTTCCTCTATTCCCTGTCTCTATTACCACTATGTACCTCAGACCCTTGGGATCTCTCATGGCAATGATCTTGCGATCCGTCAACCACCCCCACGAGGCTGACTGTGCTCCGTGTAAATGTGAATCTGGCAATGTAGGACAATGGAAACTGTCATACTGGATTGCACATGTACAAGTCATTACAGCATCTACAGAGTGGAAGACTTGCATAGCTTTTGACCCAGCAATATACCCCTATATCCATTAGAGAAACTCCAGCATACAACACAATGGGATATGCACAAGAATATTCAGAGCGGTATTATTTTTAACAGCAAAAAATATGGAAACAACATAAAGATTCGTTAGTAGGGGAATAGATAAATAAACCATCACATCTTCGTACAATGGAAATAACATTATAGTAAAAACAAATGATCTAAAGATATATCATCATTGGCAATCTCAAAAACGAGAGTGGATTTGGAAAAAAGCAAGTATCAGAAAGATTTTAATCAGTCGATACCATTATATAAAGTTTAAAAACTTGTAAACAATTCTATATATTACTTATGTATACATACAAATTCAGCAGTAGTACTAAAACATCCATGAGACTGATAAATATCAAAGTCATAAAGCAGTTATTCTTGAGGTGAGAGGAATGTGTTTGGAAAGGGCACATAGGATATTTCAACCATATCTCTAAAGTATCCTTAAAGAATCTAAATCAAACGCGGCAAAGTTTGACATTTGATTAACTAGGGTAGTGAGTGCATAAGCAGTACTTATATTATTCGCTACAATTTTCTCTATGCTAAAGTATTTTACAATTGAAAAAAAAAATGAAAATATTGCCCCCTTGCTTAAAACTCTTCAATCACCTCCAACAACCTAACAGAAAAAATCCAAACTCCTTAATGGAAAGCCCTTCCGGACTTGGAAATTGCCAACTTGTAGTGGACATTTGTAGTTACTTTTCCAAGACCTACTTCTTCCTTCTCAATAGACCCTGACTTCCACTGAATATCTATGTGGTTCCGTCACCCATCTGTCAATTCACAGTACTATGGTGGCTTGTGTGCTGTTGAGATGCTGGAAGCTATGCTACTGGTATTTCAAAGACCAGCAGGGACACCCATGGTGGACAGGTTTCAGTGGAGCTTCTAGACTAAGACAGACTAGGAAGAAAGACCTGGTAGTCACCTTCCAAAAATTAGCCAATATAAACCCTATGGATCACAACACAACATTTTCCAATATAATTTTGGAAATCAGCCCTCTAGGTTGTAGGGCACTCAAAATACACAGTGGCTGCCAACAATGGACTTAAGCACACCAACAATCATGAAGATGGTTCACAAGTGGAAAATGTTTTATTCTGTGTATGTGGGGTTGCCATGAGTCAGAGCTAACAAGAACCACCCTGATTCAGGCAGTGTACTAGACACAGGAACACAGTAAACAAGACAGAAAAAGATACTGCCCACATAGCGCTTACATTCTAGAGGGACTAGAGCTATTGACCTAAGCCTAACCTGAAATGGACTCTGCCTCTTGAGATTTTAGTAGCATGAGATAACACATTCCCTTTATTGCTTAACTTGTTCTATATGTTCTGTGCTTTCAACTGAAAGCATTCTTATTTACATACAACTCCTGTCCCCTCATCTCTCATTCTTCTCTGCCTTGTATTTCACAGCCCAGCCAAGAAAAAACAGCTTGTTTCCTGAATATGCTATGAGATTTCTCTTTTGGGTTTGTGCCCATTATTCCCTCTATTTGAAATGCCCTCCTAGCCCTGCTCAAAGTCAAATAGCTTAGTAATAGAAGATATGGAATTTGAATTACAGTCATAATAGGTCTTCTAAAAATACTTTCTTCCCCCCATTCTTTTCTTCTTAGACAGGTCCCGTTTTCAATATATCATTGAAAGGGATATAACTATGTGTATGTAAAAATGAGGGTATTTATATGCATTCACGAATAGTATAAAAATTAGGGGCCTCAGCAGAGGGTCTAGCATTCTAGAGAAGCATTTTAAAAACTGTTCTGTAAAGAGGTGATTCAAATTTATTTCTCAAATCTACAGCATCAGATCAGCTTGGAGCTTATTCAAAATGCAAGTTCTCACACTGTACGCAAGACCTGCCTAATCAGAATCTTTGGGTGAAGCCCAGGAATCTGTGTTATAACAAAATTTCCAGATGATTCTTACACATGCTTAAGTTTGAGAACCACTCTTTTCTAGGACACTAGTTCTAGAAGAGGAAGCTCTGGTGGCATAGCGGTTAAGTGCTACAGCTGCTAACCAAAGAGTTGGCAGTTTGAATCTGCCAGATGCTCCTTGGGAACTCTATGGGGCAGTTCTACTCTGTCCTACAGGGTCGCTGTGAGTCGGAATCGACTTGACGGCACTGGGTTTGGTTTGTTTCTTTGGTTTAGTTCTAGAAGGAGCCCTGGTGATGCAATGGTTAAGCACTGGGCTGCTAACCAAAAGGTTGGCAGTTCAAACCCACCAAGCAGCTCCACGGGAGAGAAGACCTGGTAATTTGCTCCTATAAAGATCATAGCCTAGAAAACTCTATGGGGCAGTTGTACTGTCTCATGTGGTTTCTATGAATTAGAATTGACTGGACAGCTCCGAACAACAGTTCCTCAACATGGCTTTGTGAGTAAACTGGTTGCATGATAAAATATTTGGGAAATGCTAACTCAACCAAGCTAAACAGGTTTTTTTTTTTTTTTTTTTTTTTTTTTTACCATACATTGTGAATTTGAAAGATGAAAATGGCTTATTTCTCTAGAGAACAGCGTCCCACTATTAATACTTGTCAGCTCTAGGAAACTAGCTTACTGCTTGGGAAAAGTTTGCCTAAAGAAATGACCAGTTTTCATATACTATTATTTTATTTGTTATCAGACTTATATTTCACCCTTATTAAATTATATGTTTCATCCCTGTAAGCAAAGACTGGGTCTTGTACTTTGTATCTACTCTGGCCTAGTGTTTGTTTATACAATGTGCTCAATGAATATTGTTAAATGAGTGGTATTTATTTTATAAACAGGTGACTGTAACATTTAAACCTTGGACTTGATAGGACATTTATTTACTATTGTTAAGCTGTTGTTAATCATTCTTTAAGTAGTGGCAATAGCATGAAGAATAAACTATTTGGAGAAGGAAGAAGAAAACATTCCTTGTTCTTTGCTTTACTTACTTGTGATCTTGAGTAAATAATCTTGCTGTGACTCAGTTTTCTCCTCCATAAAACGGGAAAACAACAATGCTTTGGTCCCAGGAGGAGTATAAGGTCTTGATGAGGTAATGCTGGGGAAAATGTTCACAAAGGGATACAAAAAGGCTAATTGTGAACTTCATCCAATTACGTGAGATAGGTGGCCATATCCGTGTATTAGTAAATTACTAAGTGCAGAAATCGTCAAGGCTAAGTGATTCTTTCCATGCTACAAATGAGAGAGCTGCCAGGCTGGGCTCATCTGAGGCTTCTCCTCTCACTTGCTGACCCCACTTTCTCTTTGGTGTCTTCACGCATTGGGACACAACGGTGCAAAGCTTCGTGGCGTTTAACACTGGGGGAGAAATGAACCTGGATAAAGAATCACAGTTGAATCGGTGCTAACATTGATGAATTAGCACCAGGAGCTCTTTGAGATGCCATTTTTTAAGCTTTGTGAATGATTGGTTTTCAATGGTCCTCTCTGAAGAATTTTAATTTTGAGAGTTGCATAGACAAATGCACACACCAATCATTTACTGTCCACCTCCAAGAGAAAAGAAAAGTGCTTACAAAGGGAAATCTTGACTTCCTACTTCACCAGCTGCCTGCTTGGACAGATTTTCTTTGTTAAAATTCTAACATTGAAGACGTTCTTCTAAGGAGGTTGTTTTATGACTATGGAGTACACTTTAAAACTGGCAAAACTCAGGTGAGGACCTATCCATTTTTTCTTTATAATAATATAAAAAGAAAATTCAACTCCAGTAACAGTGGTTATGCTTACGCTGATGATGATAACAAATATTTATCACAGATCTGCCATGTGCCAGGTGTTATGCTAAATGTTTTACACAAATGACCTAATTTGATGCTGAAGAAACTCATTAGTAGAAACCATTACTATTCCCATTTAACAGATTAGGCAGTTGGTTTAGACAGGTTAAGCAGCTTGCTCAAAATCATACAGCTTTTAAGTGGTGAAATTTGCATTGTAAACGTGGAGTTCCTCATTGGAATGTTCATTGAGTGGTCTTGGTCAAGACCTTTGAACTCTTCTAGTCTCAGTTTCTCCAGCTGTGACATGGGAATGATTAGACCCATCCTAGTCTTTCTGCAAAAATATAAGACGTACATGTAAAAAAAAAAAAATACTGTAAATAGTATGAAATGTCTGCTTTTGTTATAATTCATCATCATTGCTGCTTTCTTGGCTAACACAATAGGGCTGGCCCTACAATCTGACCACCGGGGTTAGAATCCTGCCCATTCAACCTGCTACTTGCTATATGACCTTGGTCAAGTTATTAAAATCCCTGTGCCTCAGTATCTTCAGCAGTAAAACAGAGATAATAATAGTAACTATTCTATAGGGTTGTTGTCAGAACTATGTGTATGTATGTCTTAATAGATTGGGACATAACGAGACCTTAATAAACATTACCTATTATGGTTTTTTTTTTTTTTTATTATGGTTAATTTTTTTTTTATTATTATGGTTACTGGAAACCCTGGTGGTGTAGTGGTTAAGTGCTACAGCTGCTAACCAAAAGGTCAGCAGTTTGGATCTACCCAGTGCTTCTTTGAAACCCTATGGGGCAATTCTACTTTGTCCTATAGGGTTGCTATGAGTCGGAATCTATTCGATGGCAATTTATTATTATTATTGTGGTTACTACAGTACCTGGGTAGTGCAAATGGTTAACATGCTGGGTTGCAAACCAAAAGGTCGGTGATTAGAGTCCACCCAGAGGTGCCTAGGAAGAAATGCCTGGTGATCCACTCCCCAAAAAATTAGTCATTGAAAATCATATGGAGCACAGTTCTACTCATGCTTCTGACATGAACTTGGGAGAAGACACAGGCAAGGAAAGCAGAGAACAGAATACTAACTTTTCTCCCAAACATTAAAGGTACTTCCCCAAAGTGAATTTCCTACCCTTCTTACTACTTCCATTGACATCCTCTGTGTGAGGACAAATTGAGAAAACCCCAAGAAAGTCACTGTCATGAGGATAATTATGAACTAGCTGAGTTCTTGTGGTGTATTATTTAGGTTTTTAAGTATAGAAGTAATTAAGGCCCGTCAGCGTCTAGTCTCTTCACAGAAGCCCAAGCAGCACTTGGGGTTGTGCCTTTTCTCCTTCTTGTCCTCTTAATAGACTGCTGTCCTAGTACACTCCCTGAGGCATTCATGACAACGTGAAAGCCCTCATTGGTGCAAATTTACATTTTTCCTGAGCTGGCATATTTTCATCGCATTCTCCATGTTATCAACGTATCAAGCCCTGACACATTTGCACTGTATTTACTGCAGTTTAGAATGATTTTAATGGGCATGAAAATCTTGTGGTGTGATGCTGAGAACCAGAGAGACAGCTTCCTCTGTTCAGGCACAATTACCATCAGTCTAAAAAATGATTTTTTCCCCCAAATCCTTGGGTAGAGAGGATTATGTGTAAGAATCTATTTTAAAAAGTCTTGATTGCTGGAAACCCACACCTCTAGTGAGGAGAGAGTTGAAATGATTGATTCCAGGAAAAGGAAGATGTGAATGTTTACTAAATACCTTCTATGTGCCCGGCGTTGAGCCACTTTCAAGCCCCGTGTAACATGTGATTTTGCCTAAGTTAACACTTTAATGCAATTCTCATAATAATATTGTGAGATGGATACTGACTCTATTTTATAGATGAAGAATCTGAGCCTGCAAGAAACTGAGGCAGACAGAAGCTAAGTAACTTATACATGAACTTATCCTACCTTATCTACGGCTACTTAACATATTACACCAAAACTTAGCAGCTTAAAACAACAAATATTTAGTATCTCACAGTTGCTGTGGATAAAGAATTCAGGTGTGGCTTGGCTGGCGGGTTCTAGTTCAGGGTCTCATTAGGTTATAATCAAAATGTCGAGTGGGATTAATGGAGTCACTCCAGAGGTTCACCCTTCATCCAAAGATTAGACAGGCCCATAAAACAAAACGAGACTAAAGGGGCACACCAGCTCAGGGGCAAGGACTACAAGGCAGGAGCGAACAGGAAAGCTGATAATATGGAACCCAAGGTCGAGAAGGGAGAGTGCTGACGTGTCGTGGGGTTGCTAACCAATGTCATAAAACAAGATGTATACTAACTACTTAATGAGAAGCTAGTTTGTTCCATAAACCTTCATCTAAAGTACAAAAAAAAAAAAAAAAAAAGAAATGTTGGGCAGGACTGCAGTCATCTGAAGCATTGACTAAAGTTGTAAGATCTGCTACCAAGAGGATTCACTCATAGTGCTTGGAGCACAGCAATTTCAAGTTTTGCTTTTTGGAACTTTCTTTGTTTCCAAATATTTTCATCCATGGTTGGTTGAATCTGTGGATGTGGAACCTGTGGATGTGGAGGGCCAACTGTAATTAAAAGCCGGAATGTCTGGTTTGAAAGTCTGCTCTGCCACAAACAAGCTATGTGATTTTGGGAAAGTTACTTAACCTCTTTGTGCCTGGATTTCACCATCTGCTATATGGGGATAACAGGACCATCTGGAGAAGAAAATGAATGTAAAGTGCTTAGAACAGTGCCTGGCATATAGGAAGCAGTGTCTTAGTGATGCTCCTTGATGATGTTGCTGCTTTTGCTGTTGTCTATAACTGAATGGATGTGCACTGGAGAGAGTCAGGAAAGGCCAGAATACAGAACAGCACTCATTCAGGCAAATGCTCAGTATTCTAATTGGTTTAAATGTATAACATTAATTAAATTTCACAACTCAGTGAAGTAGACATTAGTATTACCCCCATTTCAGAGGCAAGGAACAGAAAGACCTGACTCAAGTTTACACAGTCAGTAAGTGCAAAGCAAGTCAAACTCAGACAGTCTGGTTTCAGAGTTTGTGTTCTTAACCTCCACACCATGCAGTCTAAGGGCTGGATCAGGAAGGAACCTGTGTACCAAGCTAAGACAGTGTTACATTATCCAGGCTGTAACTGGAAGCAATTGAGGACCTTTAAGCAGAGTGAGATGATTGCACTTACGTACTAGGAAAATGGCGCAGACCACTGTGTAGAGTACAAAGGAGAGACAGAAGGCTGGAGACAGTAAGACTGCAAGAAAAATGTATTTAGGAAGACAGTGGGATAGCTGCTCTAACTAGAAGATATAAGTCACTTTGGGAACTGATGGAAAATAATATTGAAGAAAAAGATTCTTTTATTGAAAGTTTTCATTTTTTTCTCGTGTTAGGTACTGCTACCTATTTATCAAAAATCCATCTTCCTCTTCTTCCATGGTACAAAGATATGGCAGTTCCCAGCTCTTCTTGTAGTCGTTTGTGGCCATGAGACTGAGCTTTGGCCAATGTAATATAAATGGATATGATGTGGGCACCTCCCATGCACGCATGTCTATGCCCTTTCCCCTTTTAGTTAACCAAGACTGAAATCTCCAGAAAGACTTTGGAAGCCATGTGTTCAATAGGGCAGAGTCACTACCAGCTTGAATTCCTAAATGACTATGTGGAACTCCCTACTCCAAACACACATATATTTGCAACCTCCCTGGGCTGCTACACAAGTAATACAATAAAAACTTTTGTGTGCTAAGCCATTACATGTTTGGGCCTATGTGTTATCACGATCTAGCATAAACTAATACATTTCTGATTCAAATAATGCTGAAATTATGGAAGTCCATTGCCAGAGCTCTTTTACTAGAGACTAAAGTGCACCTTAGAAGCTTTTTATCAGCTGCTACAGTCTGAAATTGATCAAACATGCAATCAAGATGCATTGATAATTACTGGCAATTGGAATAGGAAAGATGGAAACAAAGAAGAAGGATTAGTAGTAGGAAAATACGGCCTTGGTGATAGAAACAATGCCGGAGATTGAATGATAGAATTTTGCAAGACCAACGACTTCTTCATTGCAAATACCTTCTTTCACCAACATAAACGGCGACTATACACGTGGACCTCGCCAGACAGAACACACAGAAGTCAAATTGACTACATCTGTGGAAAGAGAAGATGGAAAAGCTCAACAACATCAGTCAGAACAAGGCCAGGGGCGAACTGTGGAACAGACCATCAATTGCTCATATGCAAGTTCAAACTGACACTAAAGAAAATCAGAGCAAGTCCACGAGAGCCAAAATATGACCTTGAGTATATCCCGCCTGAATTTAGAGACCATCTGAAGAACAGATTCAATGCACTGAAAACTAGTGACCGAAGACCAGACGAGTTCTGGAATGACATCAAGGACATCATACATGAAGAAAGTAAGAGGTCATTGAAAAGACAGGAAAGAAAGACAAGGCCAAGATGGATGTCAGAGGAGACTCTGAAACTTGCTTTCGAAAGTTGAGCAGCTAAAGCAAAAGGAAGAATTGATGAAGTAAAAGAACTGAATAGAAGATTTCAAAGGGCGGCTCAAAAATACAAAGTAAAGTATTATAATGACATGTGCAAAGAGCTGGAGATGGAAAACCAAAAGGGAAGAACACGCTCGGCATTTCTCAAGCTAAGAGAACTGAAGAAAAAACTCAAGCCTCCAGTTGGAATAGTGAAGGATTCTATGGGGAAAATATTAAACAACTCAGGAAGCATCAAAAGAAGATGGAAAGAATATACACAGTCATTATACCAAAAAGAATTAGTCGATGTTCAACCATTTCAAGAAGTGGCATATGATCAGGAACCGATGGTACTGAAGGAAGAAGTCCAAGCTGCTCTGAGGGCACTGGCGAAAAACAAGTCTCCAGGAATTGATGGAACATCAATTGAAATGTTTCAACAAACAGATGCAGCTCTGGAGGTGCTCACTCCTCTATGCCAAGAAATATGGAAGACAGCTTTCTGGCCAACTGACTGGAAGAGATCCGTATTTATGCCTATTCCCAAGAAGGGTGACCCAACTAAATGTGGAAATTATAGAACAATATCATTAATATCATATGCAAGCAAAATTCTGCTGAAGATCATTCAAAAATGGCTGCAGCAGTAGATCGACAGGGAACTGCCAGAAATTCAGGCCAGTTTCAGAAGAGGATGTAGAACCAGGGATATCATCGCTGATGTCAGATGAATCCTGGCTGAAAGCAGAGAGTACCAGAAGGAAGTCTACCTGTGTTTTACTGACTATCCAAAGGCATTCGACTGTGTGGATCATAACAAATTATGGATAACATTGGAAAGAATGGGAATTCCAGAACACTTAATTGTGCTCATGAGGAACCTTTGCATAGATCAAGAGGCAGTGGTTCGGACAGAACAAGGGGATACTGATTGATTTAAAGTCAGGAAAGGTGCGCGTCTGGGTTGTATTCTTTCACCATACCTATTCACGCTGTATGCTGAGCAAATAATTTGAGAAGCTGGGCTATATGAAGAAGAACAGGGCATCGGGATTGGAGGAAGACTCATTAACAACTTGCGTTATGCAGATGACACAATCTTCCTTGCTGAAAGTGAAGAGGACTTGAAGGACTTACTAATGAAGATCAAAGACCACAGCCTTCAGTATGGATTGCACCTCAACACGAAGAAAACAAAAATCCTCACAGCTGGACCAATGAGCACCATCACAATAAACGGAGAAAAGATTGAAGTTGTCAAGGATTTCGTTTTACTTGGATCCACAATCAACAGCCATGGAAGCAGCAGTCAAGAAATCAAAAGATGCACTGCTTTGGGTAAATCTGCTGCAAAGGACCTCTTTAAAGTGTTGAAGAGCAAAGATGTCACCTTGAAGACTAAGGGCGCCTGACCCAAGCCATGGTATTTTCAATCGCATCATATGCATGTGAAAGCTGGAATATGAATAAGGAAGACTGAAGAAGAATTGACGCCTTTGAATTGTGGTATTGGCGAAGAATATTGAATATACCATGGACTGCCAAAAGAATAAATAAATGTCTTAGAAGAAGTGCAGCCAGAATGCTCCTTAGAGGAAAGGATGGCGAGATTGTGTCTTACATAGTTTGGACATGTTGTCAGGTGATATCAGTTCCTGGAGGAGGACATCATGCTTGGCAGAGTCAGGGTCAGTGGAAAAGAGGAAGACCCTCAGCAAGGTGGATTGACACAGTGGTGCAACAATGAGCTGAAGCATAACAATGATTGTAAGGATGCCTCAGGACCAGGCAGTGTTTCGTTCTGTTGTGCATGGAGTTGCTATGGGTAGGAACCAATTCGACGGCACCTAACAAGAAGGTGCGCCTGACCCAATCCATAGTCTTCGCAATCACCTCATATGCGTGCCAAAGCTGGAAAATAAAAAAGGAAAACAAGAAGAATTGATGCATTCAAACTGTGGTGTTGGTGAAAATACTGACTATACCATATACTGCCAGAAGAACAAACAACTCAGTCTTAGAATAAGTACAACCAGAATGTCCTTAGAAGCGAGGATGGAAATATTTCAGCTTGCTTAACTTGGACACATCATCAGGCAAGACCAATCACTAAAAAAAAATGTCATGTTTGGTAGTCAGTGAAAATGAGGGAAACCCTCAATGAAATGGATAGATATAATAGTCAAAACAACAGACCTGAACATACTAATGATCATGAAGATGGTGCAGGACCAGGCAATGATTTGTTCTGTTACACGTGAGGCTCTTATGAGTTGGAGCAACATTAATTGCTTAGAGATATGTTAAACCTTTAGAAAAGCTGTTGCCATTGAGTTGATTCTGACTCGTAGTGACCCTATAAGGGACAGAGTAGAATTTCTAACCCCATAGGATTTCCAAGGCTGTAGTCTTTATGGAAGCAGATTGCTGCATCTTTCTCCTGTGGAGCTGCTGGTGGGTTGGAACTGCTAACCATTAGATTAGCAGGTGAGCACTTAACCACTACACCACCATGGCTCCTTTTTAAACCTTTAGCGAGAGCAGTTCCTCTCTCATGTAACTGTCTTTGAAACCTCTTTCTGTCACATAGTACCTTTTGTGAAGAAGGACATTAAAAAAAAAGAGATTTAAAAAAAAAAAAAACTGGTACCTCATGTGTCAATATGTCCAAATGACATTGCCTGCCCCAGTGTGAACAGCACGCTGGGTAGTCATTTGTAACCAGCTTCTCTCAAGAGGTTAGTCTACTGATTACCCTAAATTACGTAACATCTATATTTCAAACACAAGGGCAGGAAACAAGAAATGGGTATATTTCTGACTTCAGAGAGTACAAAGAAAAGAGGGACCTTTGTGGCGGAAAAACAGAAGAATCAGGTTTTTTTTTTTTTTTTTTTTTTTTGAGAGCAGCCAACCTCGAACTTACTAATGACTGTGTGTTTCATTTCAGTCCACCCCCGTGGTTTTGTTTCTCCTACATGATAAAATGTGACCCTTTTTGGTCATTCTGAGAGATTTTCCAGCACTAAAAATATCAGGGGCTTAACTGAGAAATCACTGGGTATTTTTGACAAGATAGTAGATGAGCCTGGGAAATTCTCTGCATTTAGCATGGAGAAATTCTCTCCACGCTAAAAAAAAAAAGGGCAAGTGCCACCTAGGGGTTACAAAGACTGCTAGTGGTTGAACTAAGGTTCCTGTCTTTCTTTACCATCCTACCTCTGCCCCTGTGCTTGCATACAATGGCCCAAGATTGGTTAGGGCAGTATTTAAAAACGGGATGTTAATCAATCAATACATACTATACCCATTGCCGTTGAGTCTATTCTGACTCATAGAGCTGCCCCATAGTGTTTCCAAGGCTGTAATATTTACAGAAACAGACTGCCACATTTTTCTCCCTTGGAGCAGCTGGTGGGTTTGAACCACCAATCTTTTGGTTAGCAGCCGAGTACTTAACCATTGTGTCACAGGGCTGTTTCATTAATATAGTAGGTAACAATTTCCTGTTTTTCCATAGCTTTTCATGAACCACAAGTATGAGGATGAAACATATATTTTTCATTAGCAATTAAATGATTAGTCTCATGTTGCTTTCAAGAGGCATTTATTGTCACTTACTATGAGTATACACCAAGGCCTTGGTGATAGAAACAATGCCGGAGATTGAATGATAGAATTTTGCAAGACCAACGACTTCTTCGTTGCAAATACCTTCTTTCACCAACATAAACGGTGACTATACACATGGACCTCACCAGATGGAACACACAGAAATCAAATCGACTACATCTGTGGAAAGAGATGATGGAAAAGCTCAATATCATCAGTCAGAACAAGGCCAGGGGCCGACTGTGGAACAGACCATCAATTGCTCATATGCAAGTTCAAACTGACACTGAAGAAAATCAGAGCAAGCCCACGAGAGCCAAAATATGACCTTGAGTATATCCCACCTGAATTTAGAGACCATCTCAAGAACAGATTTGATGCACTGAACACTAGTGACCGAAGACCAGACGAGTTGTGGAATGACATCAAGGACATCATCCATGAAGAAAGTAAGAGGTCATTGCAAAGACAGGAAAGAGAGAAAAGACCAAGATGGGTGTCAGAGGAGACTCTGAAACTTGCTCTTGAGCATCGAGCAGCTAAAGTAAAAGGAAGAATTGATGAAGTAAAAGAATTGAACAGAAGATTTCAAAGGGCATCTCGAGAAGACAAAGTATTATAATGACATATGCAAAGAGCTGGACGTGGAAAACCAAAAGGAAAGAACACGCTTGGTGTTTCTCAAGCTGAAAGAACTGAAGAAAAAATTCAAGCCTCGAGTTGCAACAGTGAAGGATTCCATGGGGAAAATATTAACGGCACAGGAAGCATCAAAAGAAGATGGAAGGAATATACAGAGTCATCATATCAAAAAGAATTAGTCGATATTCAACCATTTCAAGAGGTGGCATATGATCAGGAACCGATGGTACTGAAGGAAGAAGTCCAAGGTGCTCTGAAGGCATTGGCGAAAAAAAAGGCTCCAGGAATTGATGGAACATCAATTGAGATGTTTCAACAAATGGATGCAGCGCTGGAGGTGCTCGCTCGCCTATGTCAAGAAATATGGAAGACAGCTTCCTGGCCAACTGATTGGAAGAGATCCATATTTATGCCTATTCCCAAGAAAGGTGACCCAACTGAATGTGGAAATTATAGAACAATATCATTAATATCACACACAAGCAAAATTTTGCTGGCCATCATTCAAAAACAACTGCAGCAGTATATTGACAGGGAACTGCCAGAAATTCAGGCTGGTTTCAGAAGAGGATGTGGAACCAGGGATATCATTGCTGATGTCAGATGGATCCTGGCTGAAAGCAAAGAATACCAGAAGGATGTTTACCTGTGTCTTATTGATTATGCAAAGGCATTCAACTGTGTGGATTATAACAAACTATGGATAACACTGCAAAGAATGGGAATTCCAGAACACTTAACTGCGCTCATGAGGAACCCTTACATAGATCAAGAGGCAGTTGTTTGGACAGCATAAGGGGATACCGATTGGTTTAAAGTCAGGAAAGGTGTGCGTCAGGGTTGTATTCTTTCACCATACCTATTCAATCTGTATGCTGAGCAGATAATACAAGAAGCTGCACTATATGAAGAAGAACGGGGCATCAGGATTAGAGGAAGACTCATTAACAACCTGCGTTATGCAGGTGACACAACCTTGCTTGCTGAAAGTGAAGAGGACTTGAAGCACTTACTAATGAAGATCAAAGACCACAGTCTTCAGTATGGATTGCACCTCAACATAAAGAAAACAAAAATCCTCACAACTGGACCAATGAGCAACATCATGATAAATGGAGAAAAGATTGAAGTTGTCAAGGATTTCATTTTACTTGGATCCACAATCAACAGCCATGGAAGCAGACTGTAAGGATGGCGCAGGACCGGGCAGTGTTTCGTTCTGTTGTGCATAGGGTCGCTATGGGTAGGAACCGACTTGACGCCACCTAACAACAACAACATGAGTATACATAGGTTCAGCTCACTGATGTAAAGACCAAATTGTAAAATGGTTATGTAACTTACTTAAGGTTCCACAGCTAGTAAGTGGTAGATCTAGCTTCTAAACCACTTTAGCCACAACTTACTTTCACATTCATGTGTTCAGTCGATAAGCACTTATGGAATCGTGACTTTGGACTTGGCTTTGTGGTAGACACTGGAGATATAGACCCAGTCCCTGCCCTCACAGAGCTCACAGTTCATCAGGGAGCAAGATTTCATCAAGTGTCCACATAAATACATATTCGATTACAAAATAAGATAAATAAATACTACAGGAAAAAAGAACAGGGTGAATTAAGAGCATACGAAGAAAGGTCTGATCGTATCTGGTGATTCAGGATAATTCTTTCCTGTAGAAGGGGTATGGTAACTGACATCTGAAGCATGATAAGCATTAGTCAATCAAGTGTGGTAGACTTAAAAAAAAAAAAAAAGTGGCTACCTTCTCCCTTTGAGAGTCAATTTCCCCAGCTGTTAAGTCTGGTCTGGCCTTGTGATTTGCTGTGTCCAACAGAATGTGGAAGAAGAGTTTCTGATCTTGTCCTTTTGGAATTCTGCCCTGAGACTGCTAACTGAAGAGGTCCAGTCCAGTCTACTGGAGGATGAGAAGCCAGTGGGGAAGGGAAGAGCTTTTACAGCTAAGACTCCTGAGCCCAACCAGCTGACAGCCAGCACCAACTGCCAGACAAGTGAGCAAGGGCATCTTAGGCCATTCCGCCTCAATCAAGATGCCAGATGACCGCAGCTACAAAAGTGACTCCAGGAGAGATCATCAGAACCATCACAGGTTGATCCCAGGCCAAATTGCTGACCACAGAATCATGAGCAAGAAACACAGCCATGTTTTTAAGTTTTGGAGTGATGTTACCTGGTAATAGATTACTGACACATCAAATGAAGTTTGGAGGTTGGAATTAAATTCTGGGTAGAAGGAAAGGCCTATGCAAAGGCCCTGAGATAGGAAGAGCATACTTTTGGGAAACTAAAAAAGACAGCAAGATAGAAGATTTCAGAGGAATAGACAAGGCTCAAATCAGGCATGATCTTTTAGAATCTCTCAAAGACCTTTTTTTTCTTTTTAAATCATGCTTTAACTAGAAGGTTACAAATCAAGGCAGTCTCTCATACAAAAACTTAAACACATCTTGCTATGTACTCCTAGCTGCTCTCCCCTAATGTGACAGCACACTCCTCCTCACCATCCTGTATTCCCCGTGTCCATTCAATCAGCTCCTGTCCCCCTCTGCCTTCTCATCGCCCCTCCAGACAGGAGCTGTGCACATAGTCTCACGTGTCAACTTGAGCCAAGAAGCTCACTCCTCACCAGTACCATTTTCTATCTTATAGTCCACTCCAATCCCTGTCTGAAGAGTTGGCTTCAGGAATGGTTCCAGTCTTCGGCTAACAGAAGGTCCAGGGACCATGACCTCCAGGGTCCCTCTAGTCTCAGTCAGACCATTAAGTTTGGTCTTTTTATAAGAATTTGACATCCGCATCCCACTGTTCTCCTGCTCCATCAGGGGTTCTCTGTTGTGTTCCCTGTCAGGGCAGTCATTGGTGATAACTGGGCACCATCAAGTTCTTCTGGTCTCAGGCTGATGTAGTTTCTGGCTTATGTGGCTCTTTCTGTCTCTTGGGCTCATATTTACCTTATGTCTTTGGTGTTCTTCATTCTCCTTTGCTCCAGGTGGGTTGAGACCAGTTGATGCATCTTAGATGGCTGCTTACTAACGTTGAAGACCCCATGCCTCCCACCAAAGTGGGATGCAGGACGTTTCCTTAATACATTTTGTTATGGCAGTTGACTGAGATGTCCCCTGAAATCGTGGTCCCCAGACCTCCAATCTGCTACTCTGGACTTCGAAGCATTCAGTTATATTCAGGAAACTTCAAAGACCTGTTTTTATTGTAGAAACAATGGAAAGCCATTGGAGGGATTTTTAAGCAGGCAAGTGATGAGATTAGAATTTCATATGTGCAAGGATTTTTTAGTTTATCAGACTCAAATCTCATTGTGGCAGGGATTTACAGTGAGCATACATTAGTAGATGCTAAGTTTTATTTTTTGGTTTGATTGTTGGCTCATCAAAACACCCAGTAAGAGAAAGTGAAACAGCCTGGGTGTATGGGGAAGTTCAGAGGGTTCACAGAGCCCAAACGTTGTGAACACATTGAACCAGACATCCCATTCCACCTCACTTTGAAACCTTTAGGGCAGTCTAACTATGGTTGAAAGAGTCATTCTTTCTACCAAAATTTCCCATTCAAAACTGGTCTTTGACTCATTTATCCCCTGGCCAGCTGACAGCTGCTGTCTTCCTTGCAATTGAACTAGAGTTCCTTTAAACAGGTTGGCTGGTAAATACGGAGGGGAGAGACATGGGAAAGTCAGATGAATCACTGAGCCAGGTCTCTTCCTCTAACCCTGTTAAGAACTATTGAAAATTCCTGCCATTGATTCAATTACATTCATAGGTGCAAAACCTCACTAGAACCCAAATGTTAGGGCTTTGGTCCTAGTCTTTGTAGGACTTGAAAAGAAGAAATTGTGTTAACGAATCAGAGGAGACCCTTGGAAGTCTGATGGCTAGTCTGCTTCTTAATTTGAATTCACAAGATGCCATGGTAACATCCATGGGTTGTGGAGTCAGACAACCTTAAGGGTCAGTCCATGCTATGCTGCTAACAACTTGTATGATCTTCATCAAATTATTTAACTGATTTTCACTTCAGTTTCTGAAACTGTAAGGGGCATAAGGATAATAATTAAGTCTATCTACCATGTGGGTGAAGATGTGTGAAGATCAAGTGAAACGAATTTATAAAGTACCTGCACAGTAAGCTATCAACCAAAGCTAGTTTACTTGCTATTACTCTTCAGAGTTTCTGAAGAATTTTGGAGAATAGATGCCAATGACATTTGGGTTTATGCTGCATGTTTTTCGGGTACACTTGAATTTTAAATATGACCTTGCTGCAGGTTTGCCTATTTTAAGCAGGAAAATCATTTCTCCTTGGCCCATGTTTCAAACTTCTCTTTACTCTAGCTCAGTGCCTCTCAAAATTGGCTGCACATTGCAACCCTGAGAAGCTTTAAAAAACAATACTGATGCCTGTTTCTATTCTCAGAACTTCTAATGCGATAGGTCTGAAGTGTGGCCTGAGCACTGGGATGAGTTTAGTAAAACAATCTTTGTAAATAAGTAAGTGCAAGAGTCTACTGAACAACAGAGACTTTGAGGGGCAAAAGATAGTTACCCCTAGAATACAATGCTGTTGAGGTCCACAGCCAATGTTATTTCTACTGCACCATGGTATTGCCCATGGAAATGACTTAATAACACTTTTTTTCCCCTATCTCTTTAGTCAATATGGCAACTGAATAGGCCAGGGGCCACCTAATGAGTAGAATGGCTTTGCGGCTCATTAAATGAGCACTCTCAGATATAGCCTAAAGGAAACCAGCCTCGTACCAAAGTATGTTCCATAATACCCAGAGAGTAGTATGTCTCCACTTCAGTTAGAAAATGAGAACGCAAATATTGCATTCAAATTATAGTGACTCGTGATCCTCTAGGAAACCCTGGTTGCATAGTGGCTAAGAACTACAGTTGCTAACCGACAGGTCGGCCGTTGGAATCCACCAGGCTCTCCTCGGAAATCCTATGGTGCAGTTCTACTCTGTCCCATAGGGTCGCTATGAGTCGGAAACAACTCAACGGCAATGGGTAATGGGTGATCCTCTAATACTTGCTTTGTGTTATATTTATCTTATGTGATGTGATTTCTGTCACTTCATTTGTTTAGGCTTGTTGATTTCACTCAAAAACTAATTCTTCAATTAGGGTATGCTGCCACCAGGTGGCAATAAGGGCCTCACTTGTGATCACCATCTTTGAGTGGTGATTTGTTCATTCATGCGTTCATTCATTCACGGTTACTATCATTTAAAATTCAAAATGTAAACTTCAATTGCATAGCTGAAATCCTATAGTTAATTTTAGTTTTAATAATTATAAAGATTGTATATATGGATTGCATAAATAGCTATATATGCATATAAAACTACATATCTATGTATATAAATGCTTTTAGAGAAATTAAAGTTGAAGATAAAAACTGGCATCTTCTTCACTGTCCCTTGTTAATTCTTAGTCCCAGCATACTCACACGTGCTCATCTCTACATTCTTCTATAGCCAAATTTGGCTGTTAGTACCTTTCTGAGGTTGAGCAGTACTGTAGAACTTCAGAGCAACTTGATGTTAAAACTCTTCACATGGATTCTCAAACTTTCTAACAACAGATTTATTTCTAAAAAGAAGAAATTAACACGGCAGCTTCCCCAAGCCTGCTGATGAAGTTATTTCTACTGATGTTAGCTCTTAAAAAGTTATCTTTCTTTTTTTCCTTTCTTATAGGAGTAGAGAGAACTATCACGTAGCTTTGTGTTATTCTTGGGCATACAGAGTCCTTACGACCACTTCCTCCTAATCAGGAGAAAGTAGCTTTCGACTGCCCATGGAAGAGTGAAGCATCATGATAACGTAGCCACTAGATACATGTGACTTGAGTGTTAAATGTAATGATTTTCCTCTATAGGATGAGCTGGACCTTGAGCACGTGACACACATGATGACCTGATGACTTTACCAAGAAACCAAAACCCAAACCAGCTGCTGTCAAGCTGAGTCTGACTCGTGGTGCACCACGTGTGTCAGAGCAGAACTGTGCTCCATAAGGTTTTCAATGGTTGTGACCTTTTGGAAGTGGACTGCCAGGTCTTTCTTCCAAAGCATCTCTGGGTAGACTCAAACCTCCAGTCTTTTGGTTAGTTGCTCAGTGTGTTAACCATTTGCACCACCCAGGGACTCCTTTACCAAGAAAAAAAACCACTGCTGTTGAGTCGATTCCAAGAAGGAACCTATAATTATTTCAAAAGCATCTTGACCATAAAGAGGATTTGATAGCTCCTTAGTGCTTTCCCTGTATAGACATCTTTTGAGGAAAGGAGTCCCCGTGATTTTCCTCCTTTCTAGCTGACATCACCCAGGCTAGAACACATTGGAAGGGGCCACAGCAAACTGCAACTGCGTTCGTATGAGCCAGAAAGCCCTGATCTCTGGCCTGAGCAGGGATGTTTTCACTGCTTGTAACATGACTGGCTAGAATTCTGACCAACTGAGGCTCTTCATGCTGATTGCTGCCAACAAAAATCACATTGTTTTATAAATGGAAGGGCATCTTAGCCCAGTGTGCCCACCGGGAGCTAAGCTGAGCAATGCTCCAGGTAGCTTTTGAGGCCTACACAGCCAACAGTAAGGAGAACGAGACTCAGCGAGATGCTGCTGCCACTGCTGCTGTCTTGAGCCCCCCCGATCCTAGAATTTCCTGTTACCTTAAAGAACCTGTGAGACTTTGAAATCTGTTCAGCTAGACCGGCCCAGTTATATCACTTTTAAGTCAGCCTTTTAATGGCATTTAAGTGCAGGTTTTAAACTGAGACTGATAGCATCATCAGACAATAAACATTTGTGGTTTTGATCTTCTTGATTTTGACTCTGGAAAAGATACTGAAGAGCCATGAACAAATTTTGAAAGCCATGTCAAACTTCATCTTCATAAATTCTCTTGTGGCCACTCATGACTCTTTCATTTTCTATATTCATTCCCCAATTAAATAACCTGCTTTGGTGCTGAACGCGTTCTCTATCATTTTTCTGAAACTGTCACTCAGCTATTTAATTCTTGTATTTTTCTTTAATCCTTCCAATGTTTCTGCCATATTCCCTCAATTAGTTTGTAATCTCCTATAAAGCCGGACTGAATCTTGTACTCTGTGTCAGTCAATTCCTGATTCAAAGCTAGGTAGGGCAACCCTCCACAGAAGCTTCAGTCCATCCAACCCATTCATTTACTCATTTGCTATTTCATTCATTCTCTCATCCATCCAGGCAACAAATATTTATTGAGTACCTCTTCTGTTACAGGCACTGTTCCTGTTGCTGGGTGTCCGGTTTCTCTTGAGTTGGCTCTGACTCATGGTGACCCTATGTGTCAGAGTAGAACTGTGCTCTTTGGGGTTTGCAACAGCTGATTCTTTTCAGAAGCAGATTGCCAAGTCTTTCTTCTGAGGAACTCTGGGTAGACTTGGACTTCCAACCACTTGACTAGCAGCTGAATGCTAACTGTTTGCATCACCCAGGGAGTCCAGTAATAGATTAACCCTAACCGATAACCCACAGCCATCAAGTAGATTCTGACTCATAGTGACCTTATAGGACGGAGTAGAACTGCGCCATAGGGTTTTCAGGGAGTGAATGGTGGATTCAAACTGCCGAAGTTTTGGTTAGCAGCCAAGCTCGTAACTACTGTGCCACCAAGGCTCCTAAGCAGACAAAAATCCTTGTCCTCGTGGAACTCACTTTCTAGTGGGTGAAGACAGACAATAAAACAAGACGGATAAGTAAAGTATATAGGAAGCTACATGATAAGAAGGAAAATATGCACCTCTTGAGGCTATCCTGACAAGGTTAGGCTGTCTACCCAGAATCTCCACCCGACTGTGGCCAAGGTCAAGATGGTTTTGCCTATGGCCAGTTCCTGGTGTACCTGGAATCCTAAACAGTGGAATGTTGACTGCACTGAAGAAGTCCCTTGATCCCTTCATACTGGTCCAGCCAGAATAACTGGGCCTGTCTCCTAGTTCCTGCTCTGACCAACAAGACTAAAATTTTGCCCTAACTATCAGCCCCCTTGACTTGAAACTCATGCCCTGATCAATTCTTGCCGGGTCCCTATGCTAGGGATTTTACTTTGTCTTCCTCCTCCCAGCCCCCATCCTGAAATACTGCTCCAACGTAGAACCACAACCAGGTATCCTGGCATTTCCATTTCTCTGATTTTCTCAATAATTTATTCATTTATATTAACATTTGAAGGTACTACCTACTACATACGAAACATTTGACTGGGAATTGGGGATACAGAGGTAAATAAGTCTGGTGGAAGAACAGTTTATCAGGCACAATTTATCATATTTTTGATGTGATTTTTTTCTCATAGCAGATGATAGGTCCTTTTTTTGCTCTTTTTGTCAATACGAAATTGTTTTTATAAACTTCATATTTCTTATTGTTTTCCCAAGGACTACCTTTGGTTGTAGAAATTCTAAGGTGTACTTATATATGTATCTCCTTCTAGGATGTCAAACACTGTCTTTTGTGAAAAGAAGTCATTTTAACTATGAAGATACACATGCAATGAAAACTATTTACATAATGCAATAGATTTTTGAGTTTAATGTTGCCATTGTTTTTGAAAGTTGTAGCTAACTTAATTTTTAGCCAACTTATGTGCATACATAACTTATCAGGGATTATGCAGAATTGATGTTGTGTGCATAAATGCCTAAAATGCTAAATTTGCCAATTAAGGCTTAACTGTAAGATGACTGGATACTTCTTGAGGACAGGATTGTTGGACCTGGAAGGTAGCAGACTAGAAAGGAAATCCTCTGAAACAAATGTAACTTTACTGGTTTCATCAGACCTGTTGTCAAGCCCTGAACCGTATGCCCTCACCACATTTCTGTAAATATCCTGGATATTATCATAAATATTATTCAGGATAATTAAAAAATATTATTTATGAGTATCCTTTTATTCTTCCTTCAGGCTCTGAATTCCTGCTCCCAGGCGACTCCCACAAATGCCTCCTTTCCCGCAGTTGTTTGGTCTCCTGCTTTGTTCTGACTTAGGTGTGGAGCTGAATTAATTAGGCAGGGGTAGCACTCGGCCTTTCTGTTCAGAGGATGGTAGGTAAGCGCACCGACACACTATCTACACCATCCTGGAGCTTCTTAGAAATTCAGAATCTTAGGCCCTGCTCCAAACCTACTGAATTAGCACCTGACTTAACAAGATCCCCAGGTAAGCCATATGCACACTAATCCTTGAGAAGTACTGAAGTGTGGTGGTGTTACCAAAACCAAACCCAGTGCCACCGAGTCGATTCCGACTCATAGCGACCCTACAGGACAGACTAGAACTGCCTCATAGAGTTTCCAAGGAGCAGCTGGTGGATTTGAACTGCTGACCTTTTGGTTAGCAGCCGTAGCACTTAACCACTATGCCACCAGAGTGGTGTTGTTAGTTGACATTAATTCCAATTCTTGTCCACCCCAAGTATGCAGAGTAGAATGGTTCCACAGGGTTTTCAAGGCTGTGACTTCAAAAGCAGATGGTGAGGCCTTACTTCTAAGATACCTCTGGGTGAGTTTGAGCAGCCATCCTTTTGGCTAGTAGTCCAGCGCTGAACCATTTTCACCACCCAGGGACTCCTACCGGAGTCTAGAGGAATGGTAAATGGGAGGCAGCAAAGAGAAGACCCATCCTCAGCATTGTAGGAACATACAGATCCCCATCTCTGTCCCCACCTAGATTCTCCCTAAGAGGAGTACTGCCAATATAGTTGGTTTGACTTTAGGACACTGAGTCACAGAGCAGGACTAGGGTGAGGCAAGCAAGGATCCTGGGGTGCAGACTTTGAGGTAGCACTCCTCCTCAGGTGCTGATTCTGCTGTTTCACAAACTTGAGAGTAAGCACCTCCTTAAATTTTGTGCCCTAGGGGCCTTGCTTGCTTCACTCTAGCACCAGCCCTGCTAGTTGGTCAAGCTGATTATTGAAAAATATCAGTGGTTGTTGAAAGGTTAGCCACCTGAATGTGAGTCTCTTCATTTCTTATGATAAAATTCTCTCAAATTGTTTCTTGTGCTCCTCCTCTATTCCTGTGTGCCTTTCTCTTGTGGTTTGATGGTAAAATTTGGGAACATCAGTTGGAGAGGCCTTTCAGGTTCTAACTGGGCATGGCAGCTCCATCCAATTTCCTAAGAGTTCAGAGCATCAGACGAGCTCAGGATAACCCAGACACTTCTTCCTCTTTGGTCGGTGGTCCCGTGGTTACATCTTCCTTGAAAACCACTTAGAAAAGTGGTGGAGAAATGGGATAGGATTCAGGAATTCCTGCATCCCCAGTTTCTTACCAGAGAGCCCTGCACTGACATATATTGGGGCATCTTCAGTTATTTATAGAGTGGCACTTTATTTTCCACTTAGATAACGTTCCCGGGAGCATAGCTCCCTCAGTAGAGAACACCGAAGTGAAGACAGTTGAGCGGTGGAGTCACCACAATACCACCAACAAGGTGAAAAGGTGTGTGACCTTGGGCAGTGTCATGGATTGAATTGTGTCCCCCCAAAATATCTGTCAGCTTGGCTAGGTGATCATTCCCAGCATTGTATGATTGTCCACCATTTTGTGATTAATGTAATTTTCCTACGTGTTGTAAATCCTAATCTCTGCTTATGGTTAATGAGGCAAGGTTTGATACGTTAAAGGGGATTAGGGTGAGATGTAACACTCTTACTTATATCACATCCCTGATCCAATGTAAAGGGAGTTTCCCTGGGGTGTGGCCTGCATCACCTTTTATCTTACAAGAGATAAAAGGAAAGGGAAGCAAACAGAGAGTTAGGAACTTCATGCCACCAATAAAGCAGCACTGGGAGCAGAGTGCATACTTTGGGCCAGGGGTTCCTGTGGTGAGAAGCTCCTAGACCAGGAGAAGATTGATGACAAGGACCTTCCCCAAGAGCCAACAAAGACAGAAAGCTTTTCCCTGGAGCTGGCACACTGAATTCAGACTTCTAGCCTCCTAAACTGTGAAAGAATAAATTTCTGTTAAAGCCATTCACTTGTGGTATTTCTGTTATAGCAGCATTAGATGACTAAGGCAGGCAGGCTACTACACTTTTCAAGCCTTCCCTTTCCTCATCTGTAAAACAAGAATTACAGTAATAATTCCTGCTCTGTGGGATTACTGAGAAGATTAAATGTGTACGATAAGCACTTCATCAAATACTATGCAGATGATGTTGTTAATTTCTTAATGAGCTTCATGAGGTATGTAAGAAACATTATATTTCAGATAAAAGAGGTCTGTGTGATGGTTAGGGTTGTATGTCAACTTGGCTGGGCCATGATTCTCAGTGGTTGGGCAGTTATGATGTAGTTTGGCAGCTACGTGATGATGTAATCACCTCCAAATTGAGATCTGATATAATGTAGTCACCTCCATGATGAGATCTCCTATAAGCAGCCAATCAGTTGGAAGGGAGTTTCCTTGGGGGTGTGGACTGCTTAGGTGGACTTTTTGGCAAAGCTTACTGTTTTTTCCTCACTCTGGATCCTGCAGCTGGCTCCTGTTCATCTGACCTCTGGTTCTTGGGACTTGAGTTAGCAGCTTACCTGCCAATCTTGGGATCTGAAGCTGGTAAGCCAGCAGCCTGCCATCTTACCTGCTGATCTTGGAATTCACCAGCCTCCATAGCGTGTGAACCAGAAGCCTGCTGTCTGACCTTGCAGTCTTGAGTTTGTCAGCCTCTGCAGCTAAGTAAGTCAGGAGAAGCCACCAGCCTAACCCACAGACTTGGGACCTTCCAGCCTCTACAACCACATGAGCCATTTCTTTGATATAACTTTCTCTCTCTCTGTAGGTGTGTATATATATATATATGTATATATGCTTCACTGGTTTTGTGTCTCTAGGGAACTGAGAGAACCTAAGTACACCTCAAAGTTCCTCAGCACAGAGGTGCTAGAGCTGAGGCTTGATTGAACCAGACAGGCAACTCTACTCTTGCAGCCCCATCACACTGCCTCTCAGACATGTAGCAGATATTTCACTGTTTATGTTCTCAAAATTTGAGTGACATCCCCTCTATCCTTCATTTACTTTTCCTTTTATATCAAAACATCTTTTCAGATTCAGTCCCTTGGAATCTAGTATCTTAATACAAATCGCTATTGACAGTTTTCCTGCAGTGCTGGAGGTGAGGCAATGGTGAAGCAAAGTAGACTCTTCTTATTTGCATTTCAGGTGGGTCAGCAAAATGTGGTATCGCAGTGGTGCCTGCACAGTGATAACAGCTTGGAGTATACCTCGTCTCACATTCAGGATGGCCATGAGGCTCCTCACATACTGACAGTCCCTCTGACCCCTCACCCCCCTGCCGCCCCCAAGCAAGGGCCCTTCCTAAGAAAACCCAACGCCAACTTACAAAAGCCCTGCACACACCCAGGCCTGGCCTGGCCCCAGCCTCTACTGCTCATCTTTCCGCAACCACATGGAGCCATTTTTCATTCTACCAGAAAATGTTCCCCCAAGTGCTTCTAATGTCAATCCTTATCAGAGGTTGGAGGAAGTTCACAGGCTCCAACACCCTGGGATAAAGCATCCAGCTCCCCACCCTACAGACTCACCTTGTGCCCAAGTTCTGAACCCTAAGATGCTCCCTCAGCCTTGCCCCATTCTTCTTCCAGAATCTATCCTTAGGACTTTGAAACTTGGACGCTCGTTTGTTCTTCCCATACTACCTTCTTAGGTAAATGTTAACCAGGCAGATTGCCCTGCCTCACATTCCCTGACACTTTCACTGCACCTTCTGTAATCCTCATCCCCTGGACAATGAGCTAAGCTAATCATTCATTCACTCATCTACTGCTCATTAATTGAACAATGTTTATGAGATTCTCCTTTGTGCCAAACACTCTATGCGTCAGGAATGCAATGGTGAACAACAAGAGTTTTGTGGAAACATAGCTTCTTGTGGGGTAGACATTCACTCACCAATGTCAAATATTTCTTAAGTACCAACTATATTCCAGGGATTGTTCTTGGCATGAGGAATATAGCATAGAATGAGCAGGTATGGTCCCTACCCTCATACAGCTTACAGCGTACTGGGGCAGCGTGGAGAAGGAGGCAACAGACAGAAAATACTAACTTTAGGAAGTGCTGAAGAGAAAATTAAAGCAGAAGATGGGGCAAAGAGAAATGGTAGTTCTATTTTAGATAAAGTGATCAGGAATGTTTTCTTTGATAAAGCGACATTTGAGCCGAGACCCAAATGAAGCTCAAATATGGGGAAGAACATTCTGAGAAGGGACAGCAAAGACAAAGATCTGAAGGTAGGGATATGTTTGAAGTATTTGAGGAGCAGGAGGGAGGACAGTAGGCTGGAGTACAGTGAGGAGAGTGGTAGGATGAAGTCAGACAGGATATGAGAGCAGGGAGCAGGAGGTGGAGCCGTATAAGCCCTGGTGAAGACTTTGGATTTCTACTCTGAGCAAGATGAGAATACTGGAAGGTTCTGAGCAGAGGAGTCATATGGTCTGATTTAGCCGTCAAAAGACTCACTCTGGCTGGATGGTGTATAGACAAGACTGTAGGAGGAAAGCGTAGAGGCAGCCAAGATCTCAAGGAGCACCCCTCCATAATTCACGTAAGAGGAAGATGTCTTAGACCAGATGCTAACAGTGGTGTTGGTGAAGATATTTTGAAGGTCAAAAATTTGCTGAAACATCAGATCTGGAGTGTGAGTGGAGGCAAAAAGTCAAAGTAATAGCAAGACTTTTTAGTCTGAGCCACAGGATAGAGTTGCCATTTACTGACGTGAATCAAATCTCACAATGGAAGACACAGTTTCAAATCCAGGTGAGTGTTGTGGCTGAATGACTCTGAACCCTGCTACTCCTTGAGGTCACTTCCACCACTCGTCCTTTCATTCTCTGCTCTCCTACTAACCATGTGCCCTCTCACTTACAGGGACTTTGTACGTGACACCCCGTTAAGAGTGTTGAGCTTGAGAGCAATGGGAATCAGGTGTTAAATCAATCAGTGATGTGATCAGACTTGAATTTTGAAAAGCTCCCTTCGGCTGCAGCTTGGAGTATGATTTAGAGATTCCTAGAGTGAAGGGAAGGAGGCCAGTTAAGAAATTATTTCACAGATCAGGAGAGAGAATATGGCAGCTTAGACCAGAGCAGTATCACATTAGATAAAGCCTAATCTTGCAGGTCCATTCTAGAAGCACTAAATCCTAGAGTCTTCCAGAGTAACCTAGTTGCCATATGAGCATCACAGTACTTCGTAGGTCAGAAAAAGCTAAATAGTGGTGTGGTAGGAGAAAGGAGGAGAAAACCAAAAGGTATAGGTTAAGTACAGGGGGAGGGTAAATGTGGTCTTCTGGGTGGGGCCCTCAGGAAACCATGAGTTATTTCCAGGAAGAGATGGCACATTTCTTTGATGCCCCAGTGGGTTTTGTCATTTTCCTGCATCAAGTTCAACACTTTCGACCTATCTACTCCTTTCCCCTTCCTACAGCCCTCCCCCTCCAGGTCTGCTTAAAACACTTCATTTTTGCCCAACTCCTAGTATCCTATGCTCCACTTCAAGCTCCCTACCAGCTTGACAGGGAGGCAATATCGCATAATGATTAAGAGAACTGACTTTTGGGTTGGACCGACTTGGGTTTGAAAACCAATTCTACTATTTACTACTATGTGGTTTTAGGCAAGTTACACAGTTTCTTAGAACCTCAGTTTTTACACCTGTGAAATGGTGAAAATAACAACACCGACCTCACAGGATGGTTGTAATGATCAAAAAAGATAATGCCTATGAAACACATGATACAATGCCTGGCCAATAATAGGTGACATTTTTCATTACGTTCTTAATCTATGGCAAACGGTAGCCTATGTGCTTTACTTGTGAGAGTTAATTTTCTTCTTCAAACTAGCCTATTATTCCAATTTAATTGATGAAGAAATTGAGGAACAGAGAAGTTACTCAGGCCGGGTCACATAGTTACTTAGTGGTAGAACCAAGATTTGAACTCAAGTAGCCCTCTCAGTCAGTATACTCTCAATCATTGGACTATACAGCCCCTCTCAAGGGGTAAATGCTCCACAAAGGCAGGGATTGGTATCTTCACTGGAGCATCTTAGGAAAGGTGCACTGTAGGATCTGGGTAGGGAAGAACCAGTAACCAATTGCCTTTGAGTCGATTCAGACTCATGGCAACTCCATATGTGTCCGAGTAAAACCGTGCTCCACAGGGTGTTCAGTGGCTGATTTTTTGGAAGTAGAACACCAGGGCTTTCATCCAAGGTTCCTCTGGGTAGACTTGAATCTCCAACTTTTCAGTTAGCAACTGAGCACATTAACCACTTGCACTACTTTGGGTAGGGGAGAGGTTTTAGTTAACTGAAAATGAATCCCATACCCCTTCCTGCTTTGTCTTCTTTCAGGTTGAGGATCTTCCTACAGTAACTGAATTCACTTAGATACCTAAGGGAAAGAATAGGCACTCAAATGCTAAATGAATAAATAAATGACCAAGTTGTCTATAGGTCTGATTCCTTCTATCTATTGAACAATGAAGTCCTTGAAAGCAAAGCCTGGTTTTTCATGGTGACTTGTCTATAGTAGGTTCTTAGCAGACAGCTGTTGACTAAATGAGTATTACGGTTGTGTATCATGAATAGGTATGGAGAAGACCCAGTGGAGCTTGGTTTAAAGGGAAATGGATGAGTATGGTTGTGGACGTGTTGATTATAGTGGCAGAGCTAAGCGCCTCAGGATCATGTGATGTTTCATTGCATCTACATTGGTTCAGTGCCTCTGTCAAATTTCCCAGCCCTTGTGTAAGTGATGTTTGTGTTTAACACATAATTTATACTTATCCTAATATTTCCACTAGTAGTATGATAGGGTTAAGAGCCCCTGGCACAGTGAGAAGCAATGTGTGTAGTGGTCAAGCAGGCAGGAGCTGAAATGAAGCCACCTGATGTTTAAATTCTGGCTCCAGCATTTTCAAACTGTCATCTTGGGCAAGTAGCTTAATCTTTCAGCACCTCCATTGCCCTATCTATAAAATAGGGATCAAAATAGTACTTATGCCTTTGACTGATGTGAGAATAAAATGAAATAATGCACACAAAGGATTTAGCAGCATGCCAAGGCCTATAATAAGCACTCAATAATTAGTTATCACTGTCATTACAGAGTGCCGATTGTATGCCATAATCATAAGACAGGTGACCTCTCGTGATAATTTGAAAGAACAATAACTCAAGGAGGGCACTGGACTTTCAGGTCTCCGAGTGTCTAATTATTTGGGCTGAAAATATGATGATGATTTCCTGAGTCCACTAATTAGATTAATGCCAGTTAACCACACTATATCCCTATATGTTTCAAAGCATTTACGGAAGTCCATCCTCTTATTACATTGTGTGTTCTATTTCATAATTTTGACACAATATTGTATTTTCACACAAATAAAGCATGCCTTCTATGTTTGTTTGCCAACTGCTCCCCCCACCCCCACCCTCCATCCCCTCACTGTGAGGTATTTTCATAAGTGTGTTATGCTAAGTTTTTACAGCAGGGTTGGGGAGGGAGTGGTTGGCAAAGAAACACAGAAGGCACGCGTTAATTGTGTAAAATATGGTAATTCATTTTCTTCGCAGTCTACAGTACATTCCACACACAACCACCACACACCATTTCATGTTCCATTCCACTGAAATCCATTATTATATTCTCTGTCAACTTCCATGACTTTCAACTACACACCATTCCACATTCCATTCCGTATTTCAATTCATTCCTTTCTATTCCATCCAATTCCATGTTTCCCAGTTCGAATCGGCCTACGAGAAATAACAATTTACATGTTTCTTTTGCCCCATTCCCACCTGTTTTCTGTGAATACATTTCCTTTTCAAATTCTTCCTGAATAAATTTTCAGGTTCCTCAGAGCTCTATGGCCTCAATTAGTAATCTGGTCTTTTTGGTAATTTGGGATATTTTTCGCCTCCTGTTCCAGCTCACTGTGGTGGCCCCTCTGGCCTGAGCCAACTGCAATAGCAATGGATGGTTATAGGCAGTGCGGGCACTTAGAATTTACATTTTCTCACTTTAGCATGAGACTCCTACTGCACAGCAGCGTCTTCTGCAAATGGAACTCATCACATTTTCTTCCTTTCATATCCCCCCTTTTGGGTACAATCAGGTCTGTGGCTATCTTCAGCAATTAGGCATTGAAGGGTGAAAAAAAAAATACTGGTGCTCTTCAGAGGGCCGTTCAGACAACTGGCAGGGTGACTACAGAGCTAACCAATTTGGTTATATCAAGACTGAGCAGAGATTAGCCTTCTGACCAACTGGTGTTTTCAGCACCAAAAGATGCGGGTGGACAGTGGGGGGCATATTTTTACTGCTCAACAGTGACACCTGTTGACCCAGATGGAAACATTTGTATTCCAAGTAGAGTGGGGGCAGGCATTGGGATTCAACAAACACAAACAGAAACAACACAAAACAAATAATGGGTAGGAAAGCCATCTGCTCCCATTTGAGATGGTTTCCTCGATGCTAGAATTGAGTTCACTTTAGCTAGGATAAAATCAAATGTTAACGTGAGTGGAAGGCTCTTTAGAATATTTAATTAACACGTAGAGACAAGCAAAGCTAACCTGGAGCCGTGGTGGCACAGTGGTTAAGAGCTTGGCTGCTAACCAAAAGGATGGCAGTTCGAATCCACCAGCCACTCCCTGGAAACTCTATGGGGCAGTTCTACTTTGTCCTACAGGGTCACTGTGAATCAGAATAACTTGACGGCAACAGGTTTGGTTTTTCAGTTTAAAGCTCAGTTTAGGGAACTGAGGTGCACATTTATCATACGGAGACTGGATCAGAAATCAATTTGCTGAATAAATCCACCACTTCAGAGTGGTGATTCCTATTTAAACCTCTTTGACAAGTACTTATGGAAAGTGATTTATATCTGAGAGTCAGACTTCCTTCCTCCCTTCCTTCCATTTTTGCTTTATTTCCTTCCTTCTACAAACAGTTATCAAATAGGCTTACTGACACCATGAGTTGGGCACTGGACTGGGCATGAGGGATATAGAGATGAGTAAGCCGTGACCTAGAATGAAGGGGCTCATCAACTACTAGACAGCTATTCCTGCCCATTATATGACCACCAACTCGACTGAGCCATCTAGAACATATTATAGCACCACAGAAGAGGAATGGATGATATCAAGCTGGGCGATAGGATGGACAGTGGTACATCAGTGAAACCTTTACTGAAGATGAGGTTTTTGAATTGAGTTTTGAAAGAAGGTTCCCAGATGAAGTAAACATGTTCAAGACTGAAAATGAATGCTGTTTTGGAAAATGATCGATAGTCTTGTGTCTTTGATACTGGCTGCATTTTTGGGAGTAGAACATGAACTTAGATAGGCTAGCAGCAGGTTGAGAAGGGTCTTGCTAAGGATTTTCTATTTGTCTTGTGGTAATGGGGAGCTATTAAAAGGTTTTTCCAGAAGCCAAAGATTTAAGAACAAATATATACTTTATCAGGGAACATTCTGGCTACACTGTGGAGGATGACTGGAGGAGAGAGAGAGTAGGTAAAACGCCAGTTAGGAAGCTGATGCCCTTATTTGGAGTCTACAGGTCATAATTTCTTGTTTATCATGTAGTTTCTTCTGAGGTAGCATGGAGCAATAAAAAGGGCATAAGCCTCAAACAAGGTATTGCATTGGGTAAATCTGCTGCAAAAGACCTCTTTAAAGTGTTGAAAAGCAAACAATGTTACTTTGAGGACTAAAGTGTGCCTGACTCAAGCCATGATATTTTCAAACATCTCATATGCATGTGAAAGCTGGACGATGAATAAGGAAGACTAAAGAAGAATTGACACCTTTAAATTATGGTATTGGCGAAGAATATTGAACATACCATGGACTGCCAGAAAACACAATCAACTCTGTCTTGGAAGAAGTACAGCCAGAATGCTCCTTGGAAGTGAGGATGGCGAGGCTTCATCTCACGTACTTTGGACATATTATTGGATCCTGGATAAGGACACTATGCTTGGTAGAGTAGAGGGTAAGTGAAAAAGAGGGACACCCTCAAAGAGATGGTTTGACACAGTGGCTGCAACGATGGGCTCAAACATGGCAACAATTGTGAGGATGGTACAAGACTGGGCAGTGTTTTGTTCTGTTGTACATAGGATCGCTACGAGACAGAACTGATTTGATGGCACCTAACAACAACAACAACAGGTTTTGGAAGAAACCAGACCTAATTTAAACCCCACTTAGTAGCTATGTGGCCATGGCAAATTACTGATTTCTCTGGGTCTGTATCTATATCTACCACATGGAATTAATAACATCCACTTCCAAGGACTGGCATGAGAATAGATGAGGTACTGTATTAAACAGGATAATACTAGGCCTGTCACGTGGAAAGTACTAGAGAAATGAAGTTGTCTCCTGACCCTGTGGATCTGGGTCTTTGCTCTTCAGTATCCAGAGGGAAACACTAGTTTGTCGCGAAACAGAAGTTTTCAGTAAATCATGGTATGGAGTTCCTGGGTGGTACAAGTGATTAACATGCTAGGCTGCTAACCAAAAAGTTAGAGGTTTTAGTCCACCCAGAGGTGTCTCAGAAGAAAAGCCTGGCAATCTGCTTCTGAAAAATCAGCCATTGAAAACACTACGGAGAGTAGTTCTACTCAGTCATAGGGTGGCCATAAGTGTGAACTGAATCACCTGATGCCAGTTGGTAAACTATGGTATGTAATTAGCGGGCTGCCTCAGTCTTGTGTAATCTTATGTGAATGTATATTGAAACACACACACGTACGATATGGCTTGAAAGCAGAAATTCTTCCTGTGGAATATCACAGAAATAGGTCTGCAAACAGGAGAGGCTTTCATGAAAATTTCCAGAAACACCAGTTGGTATATTCTAAAACACCGGGGGTCAGACCAACATTTCCACCACTTCTTTGGCTTCCAGTTTCTGTCTATGGAAGCAGACATTTTGCCGCCTCCATTTTAAATTTAGATTTTGACATCATCTCCTGGCTGGTACATGGGTCATGGTGGATGGCCAAGTTCACATGGCTGTTTTCTCCAACTTCAGCTTTTCTCTAATCTGTGTTCTCCTGACAGTTTTCATTCATTGCTACACAGAGGCACTTACCAGCCCCAGTTTTTTTTTTTTTCAATTCATGGAAATGAATCAGGTCTGTGGTGGCGTCATTCAAAAGAGAAAGCTAATTAAAAAGGTCCCCTTTCCTTCCTCTTAGAGACCTTGCAATAGTTTCTCCTTTTAGGAGACACAAGCCAGGAAGGAAGCTCTTTAGCACAGCTGTGAAAGGAGAAGCCTGGTTAGGGTTTTGGGAAGACAGGGTGATCGTTCCCAGTTAACACATTAGCTCCCTGGGGATGGCTTCTAAACTGCTTTGTCTTCCCAAGGACAGGATAATCAAAATAAGCTTTGGCATCGACTCCAAGGCACCCAACGATGACTCCTCGAACGATAAGGAACATGTGAAAATGTGACACGAACTTTAAGTGTAGGGTAAGAGTGATTTGAATGATTGTAAGGATGGTGCAGGACCGGACAGTGTTTCGTTCTGTTGTGCATAGGGTCGCTATGAGTCGGAACGGACTCGATGGCACCTAACAACAACAACAACAAAGAGTGATTTGAAGTCTCTAGGTGGTGCAAATGGTTAACGTGCCCTGCTGTTATCTGAAAGGTTGAAGGTTTGAGTTTACCCAGAGGCACCTTGGAAGAAAGGCCTGGTGATCCACTTTCAAAAAATTAGCCATTGAAAACCCTATGGAGCACAGTTCTACTCCGGCACACGGAGTCAACGATGAGTCAGAATTGACCCCACAACAACTGGTTAAAAAAGAGAAAGCAAGAGGGTGGGGGCAGGGGGGATTTAGTGGTTATATAAGGAAAGATATTTTCTAGAAGATGCTCATCCTGGAATAAGCTCCTTAATAAGAACTGATGCTCACCTAGCTCTTGCTATATGTCAGGGACTGCTCTAAGTGTTTCACATTTATCAAATCATTTAATCCTCACAACTACATGAAGGGGTGTTGTAATTACCCCCATTTTGCAGATAGAAAAACTGAGGCTTAGAGAGGTGACCTGCCCCAGATCATTCAGCTAGTTAATGTCCGAGTTGGGATTTGAACCCATACCATCTGGTTCTGGAGTATGTGCTTACAACTAATAAAAACTACGCTGTTTTTCTTTTGTATGATAATGATGATAACCATGATAACAACTTAGTCTGGAACAGTGTGTGACAGCTGGAAGCAAACTGTCTCCAGAGCATGTGCACCAGAGATGTATTTTATTGGACTATGTCTATTGTGCTGGTCTAAGAATGTTTTCCATTTGAGTTAATTAATATTTTCAAAATGAAGCAATTTTGCATAAACATCTGTATTTAAAGTTTCTATTAAGAAAAAAGTTATAAAAACATGAGTCATGCTCTTTCCAGTTTGCTTAGGCCTTGCTACTCCCTATTGTCTCCCCAACATAGGTCATTTGTCATCTTATCCTAACCCACTTCATTCATTTGTATTATCCACCTATAAACATACACTATAAGAATGCTTGAGTTTTGTAACTCCTGCTTTAGAGACAATCTTTTCTGTAAGTTCAAGCTCAATTTATACTATTGACCTTGGAAAAAATCTCCTAACACACCCAAACTCATTTTTTCTTCTTTTAAAAATGAGGGGTAAAAATAACATTTCAGTTACCTCACTTGTGGATAGGGAGAAAGTAATGTCTGTCCTCACTAGGGCTATTGTCAGGGTCAATTGGGATAGCGCCTGTGAACTCACTCTACAAGCCACAGAGTGCTTTTAAGGTTTAAGATCATGTTTAGACTTACAAAGCACTTTATACTTTAAAACCACTTTTTATCTGTAAAGTTTTATTGGCCGCTCTGGAAAGTTGTCAGATAAAAGTAGGCTGTGTAGGATTTACTTCTTCCATTCTACAGATTTGGAAACTGAGGCCAAAATGGGTTAAATGACTTGGGTCATTTTGCCCAGCTATATAAGGCCAAAGATAGGATTAGAACCCAACTCTGATTCATAGAAGGAGGCTCTTCTTCCAAGATAAAATGTTGCTTCTTTCCAAGTAGATCCATCTTCAGACTCCAGGGTCCCAACTTGGGTCAGAATTTGATGTAGGACTTTTGTAATCTTGGAAGCAACCTTGGCAAGCATTATGGTAGAATGGGGAGGGGGGGAACACTAGGCTAGGAGCCAAGAATTCTGGGCTTTATACTAGATTCTGCCACTCACTATCTTTGTGACCTTGGGCCAATATTGGAATACCTTGGGATAATGTTACTGTTCAGTCTTCCTCACAAAGTTGGTATGAAACTCAACCGAGATAGCATCAGTGACAACATGAGGTCAATGTAAATTAATTTACAGCAAGTAAATTAATACAAGGATGTGCGTATTTCTTAGCCTCCAGCTAAAGATTAAACTTCTCAAGGGCATGTTGTAGACTGATCTTTCTTTTTCACATACTTTTGTAGTCCTCACGTAAGGGTGTCTAGAATGATTAAACTGTCAGACAGCAGCCATGAGGTGGCTCCTGTTGCCAGGGCAACAGAAGAAACATCCACGGAGTAATTCTTCTGGGGATTGTTGTCAAAAAACGAGAAAAGATGTTCAAGTTGAGGACTGTTTACTTTCTATCCGTGGGCATCAGCGTATGAGGTTCAATGCTTTTGCCTCTAAGAGAACAGAATCTTCCTGTCCATCAATGGGCAGCAGTATGCTCCATCAAAAGCCAAGACTTAGTGTTGGGGGTAGCAGAGGAGGACAGTGAACTTGGGGTCAGAAGACATGACCTTGAATCCTGACTCAGTTCTTCGGGAAATGTGTCCTTGAACAAATCACTGCAGCCCTCTGGGCCTTAGCTGGGTTGTCAAAATGAAAGGATGGTTTTGGAAGTAGTAAGCATTCACAGTAGCCTCCTTCCTTCTCAAGACCTTTATTACAGCACATGAACTTCCACTGGGAACTTTTTCTAGGCTTTTTTTTCCTTAAATATATCTTTTTGTTTTCTCATTACCACTCCTTTCTCTTCTTCCCTTTCCTCCTCAAGATGAGCCAAGTTGACTCCTCTCCATTTTACCCCAAGTCACCCTGCCCATTTCTCTCCCTTAGGGTGAAAATACCAAGTGAATAAACCCAGGGCCCATAATAGCAGGGAAGTCATAGCCACTGAATGTAATCTGGTTTCTGCCTCTGAATTAAGGCCAGAGGAAGTATTTGAATAAACTCTGCTGCCTCTTTTCCTTACAGAGTCTCTTGGCTCCTAGAAAAATCCTGGTTAAGCTAAACAAACAAACAATTCACTGAAGAATTGCGGGGGGGGGGGGGTAACCTGGCTGCTTATTCTCTCTTTCTAGTTAATGAATTGAATTGATACAGGAACTTCATCGTGTTCTCAGGGAAATCCTGTTGGCTGGAGCTCATTCCTCAGCACCACTAAATTTAGGTCACAGCTCAGTGAAGAACAATTACAGATCCTTAATTAAAGATAATATACTCAGTGACATTAAGCAGGACAGCTGGGCAGACATTCTTATTTTCTTGCTAATTTTGTGAGGGTGGGGGACATGGAGTGGGGATGACTGTTGATAGAAAGTCATTTTCTGACCTTGTATATCCGTTGGCTGGTCTGCTTTGTGGCATATGCCAGTCTGTTTTTACAGCAAGTGAAAGCTGACTCTGATGCACCTCCCACAACCCTATTGCCTAAATTCAGCAAAGACAAAAGAAAGAGAGAATTCAGAAGTACTGCATTTGAATCCTGGATGCTTATGACTTCTCTGGATTAATCTTTCTCTACCCCACCCCCTTGTGCTCTACTCAATGAGCCCTGGTGGCACAGTGGTTGAGTGTTTGGCTGGTCACCGAAAGGTTGGCAGTTTGAACACACCAGCTGCTCTGAGGGAGAAAGATGTGGCAGCCTGCTCCCATAAAGATTACAGCCTTGAATCCCTATGGGGCAGTTCTGCCCTGTCCTATGGATAGCTGTTAGTCAGAGTCAACTCATTCCCTATTCTTAAGTCATACGGAAATACTTTATAGCTCTTCACAAAGTATGCTTTCTCTGTTCTCTGTGTCATTGTCCACTCTGTTCCTCCCACCTGGAATGTTTTTCCCTCCCCTTTGAATGGATTATTCTTGCTTCTTTTTCTTTCTCATCCTTTAAAACTTAGTTCAGTTGTCATCTCTTCAAGGAAGCTTTCTGTGACCCTCCAAGATTGGGTAGAATGCCTTCTTCTGATTCTTTGTCTGATTTCTTCATTAGGCTGAGTTCCATAAAGCATGGACAGTGGCATAGTGCTCTTGGGGCCCCAATTGTCCTAAGGTCTCGACTGACTTCCTTATTGCCAAATCTAACAGATATTTCTCAGCTCTTCTACCACTTGTCCTTTCAATGACATCTTACCCTCATCTTCTTCTCAATACCCTCTTATCCCTCAGCTTTTAGAACAACCTTGTATCCCTGTGTTTATCCTTCTTCTTGAGTCATTCTCAGATTCCTTCACTGTGTCCTTTTTCTCTTTTCCCTTCTCTACACACTTCCTGGGAAATCCACAATACTGGCTTTATATTGTACACCTACACTTTTGCACACACTGAATCTCTTCCTGCCTCACGCCTTTGGGGGCACAACACTCCATTTCACTAGGTAATGTTCTTCCTACACCTCCAATCATTTGGTTGCTATAGGAGCTTCCATGCTTCTACATGACCTACCCTTCTTGTGAAGGTATGGAAGCATGGCCTGAGTTGAGCAAATTAGAGTCCTTCCCTTGAATGTTTGGATTGGGACCAAATAAAGCATGATAATCCACTCTTGTGGTAGAATTTATAAGATGTAAAATTGTAACTTCTTGATAACCATTTCCCACTGTGTAGTGAAGTCAGTGTCAAGTGGGAGAGAATGTAGGTAGCCTATAGAAGAAAAGTAGGGAGGAATAGTTAAGAAAGGGATGACTGGCAGGATTGGAGTCCTTGGTTCCATTTTTTCCAAAGACTCTACTTAAAGCTTGGTTGTTACTGGATTTTTTTATCCATAGATTAGCCCAAATGAACTTAATTTGGGTATCTGTTACCTTCATCCATAAATTCTGTCCACAACAGGCTTTGACTACTTCCATCTATGTCCTGGTGGCTCCTAAATATTTCTTTAGCATTGATTTCTCTTCAGAATTTCAGACCCATATTTCCAACTGAACTTCACCTGAATATCCTATAGACACCTCATGCTCAAACTCCAAATTTAAGTCTTTTTCTTCAACCTAAACCTGTTTCTCCTCCTGTTTTTCCCATCTTAGTTATTGGTGGCATCACCATCCTAGCGGTTGCCCAAGTGAGGAATCTAGAAACCATCACTTACCCATGTCAGTGATGGTTTCTTTATCCTCATTATCACTACTGAAGTTCAGGCACCATCACTTCTCAGTGAAATTACTGCTGTAGCCTCTGAAGTCTTCTCCTTCCCTTAATTTGTTCCGTATACTTATTCTTTCCATTTGAGCCTTCATGATTTCAGAGAGGAGAACTGATCATGTCACTTGTTTCCTGAAAGTCTCCAATGGAGACACTATCTGAACTTTAAGACCTAAACTTTCCACCCCCAAATGGACTGCATACCATATTGCCTAAGATCTGAATCGTGTCTAATTCTCCACCCTCCCTCTCACCATTCTAGCACATCTTACTGTTCAAGCAAATTGCTGATGAGTTTCCAAATACACCACGCTACCAAGCATTTTTGCGTGATAGCCCTGACACCTGAATTCTTTCTTGAATACCTTCCCTATCTTGTCTACCTGGCTAACTCCCACTTATCTTTTAAGATTTGACTCAATCATGATCTTCTCCAAGAAGCCATCTCTGATCCCTGTCCAGAATAAAGAAGGCATCCTTTCTTTGCGTACCCCTAGCACACCATGTCTAATTCTAGATTATCCTTACTACATTACATGTAAGTGTCTTCACATTAAATCTAAGCACCTTGAAGATAGAAATTGAATCTTACTTATACCTATATAACCAGGGTCTTTTTTTTGAGCATATCACTTCCTAAGTAAATGTTTTTGAAAGAAAGAATAAAGACATAAATGAACCAAGTGCTATGGAAGCAGAGAGGCGATAATAACATAAAAATGGCTTCACAAGTCTGGATACAATTCTTGCTCACAGATGAGCTAATTTTTGTATTTTGGTACGTATACTATGCAATGTTGCATTCAGGCACATGGATTTAAGAGGATAAAAACCAGCTACATTGTTTATGAACTAACTAGTATATCCTAAAACTGTGGTGGAGATTTGGGATGGGGGCAGTGGGGAGGTTGATTGATTTTCCACCTAATTCCTGTATAATAGTTTCTTGGTTAATTGGAAAATACATCTGGAGGCCAGAGTTCAGTTTTGGATTTGTTGCTTACTAGCCTTACAATCTTGGGCAAGTTCTTTTGCCTTTCTGTGATTGAAAGAGCCTGGTGTTCTCCTGAGTTGAGGAGGAAGAGACTATTTCAGGGTTATGTGGAGGTGGATAGAATTTGTTGGGGGAAAGTACTGGAGAAGATGAAGTGCTCCAGAAATCTGCATGGAGTCTTCCTGTGTCTTTGGCTGAATAGCAATCTGTACGTTCACAAGGTGAAACTCTATGGGACTAGGCAAGGGACAACCTTCTGGAAAGAACAATTAACAGGGCATTCTAAGCCAAAAAATCCCAGAGCTCATACAGAGCTGAAGAATTGGTTGAGCTCATGCTGGCCAGAGCACAGAGACCTTTTCAAATAAACAAGGATTTTGTTACAAATGCAAGCAGTATCACACTTTACAGAAAGCATCAAACTAGCCCTGATATAGCCCTAAAAAAGCTTAAAAACAAGCTTAGCGGTCAAATGGATCCACGCACCTCCTTAAGTGACTCTAGAAAAGTTAATTAACTTTTTGAGCCTTAGTTTCTTATTCTACAAAATTGGAAGAATACCTGTATCTCTTAGTATTGCCTGGGTATTAATTAAAGTGATGAAGCCCTATAACAGGTGATATATATTGAGTTCTTACTCTCTGCCAGACACAACTTTAATGCCTAGCATATGAAAAGTATCCAGTAAATGACTGACATTATCAGTGGTTATATGTCATTCTGTTCTCAGGACAGAACTGTTGGCAGTTGTTACAGATTGAATTGTATCATGCCAAAATATGTGTTGGAATTCTAACCCCTATACCTGTGGATGTAATA
Source organism: Loxodonta africana (assembly GCF_030014295.1). Lineage (NCBI taxonomy): Eukaryota > Metazoa > Chordata > Mammalia > Proboscidea > Elephantidae > Loxodonta > Loxodonta africana. The sequence goes on along the minus strand of NC_087355.1, from coordinate 76,399,443 downwards.
TAATGTAATTCACTTACACCTAATGTACTATATTATAATCATCTTCCATAATGTAATCTAATGAAACATAATAAGTCAATCAGTTGAGATCAAGGCAGTATAGGGTGGATCCTACACCTAATCCTTCCTAGTTGTAAAAAGACAAGAATAGTCCCAGAGACATGCACACAGGGGAAAGATAGACGCCATGTGAGGATTGCCTACAAGCCGAGGAACTCCAAAGAATGAAGGAACACATGGGGCTACTGATGAAGAAGGCATCAACATGGCTAGGACCTTGCTTTGAACTTTTAGCTGCCACAACCGAGGAAATAAATTTCTGTTCTTTAGAGTCATTTGCTTATACTTCACGTTGTATCCAGGCACATGGATTTAAGAGGATAAAAGCAAACTACAGTAGGAAACTAAGAACACCAATATCAAAGCTAACACAGGCATTACTCTATGGCCACCCAACAAAATCACACCCAATGAGAAAAAGTCACACCCCCCAAAAAAGTATTACTTTAAGCAGTCAGTCAATTAAGGATTTACTAACAGTCATTGGAAACCCGGGTGGCATAGTGGTTAAGTGCTACGGCTGCTAACCAAAGGGTCAGCAGTTCAAGTCCGCCAGATGCTCCTTGGAAACTCCATGGGGCAGTTCTACTTTATCCTATAGGGCTGCTATGAGTCGGAATCGACTCGACGGCACCGGGTTTGGTTTTTTTGGTTTTTAACAGTCATTAGTGACCTCTAAGGTGGCTTAGTGTTTAAAAGCTTGGCTGCTAACCAAAAGGTCGGCAGTTCAAATCCATCAGCTCTTCCTTGGAAGTCCTATGGGGCAATTCTACTCTGTCCTGTAGGGTCACTATGAGTCAAAATCAACTGGATGGCACACAACAACAACAAGGTGAACTCAGAACTCTTTATTATAACCCCATCATACGGGAACATTATTTATCACTTACTGACTTTCTCCAACTGAACTGTGGGGCTGTGAGTGCAGGGACTATGTCTTATTTATCTTTGAACCCATGGTCTAGCATAGTGTCTGCTGCAGGGAGGACTCACGATCAATGTTTATTTAGTTAAATCAAATTCAGAAAGTGTTCATTCATTTGCTGGAGAAATTAGCTAGTAATGAAATACCATGCTGTGTTCCATTCTGTAGAGGAACAAAGTAACCTGCCATATGAATGCAATGAACTTTCTTATTTAACACTGGGTAAACAACGTCTTTTTCCAAAGCAAATTAGTGCTAACCTCTCCTCCACCACATTGAGCATATAAGCCCTCAAGACATTGCTGGGGTAGATGGGCAGCGATATTCAGGCTGGAATGCTTTAATGTGCTTAGAACGAGAAGCCGCTGTACCCAGAAATGAAAAGAGAACAGCCAGCCAAGGGGAAGGGACAGAAAGATTATTAGAATATGTTTTAGAGAAAAAGCTTGGATGCTCCAGAGGGGAGAAGGAAACTCTGATTTTAGATCCACTCCCTGATACCCTAACTGTGCATCGTCCCACATCCTCTTTTAAAGCAGAAGAAAACCTTTCAATGGAACCCATTTTCACTCCTGGACTCTGCCAGACCCTCAGAGCACATAGTAACTCGTTCTGACCCCTTAGAACCTAAAGCTTGGAATTCAGACTCAGATCATCTTGGTTCTGATTCTGGCTCTGTCTCAAGAAAATTGGGAGAACTTGGCCAAGTCGTTTGCCCTCTCAGAGCCCCAGTTTCCTTGTCAGTAAGATGGAGAGATTAATGCCCATGTTGGGAGTTGCTGTAAGGATTAAATCATAAAGCACTGAGTGCTCAGTAAATGATGGTACCCTTATTTTACCTTATGTGAAATAAGAATAAACAAAATCCTGATTTGAAACACATGTAAAGGGCAGGTATCATTATTTTGGTCTTCCTCATTATGTTTGCTCTGAATCACTGCCCAAAAGTCTTTTCTTCTTCCATGGATGGAGGAAAATACTCCCTTTCAACATTTTCACACCAAGAGGCACAGCTTTTTTTCTGGCTCTTTTCAGCTGTTTTCACAGAGGTTCGTCTTAGGAACTCATTTAACACAAGACCTCCTTCATGGCCTAAATGAGATGGCATCAGCCTACAGTTAGCTTTCACAGCTGATGCTTGGTCTTTTTCCTCCAGGTCATTGATGGTCAGTACGCAAAGGTGCATCATGAGTGAATGAGTGACTCCAATGCTCCAGTTATACCCAATAAGCCAATGTGAAGGTCATCAGATTCTATTACCACTGTGCTAAATAGTATCGCTTTTGACCTTCAGATTATTCCAAACGGGTAAGGAATATGCTCATTCATAATCCCAAGATACATGCTATTCCTTTGTCTGAAATGTTCTTTCCTTCTCCCTTCACCCTAGAAAACTTGCCAAAATCCTCTTTTGTTTTTTTAAAGTTTTGGCTTCATATGTTATTGCCTTCCTGAAAACTTATGCTCCCTACATTAACATGTACTGTGTTCACATTACTGTAAATGGAGTTTACCTCTATAAAGTCTGTGGTTCAACCAATGTGCCCCTCTCCATCATTGGAATGCATGTAACTATGCCTACTACCTCTCTCCTCCCCTGCTACTATCAGAAGAATCAGCAATTCCAGCCTCTCCAAGTTTCCCTCACTCCCTTTGATATGGATTCTGGGGTCTCCAAGTGATTCTAAGTGCCTTGGGGTGGAAAGTGGCCCGTCTCGTCTGATCTCACCTTGATGTACTGTCTATGGCCTGGGAAGACTGGTGGCTAAACAGAAGCTGGCCTTCGCAGGTTGTGTCTGAAGACCAGTAGTGGGGTGTCCACAGCTTCAATGGCAGTCAAAGGCATGAAGATATATCGGTGTCCTGTGAAGTAGCTCCAGCTGAACTAGACAGGGACTTTTGGATTGGGAGCCCTGGTGGTGCAGTGGTTAAGAGCTCCGGCTGTGGCAGAACAATCCCAGGGAGACTATAGTGCTGCATGTTTAAGTTGAATAATAAACACAGTATTCAAGTTTCTTCTGCAGAAAACGGAAAGGGTGTGGTTCAGGATACTATAACAACAGATTGGGGGAAACATAGATTACAGGGGGTATGAAAGCGACAAATGCTGTATGTTCCCTACACTGCTTCCTTTCCTTAGGAAGACAGGATGGCTTTTCCCACCCCCCACTGTAGACAGGTGGGGCTCATGTGACTGCCTTTTGGGCAATGTAATGTGGGTGAAAGTGATATAAGTCACTCTGGGCATGGTTTTTAAAAGCCTGACCGTTCAGCTCACTTTTCCCTTCCAAGTCAACTATGAAGGATATGGGCTCCAGGTGGCGGAGTTTCAGATTGGAGGCAAGCAACCCAAACCTTGTCGGACTGTGAAGTGGGTGAGAAACTTGTGCTGAGCCTCTGCAATACCGGAGTTTGTTATTACCCTAAAACAGTCTCACCTGTCTTGAGAGGAGGTAAGACGCTTCCTTTGCCTTGAAAACTCCTCCACAGGTAGGCCCAGTAATAAAAAAAAGTAGCTCCAGGGAGATTCAGTTGGTGTTAAGGGGTAAGTCTACCAGGCTAGAGCCAAAAAAAAAAATACAGCTCTAGTGATTAGGTCTTCCAGTTTGCCTATACAGCTGGGACATAGACTGGTCCCAGATCTCCTGAGTAAGGACCAATTCTAGCAAATTCCCTATCACCAACTCAGAAACAATCTACTTCCTGCTTCCCTGATGATGATGCTTCTCCCAGGACTTGTCTTTTTTGTTCCAACACAATCAAGCTTCTTCCTCTTATGTTCCCCCTTTGAGGAGAGGTCACAATGGACAGCTCAATGTTACTTGAATTTTGCCCCGGGCTGAGGGAAGAGCAGTGTTTAAAGCACCCGACTGATAACCAAAAGGTCGGTAGTTAGAACCCACCAGCTGCTCTGTGGAAGAAAGATGTGGCAGTCTGCTTCTATAGAGATGTACAGCCTTGGAAACACTATGGGGCAGTTCTACCCTGTCCTATAGCATTGCTATGAGTTGGAATAGACTCACAGCAATGGGTTTGGTTTTGTACTTTTGGAGGGAGGCCACAGGGGTCCCTGGGTAGTGCAAATAGTTTGCATTTGACTGCTAACCTAGAGTTTGGTAGTTTGAAACCACCTAATGGCGCTATAGAAGAAAGACCTGGCAATTTGCTTCCATAAAGATTACAGCCAAGAAAACCCTATGGAGAATTTCTACTCTGTAACACGTGAGTTCACCATGAGTCAAAATTGACTTAATGGCAAAGGTTTGTTTGTTTTGGAAGGGAGGCCATGCTTAGTGATTCTGGATACCTTACAATGGGCATCTATATTCTGATGTAGATGACAACTTACCTTGCCAAAGAAATGAAAGTCACAGTTTTAATCTCTAGGTGAATATCCATGATATTATACAATATTACAGTCATGATATTGCCTTAGTTACCTTTCTACCTACCCTAGTAACCTGTGATCTTCTTAAAGCAGGGACCACATTTTTGTATCTTTGTCATCTATGTATTCAGTTCCCAGCATCAAGCCTAATATAGAAGAATTTGCACTCCAGAAGGAAATGACCTAGGTCTTCACCATCTATACCCAGCAGTCCATCTCTGCTTCCTCATCCTGCCTATGGTATGGAGTTGAAGGCTACAGCTCTGCCATGTATTTCTGGCAATATTTCTCTTCAGAGAGACTTTACCTAGGATGACTTTTTTGGGGTGGGCACAAGGGAATGCTCAAGGGACACAACCCTCACCCTCATGTCCATTAATTGTAATAAAGCAGTTGCCTCATGGCTGGAATGGGCCTCCACTCCTGCTGGCAGCATCTAATGGCTTTGCTGGGCCAGCAGGCTGAGTCATATTTGGAGCACACTTTGCTTATGGAGATTAGTCTCAAATGCCAAGTGCAAGGGTGACTGGCCATGGCACCCAAAATAAATCTGGTCAGCAGCCTTCCTTAGGATTTTCTCTCAAAAGAGGGAAATGGCCCAGGAAAGAATTCTGGGGACTGAGATAGTGAGAGGACCTAAAAATCACAGGAGTTCAAAGATGAAAGGGGCCTTTAAGATTGTTGACCAGTCTAATCACTTTATAGGTGGGAAAACTGAGGTCCAGAGAGCTAAGTGATTCACCCATGTTTGAAACGATTGTGAGCAGAAAAGCCAGGATTAGAATTAGGTTTCTGGAAACAGTGGCAGCACTCTTTTCACCTGACTCTCAAGCTGCTAAGATATGTTTTCCTGACAATAAGTTTTGGAACCAGAGGTTGGGCATAAATGCAATCGCTGTGATACCTACCTAGTGTTTTCAGCACTTTACACAAGTTATCTACACTTACTTCCAAAACCCTGCTCTCTATTCTGCAGAGGAGGCAACTGAGGTTTGGGGCACTGTGTCAACTTGCCCAAGGTCATTTGGCTGCTCAAGGTCAGAATAGGCTCTGGGAAATGTATCTATTTCTAGAGCCCAGGCCCTTGACCATGTTCGGTGCGAAAGGGAACACTGGTGCCAGTGAGAGACAAATGAGCATCTTGTAAACCCAAAATACAAGACCTCCCTAAATGTCAGAGCTTGCTGTCCACCAAATGGCGAGACTGAAGTTTGCCTTAGGGATCCAGAGCTCAGAAGCTTCTGGAGCACTTCCTTTTGTTTTGAGCACTCAAGATTCTAAGCGGTAGAAGGAAGACGAAGAAGAAAAACATCTAGGTTGAGCATCAGAATCCCCAAAGTTTGGGTTTAGCTTTGCTACCAATTTTCTGTGTGCTGTTCGTAAAGTTACTTCACCTCTCTTTCCTTCACTTTTCTTATATCTCTAAAAAAGGAGATGAGAAGATAAACAATGACAAATAGAGTCACTATAATACCAACTCCAATAAGTTGTGAGTCGATGTCTGGGTCACAGTGTTGAAAATCGTAGACTAGTTTGGTGGAGAATTATGACTAATTAGCAATGCTTGCCACAGGTGCATTAAGAAATTGGCATCATATGTGACAAAGGTTTGCCATTTATAGATCTTTGAGGCCACTTCAAGCTCTACGAAGTCCTCCATAATTGGATATGAAAGAACTAATAGGTAAGTTTCTCCTCTGTACCACCCCCAGAAAGCTGAAGCCCACGGACAAGATTTTAACTGGTAACTCATAATTAACCCAATATTGTGTCCAATGAAGAAGTACCCTCGTACCACCAGCCAGAAAGGAACATGGTGTCTCCTCTTTTGTAATGACATAAGGAGATACACAAAGTGCTCAGAGCACAAAGACAGATGGAATATTGACTTGCCATAGGATTTGTGTGGCTAGAGTGGAGTTGAGAGAATTGGAGGAAATGGCAGATGCAAAGACCCAGAGGAAAGAAGGAAAATGGCACCTTCTGTGCAAAGCAAAAAGTTGAGTGCCGCAGCAGAGGTTCAAACAGGGAATGGGAGTAGCCAGGGTATACAGGTAAACAGTGGTCATCATGACAAGTTGGGAGCATTGACTTTGATATGAAGTCAGTGGGGATCCAAAGACAACAATATTGTTAGATGGCTCTGGATTGGGGAAGGCAAGGTCAGAAGAGGAGATCAGGCTTATCCAGTCCATTAGGAAAGTAAGGAATGAATACATATTTGTTACATGATGGATAAGCAAAGGAGTGAACCAATTAGGAGCCTGTTGCACTAGTTCAGATGAAAAATGATAGGGCTTAAACGAAGGTAACGGCCATGGAGATGGATTGACATGGATACATTTGAGAGATTTTTGCAAGCAAGAGATTGATCGGATGTGCGAGTTGCTACTTATATGTAACAATTGCCATGGGCCAGGGGCTGTTCCAGGCAATTTCCAAATGGTAATTCATTTAAGCCTCCTCTCTTCCTTTCATCCTATTTCAGTGACTGTCTTTCCATTCCTGTATTACTCAAATTTCCCCAGATTTCTTACCATTTATTGAACCTGTACTGTGGGCTGGGATCTGTGCTCTGTGTTGACTATGTAAAGATAAGAAAGACGCATTTTGTTGATGGATCAATATCATTATGAGTCAAATGATGTTACTAGAACAGAGGGGTTAATAATTTACTCTCATCAAGAGACTATGTTGGCATCTCCCGTCTGGAAGGGAGATGAGAGGGCAGAGGGGGTCAGAACTTGACTTTCACTTAAAGCACAATAATAATTAATAATAATAATAATAATCTACCTCAGGTCACACAGTATGTGACCAACAGAGCCAGGAGTTGAACTCAGGCAATCTGGCTCTGGAATCTGATCTTCTGGGTGTGAGATTTATATCTGCTGTTATAAGACATGGGAGGAGAATCTAAAGTGGGAAAAAGAAAATGAACTCAAATTTAGACTTGTGAGATTTAAGGTGTGTGTGGGACACCCAAGGGGAAATAGCAAGTAGACAGATGGATATTTGTGACAAAACTGATAAAGACTACACCTAAAGTATGAACTTAGAGAAAATGAACACAGAAAAGACAGAGCCCTTTACAATTAGTATGGAACTGTTGGTAAAGGAAATGACCATCCTAGCACAGGCAGTCTCAGGTGACAACATCGTGCGGCATGGAAGATAGTGGTCATTACAAGACGTGCATTACAAGATGTAGAACCCTAATAAGGAGTAAAGACAGAGATGTTTCTTTTAGTTATACCCAACTAAGGGTGCCACTGATTTCCTAACGAGGGAGGTCCCAGAAATTAACAGCACAGCTATAGTATATGACGCATGTGGGTTTTCTCCTATGTGATTTTTTTGGTAATTAGTGCTGCAGTAACTATTTATCATTTTCATTCCATATGGCATGCTCAGATCATTTTAAATTAATTTTTGTTATGAAAGCTAGATTAAAGGAATCCCAAAATGTGTTGTAAGTGAAGAAGAGAGACGTCTGAACCAAATAAATAACAATTGTCATCACGATTTTGGTGGCCAGCACCTCTTACAGAATAGCTGCGACAGAGCTGAGTCCAATTTGAATGTTTTGTGGGTTATATTAATATTCTGTGGATAGATTAGTCTGAAACAAGGAAAATAATACTGACTCTATAGGAATATGTTGGATAAATTAATCAAGTAATAAGTAAATTAGTAAAACACATACAGGCTCCGGAGAAAATGCTCACTGAAAAGTAGTAATACTTATTCCTCCAAAGTGTAAGGCTGTTTTTTCAGGCTTCTCATAAAGGCACCACTAATTTGTTCTGAGCTAATCCCACAAATTTGGCCTCTCTTTCCTGGTTTTTGACCCTTGACTTACAAGAATGGCAATAAAAATAGTTTCTGAACTCCAATGTTTTAGATTTCTGAAGTGCTTTTCTATCTATTGCCTTACTTAATCTTCACACCACTCAGGGCAAGAAATTAACTCCGCTTTATAAATTAAGAGTCTGACGTTTAGAGAAAATTGGCTTATTAATATTGCCTTACTATAAACAATGATTAACATTTATCGAGCACTTTTTCTGTGCTGGGTACTTTGAAAGCATTCTGTGTACCTTGCTTTTTTTCCCCCTTTTAAATCCTCATAACAAATCTGTGCAGTAGGTATAATTATCATTTCCATTTTACATATGGGGGAAGTGAGACATAAGAGAGGCTAAGGAAGCTGTCCAAGGATGCAGGAGTGGAGAGCTTTGTGTGGTTCTTTACCCAGGCCTTCTGTCTTTCACCCTACTATGTGCTCTTCTTCCTACTCTTCACATGTAGCCTCAGTCTAAGCCAGATTATGCCTCTTAAATTAGAATGTTTCCCAGCGTTCACAATTTATTTTTTATGCAAGTTGTTCAGGATAAACCATTGCCTTGTAGCTGCCCTTTTCTGCACTGGCTTATCTTTAGACCCTCAGGAGGTGAAGGACGCTGTATCTGTAGGTGCAATTCCCAATTCATCACTTCTGCATGAACCTGGTTCCTCATTTTGGGGCCCAGGAGGGAAGGTATTACCGAAGAATATTCCACAGTTTATTTGAGGTAAACTGTGAAGGTAAATTTTATCCTCTCTTCCTTTCATTCTATTTCAGTGACTGTCTTTCCGCTCTTGTTTTACTCAAATTTCTCCAGATTTCTTACCATTTAAAATACTTTTATTGAACCTCTACTATATATCTAGATCTGTGCTGTTTATTGGCCATATAAAGATAAGTAAGTCACGCTTCATTGATGGATTTAGGCATGTAAACAAATAAACACGGAGCTGCATGGAAATGCTATAAGATGATTCTGCAAGGTAGAGAGAAGCACGGGCAGGGTGGCATCAATCCTTCTTAGGAGTAAGAATTTGAGAATTAAGGGTAAACTTCCCAGGGCTAGAAAGGTTGACCTGGATTTTGAAGGATAAAAAGTTCCCTCTGCTGGGTTTGGAGATCATGTTGAATGGTAGCTAGAAGAATCAGTCTACGCAGAGAATAAGCAGGGTACGTACTGGGAGCTGTGAGTGGTCCATTTTGGCTGAGATACAGGCTGCGAAACGCAGAGAATTGAGAAGTAAAGCTGAAGAGGTAGGCAAAGGGTGTGTTACGATGGGTTTTGTGCCCCCCACTATGGAGTTTGGACTTTCTCCGGTTCTACCGACAAAGAAAAGCCAGTTAAGATATGAAATTTGTGTTCTAAGAGTTTATCCTAGTGGCCTTGTTGGAAATCATGATCAAACTGGGCAGGTTCTGGAGTCATAGTTTTAAGTTGGGCCAAAAGTTAGAGATAGTGAAGTGTTATGGATTGAATTGTGTTCCCCAAAAATGTGTATCAATTTGGCTAGGCCATCATGCCCAGTATTGTGTAATTGTCCACCATTTCATCATCTGATGTTATTTTTCTATGTGTCGTAAATCCTACCCCTACGATTTTAATGAGGTAGGATTAGAGGCAGATATGTTAATGAGGCAGGACTCAATCTATAAAATTAGGTTGTGCCTTAAGTCAATCACTTTTGAGATATAAAAGACAGAAGGGAGCAGAGAGACATGAGGACTTCATATCATCAAGAAACAAGAGCCAAGAGAATAGTGCAGATTCTTTGGACCAGGGGTCCCTGTGCTGACAAACCCCACAACCAGGAAAGACTGATGACAAGGACCTTCCCCTAGAGCCAACAGAGAGAGGAAGCCTTCCCCTAGAGCTGGCACCCTGAATTCAGACTTCCAGCCTACTAGACTATGAGAGAATAAATTTCTCTTATGTTAAAATGATCCACTTGTGGTATTTCTGTTACAGCAGCCCTAGGTGACTAAGACATGAGAGCTTAAGTCAATGTAGATACAAAAGGAAATGAAGACAAAAACTCTGAAGACTATTTATGAGAGAAAAATGATAACCTGGATAGGAATGTTGGTGGCCATAGAATTGTTGAGGTTTCTGATACAAACAACATCATGGATGGTAATCCCATTCCCCAAGGGAGGCATTCCATGTGATCTGTGCTGGGAATAGAAAGATTAACTAAAACAGGTTTCATTGTTGGATTAAGGCATGCAAACAGCCATGTAAAACTAAAAGGACCATGTTTGAAGAGGGGCGAAAAGAAACAGTGAGTTTGGTTTTAAACATGTTTTCATCTAAAGTTCCAATGGGACATCCAAGTGGACACAGTGAATGGGGGATTAGAAATATAGGTCTGGAATTTAGAAGAAGAGAGAGATCTGAGAATCATTGTCACTTAAAAAAAAAAAAAAGATTTTAGTTTTCTCTTACGTATAGTCTTTAATTTACAGAAGAAGAAAATTAAGTAGAAGATGCAGACTCATGCACGACAACATTCAAAGGTGAACAACTGAAAAAGAGAAAGAGAAACGGTGTCCTACAGATATAAGGGGACCCAGGAACGAAGTTTTACTGAAGGCAAGAGAGGAAAGAGTTTTAAAGAGTTAAATGTCAACAGAACAGTAGGGAGTGAGACAAGGGATGAAAAGGGTCACAGTCTGTGGTAGTTAGTCGGTCACTAGAGACTCTGGTAGACAAGTTTCTAATGAGCAATGAGGCCTGAAGCCAAATAGCAGTGGGAAACGGTGTAAGGACCACCACTCATCTATCAGCTTGTCATACTGTGCTGGCTTGCAGGTTGCTGTGATACTGGAAGCTATGCCACTGGTATTTCAAATACCAACAGGGTCACTCATGGTGGACAGGTTTCAGTGGTGCTTTCAAGAGTAGGAAATATGAGGAAGGAGGACCTGGATATCTACTTTTAAAAAAATGACCAGTGAAGAATGAAGAACACCAAAGACACAAGGTAATTATGAGCCCAAGAGAGAGAAAGGGCCACATAAACCAGAGACTACATTAGCCTGAGACCAGAAGAACTAGATGGTGCCCAGCTACAACTGATGACTGCCCTGACAAGGAACACAACAGAGAACCCCTGAAGGAGCAGGAGAACAGTGGGACACAGACCCCAAATTCTCATTAAAAGACCAAACTTAATGGCCTGACTGAGACTAGAAGGACCCCAGAGGCCACGGTCCCCAGACCTTCTGTTAGCCCAAGACAGGAACCATTCCCAAAGCCAACTCCTCAGACAGGGATTGGACTGTACTATGGGATAGAAAATGATACTGGTGAAGAGTGAGCTTCTTGGATCAAGTAGACACATGAGACTATGTGGGCAGCTCCTGTCTGGAGGGGAGATGAGAGGGCAGAGGGGTCCAGAATCTGGCTGAAGAGACATGAAGAGAGTGGAGGGAAGGTGTGTGCTGTCTCATTAGGGGGAGAGCAACTAGGAGTATACAGCAAGGTGTATATAAATTTTTATATGGGAGACTGACTTGATTTGTAAACTTTCACTTAAAGCACAATAAAAATAAAAAATTGACCAGTGAAAATCTTATAAATAGCAGAAGAGCACTGTCTGATATAGTGCCAGAAGAGGAGCCTCTGGGGTTAGAAGTCATTCAAAATATGACTAGGAAAGAACTGCCACCTCAAAATTGTTGTTATAGGTGCTGTCCAGTCAGCTCTGACTCACAGTGACCGTATGTACAACAAAATGAAACGTTACCTGGTCCTGTGCCTTCCTCACAATCATTGCTATGCTTGAGCCCATCATTGCAGCCACTGTGTCAATCCATCTCCTTGAGGGTCTTCCTCTTTTTCACTGACCCTCTACTTTACCAAGCATGATGTCCTTCTCCAGGGATTAGCCCCTCCTGATAACATGTCCAAAGTACATGAGATAAAGTCTCGCCATCCCTGCTTCTAAGGACCATTATTGTTGTACTTCCAAGACAGATGTGTTCGTTCTTCTAGCAGTCCATGGTATAGTCAATATTCTTCACAAACACCATGATTCAAAGGCATCAATTATTCTCTAACCTTCATTATTCATTGTTCAGCTTTCATATGCATTATGAGGGGACTGAAAATACCACAGCTTGGGTCAGGCATACCTTAGTCCTTAAAGTGACATCTTTGCTTTTTAGCACTTTAAAGAGGTCTTTTGCAGCAGATTTGCCCAATGAAATACATCATTTGATTTCTTGACTGCTACTCCCAAAGGCATTGATTGTGGTTCCAAATAAAATGAAATTGTTGACAACTTCAATATCTTCTTGGCTTATCATGATGTTGCTTATAGATCCAGTTGTGAGAATTTCTGTCTTCTTTATGTTGGGGTATAATCCATAGTGAAGGCTGTAGTCTTTGATCTTCATCAGTAACTGCCTAAAGTCCTCTTCACTTTCAGCAAGCAAAGTTGTATCATCTGCTAACTCGCTAATAATGAGTCTTCCTCCAATCCCGATGACACTTTCTTCTTCATATAGGCCAACTTCTTGGATTATTTGCTCAGCATACAGATTGAATAAGTATGGTGACAGGATACAACCCTAACACTCACCTTCCATGATTTAAAACCAAGCAGTATCCTCTTGTTCTCCTCAAACAACTGCCTCTTGGTCTATGTACAGGTGGATGGAGTAAATCTTTCAGGACCTTCATTTGCTAATATGGCATGGGTCAAACTGAGAAGAAACAGCTGCATATATCCATTAATAATCTGAATGTGAAATGTACAAAGTATGAATCTAGGAAAAAGTCGAAGTAGTCAAAAATGAAATGGAACACTTGAAGACATATATTCTAGACCTTAGTGAGCTGAAATAGACTTGTATTGACCATTTTGAATCAGACAATCATATGGTCTATTATGACAGGAATGACAAATTGAAGAGGAATAGCATCACATTCATCATCAACAGAAATATTTCAAGATCTGTCCTGAAGTACAACACTGTCAGTGATAGGAAAATATCCATATACCTGTAAGAAAGATCAGTTAATATGACTATTATTCACATTTATGCACCAACCACTAATGCCAAATATGAAGACATGGAAGATTTTTACCAATTTCTGTAGTCTGAAATTGATCAAACATACAATCAAGATGCACTGATAATTACTTGTGATTGGAATGCAGAGCTTGAAAACAAGAAGACTCAGTAGTTGGAAAATATGGCCTTGTTGATAGAAATGACACCAGAGATTGCATAATAGAATTTGGCAAGACCAGCAGCTTATTCATTGGAAATACTAAAAATTTCAGACTGCAGAAGTTGGTAAAAATCAATAACACAAGCAGTGACTATACATGTGAACCTCACCAGATGAAATACATAGGAATCAAATTGACTATATCTGTGGAAAGAGAAGGCAGAGAAGGTCAATATCATCAATTAGAACAAAGCCGGGTTGACTGAAGAACAGACTACCAATAGCTCCTATGCAAGTTCAAGGTGAAACTGAAGAAAATTAAAACAAGTCCACAAAAGCCAAAGTATAGCCTCGAGTATATCACACCTGAATTTAGAGACCATCTCAAGAAAAGATTTGACACACTGAACACTAATTACCAAAGACCAGACAGGTTGTGAGATTATATCAAGGATGTTACACAAGAAGAAAGCAAAAGGTCATTAAAAAGACAGGAAAGAAAGACCAAAATGGATTTCAGAAGAGACTCTGAAACTTGCTCTTGAACATAGAGTAGCTAAAGTGAATGGAAGAAATGATGGAGTGAAAGAGCTGAAGAGATTTCAAAGGGTATCTTGAAAAGACAAAGTATTATAATGAAAAGTGCAAGGGCACGGATTTAGAAAACCAAAAGGGAAGAACATGCTTGGCATTTCTCAAGCTGGAAGCACTGATAGAAAAATTTAAGCCTTGAGTTGAAATATTGTAGGATTCTATGCACAAAATATTGAACGATGCAGGCAGCATCAAAAGAAGATGAACAAATACATAGTCACTGTACCAAAAACAACGGGTCTACATTCAGCCATTTCAGGAGGCAGCATATGATGAAGAAATGATGGTATTCAAGGAAGACGTCTGAGCTGCACTGAAGGCACTGATGACAAGCAAGGCTCCAGGAATTGACTGAACACCATTTGAGATGTTTCAAACAGATACAATGCCAGAAGCACTCACTCATCTATGCCAAGAAATTTGAAGACAACTACCTGGCCAACCAACTGGAAGATATCCATATTTGTGCCCATTCTAAAGAAAGGCAATCTGACAGAACACAGAAATTATCAAACAATATCATACCAAGTAAAATTTTGCTGAAGATAATTCAAAAATGGTTGCAGGAATACATTGACAGGGAACCACCAGAAATTCAAGCTGGATTCAGAAGAGGACGTGGAACGAGGCATATCATTGCAGTCAGATGGATCTTTGCTGAAAACAGAGAACACCGAAAAGTTTACCTGTGTTTTATTGATCATGCAAAGGCATTTGACTGTGTGGATCATAACAAATTACGGATAACATTGTGAAGAATGGGAATTCCAGAACACTTAATTGTGCTCATACAAAGCCTGTACATAGACCAAAAAGCAGTCATTCGAACAGAAGACAGGGATACCGTGTGGTTTAAAATCAGGAAAGGTGTGCATCAGGGTTGTAACCTTTCACCATACTTATTCAGTGTGTATGCTGAACAAGTAATCTGAGAAGCTAGACTATATGAAGAAGAACATGGCATTAGGATTGGAGGAAGACTCATTAACAACTTGTGACGTGGCTGCTGAAAGGGAAGAGGACTTTAAGCACTTACTGGTGAAGATCAAAGACTATGGCCTTCACTATGGATTACACCTCAACATGAAGAAAACAAAAATCTCATAAATGGACCAATAAGCAACATCATGATAAACGGAGAAACTACTGAAGTCATCAAGGATTTTATTTTAACTGGATCCACAATCTATGCCTGTGGAAGTAGCAGTCAAGAAATCAAATGACATATTTCATTGGGCAAATCTGCTGCAAAAGACCTTTTTAAAGTATTAAAAAGCAAAGACGTCACTTTAAGGACTAAGGTGCATCCGACCCAAGCCATGCTGTTTTCAATCGCCTCATATGCATGTGAAAACGACAATGAATAAAGAAGGTTGAAGAATTGATGCCTTTGAATTACGGTGTTGGTGAGGAATACAGAATATAGCCTGGACTACATGAAGAATGAACAAATCTGTCTTGGAAGAAGTACAGCTAGAATGATTCTTAGAAGCAATGTTGACAAGACTTTGTTTCACATACTTTGGACATGTTATCAGGAGGGACGAGTCCCTGGAGGACATTATGCTTGGTAAAGTAGAGGGTAAGTGGAAAAAAAGGAAGACCCTCAAGGCGATAGACTGACGCAGTGGCTGTAACAATGGGCTCAAACATAGCAATGATTGTGAAGAAGGCACAGGATTGGGCAATGTTTTGTTTTGTTGTATGTGGGGTCACTATGAGTCAGAACTGACCAGATGATACCTAACAACAAGGAGTAAGCAAAGGTTGAGCAAGTGTAGTGAGTGAATAAAAGAGTGCAGACTACCAATTTTAGAAGCTGCGGTAAGAGAGGGAAAGTGACTTTGCTGAAGGTCATAAAGATCTTAACTGTTACAGCCAGGACTTGATATCAAGTGTCCTAACTCATTAAAACGCCCTTTGGGATTTTCTCTCATTTATTCATTCTGGTAGGTATTAGTCAACTATTCTATTCTAGATACCTTCCAGGTAGGCACCTTAGACATTATACATTCATAGCAAGTTATGGATGATTGCCAAAACTGTGTAGATACGAGATTTTATTCTACTTAGAAGCTAACAGGCTAGTCTGCTACAGTTTCATGGATGCTGGCAGAAGACATGAGAGTTCTGGTCCAGAGACCAAGGACAATTTATTACTCACATCAATAGCAGTATCTAGAGTATCCTTATTTTGAGCCAGTTCCCAGAGCTCCAATTCCCACAGGGTCATGTGAATAGCACTAGGTGCTGCCGACACACATAATGAGTAGTTTTATAGGAAAGAAATTACGAGATTAGGGAACTTGAATCATTTATAATGGACGATAAAAACAGGAACAAAATGAACAACAACAAAAAAAATCTGCCTTCTGCTCTGGAAGGAGATACTATCTCTAATTTCCAAGGCTGTTTTGCTATACAAAAATCCTTGAAAAGATAGTCCAGAACAAATGGAGGCAGTGCCTGTGCTTTCAAAACATGCAGAAATGTGAGAGACCTCTGGAAAATTGTTTCCCAACAATGATGAAACCTACATTGCAAATTGCCTAACCAACATTTATTTTCTTTCACTTACTTGGTAACAGAACACTGAATATATGACAGGCAGTAATGTGCTTAATTAAATACTATGTGATGGCTGGGGTACCAGCAGCCTTCTTGGGTCCCTGAAGGTGGTAACTATATACCAAGGAGGGTAAAGCAGAATGACAGAAGGAGCCTGGGTGTCTGAAGACTTTGCGAAACTATTATTGCAGCTGTAGGCTGCTTATCTCTGGGCTTTATGTCTATGGATGAAACTTTATCTGCTTAAGTCATTATAGCAGTTGTGTTGTTAGGTGCCGTTGAGTCAGTTCCGACTCATAGCGACCCTATGCACAACAGAACAAAACACTGCCCGGTCCTGCCCCATCCTCACAATCGTTGTTATGCTCAAGCTCATTGTTGCAGCCACTGTGTCAATCTACCTCGTTGAGGGTCTTCCTCTTTTCCACTGACCCTTTACTCTGCCAAGCATGATGTCCTTCTCCAGGGACTGATCCCTCCTGACAACATGTCCAAAGTATGTAAGACGCAGTCTCGCCATCCTTGCATCTAAGGAGCATTCTAGTTGTACTTCTTTCAAGACAGATTTTTTCGTTCTTTTGGCAGTCCAGAGTATATTCAATATTATTCACGAACACCACAATTCAAAGGCGTCAATTCTTCGGTCTTCCTTATTCATTGTCCAGCTTTCACATGCATATGATGCGATTGAAAATACCATGGCTTGGGTCAGGCACACCTTGGTCTTCAGGGTGACGTCTTTGCTTTTCAACACTTTAAAGAGGTCCTTTGCAGCAGATTTACCCAATGCAATGTATCTTTTGATTTCTTGACTGCTGCTTCCATGGCTGTTGATTGTGGATCCAGGTAAAACGAAATCCTTGACAACTTCAATCTTTTCTCCATTTATCATGATGTTGCTCATTGGTCCAGCTGTGAGGATTTTTATTTTCTTTATGTTGAGGTGTAATCCATACTGAAGGCTGTGGTCTTTGATCTTCATCAGTAAGTGCTTCAAGTCCTTTTCACTTTCAGCAAGCAAAGTTGTGTCATCTGCATAAAGCAGGTTAATGAGCCTTCCTCCAATCCTGATGTCACATTCTCCTTTCATATAGTCCAGCTTCTTGGATTATTTGCTCAGCATACAGATTGAATAGGTATGGTGAAAGAATACAACCCTGACGCACACCTTTCCTGACTTTAAACCAATCAATATCCCCTTGTTCTGTCCGAACAACTGCTTCTTGATCTACGTAAAGGTTCCTCATGAGCACAATTAAGTGTTCTGGAATTCCCATTCTTTCCAATGTTATCCATAATTTGTTATGATCCATACAGTCGAATGCCTTTGCATAGTCAATAAGACACAGGTAAACATCCTTCTGGTTTTCTCTGCTTTCAGCCAGGATCCATCTGACATCAGCAGTGATATCCTTGATTCCATGTCCTCTTCTGAAACCAGCCTGAATTTCTGGAAGTTCCCTGTCGATATACTGCTGCAGCCGTTTTTGAATGATCTTCAGCAAAATTTTGCTTGCGTGTGATATTAATGATATTGTTCTATAATTTCCACATTTGGTTGGATCACCTTTCTTGGGAATAGGCATAAATGGGGATCTCTTCCAGTCAGTTGGCCAGGAAGCTGTCTTCCATATTTCTTGGCATAGATGAGTGAGCACCTCCAGTGCTGCATCTGTTTGTTGAAACATCTCAATTGATATTCCATCAATTCCTGGAGCCTTGTTTTTTGCCAATGCCTTCAGAGCAGCTTGGACTTCTTCCTTCAGTACCATTGGTTGCTGATCATATTCCACCTCTTGAAATGGTTGAACATTGACTAATTTTTTTTGGTATAATGACTCTGTGTATTCCTTCCATATTCTTTTGATGCTTCCTGTATCATCTAATATTTTCCCCACGGAATCCTTCACTATTGCAACTCGAGGCTTGAATCTTTTCTTCAGTTCTTTCAGCTTGAGAAATGCTGAGTGTGTTCTTCCCTTTTGGTTTTCCATCTCCAGCTCCTTGCACATGTCATTACAATACTTTACTTTATCATTTCGAGATGCTCTTTGAAATCTTCTGTTTAGGTCTTTTACTTCATCAATTCTTCCTTTTGCTTTAGCTACTCGACTTTCAAGAGCGAGTTTCAGAGTCTCCTCTGACATTCATCTTGGTCCCTTCTTTCCTTCCCATCTTTTCAATGACCTCTTGCTTTCTTCATGGATGGTGTCCTTAATGTCATTCCACAACTCATCTGGTCTTCGGTCACTAGTGTTCAATAGATCAAATCTATTTTTCAGGTGGTCTCTAAATTCAGGTGGTATATACTCAAGGTCATATTTTGGCTCTCGAGGACTTGGCCTGATTTTCTTCAGTTTCAGCTTGAACATACATATGAGCAATTGATGGTCTGTTCCACAGTCGGCCCCTGGCCTTGTTCTGACTGATGATATTGAGCTTTTCCATCATCTCTTTCCACAGATGTAGTCAATTTAATTTCTGTGTGTTCCATCTGGTGAGGTCCATATGTATAGTCACTGTTTCTGTTGGTGAAAGAAGGTATTTACAATGAAGAAGTCGTTGGTCTTGCAAAATTCTATCATTCGATCTCTGGCATTGTTTCTATCACCAAGGCCATGTTTTCCAACTACTGATCCTCCTTCTTTTTTTTCAAATTTTGCATTCCAACCACCAGTAATTATCAATGCATATTGGTTGCATGTTCAATCAATTTCAGACTGCAGCAGCTCATAAAAATCTTCTATATCTTCATCTTTGGCCCTAGTGGTTGGTGGGTAAATTTGAATAATAGTCGTATTATAGCTGAGCTTTGTTATTAGCAACTGAATGCAATTACTCATAAACGGGGGAAAGAGAATTAGATAAGAGATACATGGGAGACTACAATCATAGTCTTGCTTTTGTTACTAACTTGACCTCTGTTAACTTCATATTCCTCAGGTAAAATTAGGTACTCTTTAGCGCTAACATTTTTGGTTCTTCAAATATCTTTCTCCTTTTTTTTCTTTCAAAACTCATTTGTATACTCCACTTGAAAAAGCAACTGGATAAAAAGCCCACCCGAAAAGCAACTCAATGAAAAAGTTCCAGATAATAGCTTAATTTGCTGCCAGCCTTCCTCCTCCTAACTTTTAATATGTGCATTTTGGAGATGCCCTGCCTTAACTTGGAGAAAGAGCACCAATGGAGTTACAGGTACCACTAAGGTTGGCAGGGGAGGAACTTACATAGGTATGTCTCACAATAATGTGAACAGCCTGTCTGTTATGACTTCTATATTCCTAGTACTTAGCACAGAGCCTGGCATAGAGCAGTTTCTCACTAAACAACTGAATGAATGAACAAGCACCCCTATTTTAGGGAATAGGAAATTAAGGCACAGAAGGGGAGAACCATGACTGCTCCCCTTTGATCATATCTGGTAAACTGTTGTCTCTACTGCCATGTAGAATGCGACCCAGAAGATTTCATTAAAATAAATACTTGAAGATCTGGAACACAAGAGGTCAGAAAAAGCAAATTTTCTTTGAATTAAATGGTTTCTGATTTTTTTTTTTTCTTTTTAATAAACAGTAGGGCATTTGTTCATTGGAAACATAGCTGTCACTTTAAATTACACCCTCGTTTGAATAAATTGATATTGGATAATGAGCTTTCACTGAATGGGTACATGTATTTTTTCTCTGGGCTAAATAATTCCAATTCTTATAACCTTGCCTCATGAATTCTGTTTTCTAGGCTCTTAATCACTCTCTTTGTTCTCCCATGAGATTGAATAGAAATGTTAAAGAGCAACAAATATCATAGGGTGATTTTTACATGAATATTAACCCCCTGCTCACCTTTAAATACATCATGTCATTGGTAACTCTAGCATCAGATTTGGTCTTTTATTACACACTAGAATACTTTTCTACCATAGTAATGTCTGGAATTGCCTCTAAGTCTAATATTAGTCTATGGATCCACAATGCTTGCTAGCTCTCTGGTATTACCAAGTATCTAAATAATTAGTATCCGGCAAACTAAGCAGCAACTCAGCAGATGGGATTTTCTCTCTATCTGGAGATCTCATTTTCCCTTCATGAATCCATCCACCCATTCATTCAACGAATATGGCTTGCTTCCTTATTCTGTATCAAGCTTTGTGTTAAATGCCGGTGTACAGGTGAAAGACAACCCAGAGGAGCTCCCAGGACCAAGGGCCAAGACCTTCTATAAACCAACAATAATAATAGAGTGTGGTCAACAGAAAGCTGTAAGGACAGGTTGCTATGGGAATACAGAAGAGGGTCCCCTAGTGCAGTTGGGTTCAGGAGACTTCAAGCACAATCAGTTAGCCAGGCAAAGAGAGGGATAGGACAACTGCTGCATTATGTAAAGTTAATCTATGTCATGCAGTGAAACCTGGAACTCAATGGAACTGCCTTCATGAAGGAAAAATGAGACATCTACGTTGAGAGAAAATCCCATCTGCTGACTTGCTGTTTGGTTTGCCTGATACTAACTATTTAGATACTTGGTAATACCAGATAGCTAGCTTTTTCCACCTACCTTTTTCCACTGCCTTTTCCCAAGTTTTCCACCTTTGGCAGGGTACAGTCTATCATTTTTCTAGCGCTCTCAATTAGTGGAAAATATTTGAGAAATATTTCAGTTTTTCTTCTCTGACAGGTTTCTGCCTTACACAGGTTCCAGCTTTCATAGCTTTACTGTGTATTAGTCATTACAACTGGATGCCTGAAGGACTGGGACAGATCATTTTATCCACTGTGGAACACAGGACTGTGATTTAATCACCTTAAGTAGAAAGCCTTTCCTGTGACAACTTCTGTGTTAGCTGCTGGAGATAGAGCAGAAAATAACCTAAATATGGTCGGGAGTTCAAAATCTAGTGGAGGAGACAGACAAGTGAACTGATGATTGAGATTGTTGTGACCTGGTTTTTCTCAGGACAGTCCCAGTTTATTCCATTGTCCTGGTTTAATTATTAACCATGTCTCCTTTCACGAAAAGTGTCTCAGTTCGAGTGATAAAACTATATGATCGTTCTTGTTATAAGAGTATGATCATTGCTACCCTAGACGTAGTTTCAGGTGTTATAAGACTCCTGAGGGAAGAACACCAAGAAACAGCTCCTAAATCAGTCAGCGGACCAGTCTACTCACTGATGTCAGGGAGGCTTATTTCTAGAAATTTCCAAATGATAATAATGAAATTTCAAAAAACACTAAGAAACAAACACAAACCTCTTCTAAAACCCAAAAGACCTTGCCTTTGAGTCAATTGCAACTCATAGTGGCCCAAAAGGACAGAGTAGAACTGTCCCATATGGTTTCCAAGGCTGTAAGTCTTTATGGAAGCAGACTGCAACATCTTTCTCCCAGCTGGTGGGTTCAAATAGCCGACCTTTTGGTTAGCAGCCGATATCTTAACCACTGCACCACCTAGGGCTCCTTAAACCTTTGTTGTCGTTAGGTGCTGTCCAGTCAATTCTGACTCATAGCAACCCTATGTATGACAGAACAAAATGCTGCCCAGTCCTGCACCGTCTTCACAAATGTTATTATGCTTGAGTCCACTGTTGCAGCCACTGTGTCAATCAATCTCATCGAGAGTCTTCCTCTTTTTCGCTGACCCTCTGCTTTACCAAGAATTATGTCTTTCTCCAGGGGCTGGTTCCTCCTGATCACATGTCCAAAGTACTTGAGAGGAAATCTCACCGTCCTTGCTTCTGAGGTGTATCCTGGCTGTACTTCTAAGACATATTTGTTCATTCTTTTGGCAGTCCATGGTATATTCAATATTCTTCACCAACACCATAATTCAAAGGCGTTGATTCTTCTTCGGTCTTCCTTATTCATTGTCCAGCTTTCACATCCATGTGAGGCGACTGAGAACACATGACTTGGGTCAGGCGTACTTTAGTCCTTAAAGGGACATCTTTGCTTTTTAACACTTTAAAGAGATCTTTTGCTGCATGTTTTCCCAATGCAATGTGTCATTTGACTTCTTGACTGCTGCTTCCATGGGCGTTGGTTGTGGATCCAAGTAAAATGAATTCTTGACAACTTCAATATTTTTTCCATTTATCATGATGTTGCTTACTGATCCAGCTGTGAGGATTTTTGTTTTCTTTATGTTGAGGTGTAATCCATACTGAAAGCTGTAGTCTTTGATTTTCATCAGCAAGTGCTTCAAGTCCTCTTCACTTTCAGCAAGCAGGGTTGTGTCATCTGTACAATAAAAGCTGTTAATGAGTCTTCATCCAGTCCTGATGCCCTATTCTTCTGCATGCTGTCACAAATCTTTCCTAGTCACTGTTTAACAGTCTTGTCCAAGCAAAGGCTGATAACATTGTTAGACTGCATGGAGATTGAGGTATCGAATGGAAAATCAAGTTGTATCCAGGTTTTCTCATATGCAATTAAGAGAGATACACAACCGTATGTGCCTTCTGAGGGGTAACAGTTTCAATGGCTTCACGAGATTGAGCAGGTTTTGGTAGTTGACCATCTACTGGAAAAAGTTTGGGCTGCCGTCCAAAGGAATCCTTAAGTCACCAAAATGAAAATGTATCTCAGAATTTCTTTCAGGACATGAAGGTATCCAAATAAACTGTGCATATTTGGAAAGATACACACATATAATGACCTGGAATAGTATTTTTTCATTAAATAGGCTAAGAAAACTTGGAACAAGAAGCATAAATATTTAAACTTCAAAAGGCAATACATGCATCAAGATTGGATTGAATTGTATAAAATTTTATTGTATAAAAATGATCTTTTTACCTATTGTGTGAAGTTGAGGAAGGGGTTCCTTAAGGTGAGAGTCACCTACTCAGGAGACTTCAGAGAGCTAAGGGGAAGGGGACCTGAAGAGACATCTGTTGTCATTTATCCATTTATCATCCTTAGCTGTTTGTATCTACAGGCCCAAGTGAGGAGAAAAGAGAACAAGCTCTAAAATGGTGGTTAGCATGACTTTTGCTTCCCGAAGGGCTAGGGCTGGAAGAAGGAAGAAAGAGAAAAACCTAACATTTTTCACATCTCTACATGACAGGCAAATGCTGTACACGTGATACCTCCTTAATTCCTATGGCTGAGTGGGTAGATATGACTACCAAAAACCTGAGGCTCAAGTAGGTTAAGCAACTGATTCAAATATACCCCACAAACAATTAATGGTGCCTCAACTAAAGCCCAGTTTGGTCAAACCACAATGACTGAGTTATTTCTTTTATTCATTCTTCAAGGCATTTCTTGGGTCTAAAACTATATAAATTTATAAAATTATATATGTGTATATGCATATTTGGTATGTGAAACTGAGCAAAGGAGAGAGGATTCTGATGGAGGGACAGGCACGAATCAAGACTTGTTAAAAAAAATCTTTTATTTACTTTTTTACTCCCCTTGTTACCACCTCCTACATATAATACAATGAATAAAAAGAAACGAAGGGGGAAAGGATAAATGGAAAATATAGGTCAGTTCCTAGGCCAGGGGTAGAATTGGTTTTCAAAATCTATACCATAGAATCTTCCATCATGGCCAGAAGTAGCCAAAAATACAGTGTGGACTTCCTAGCGGCCAGAACAAAGAATGAGTGGAAACCAATATGAAATTAAACAGAAGATTATCATGTTGTCTTTGTAAAAAGAATAACCAGAAAATTTATCCTGGTTCCTACATCAGTTAGTGTCTTTAGTTACAAGCAACAATTGCCACCTTTGAGTAACTTAAGCAAATGAAGAAGGAAAAGCCAAAGAAGTAAGTTTCAGAAAGTCCAAGAAACAGAGAAACTCCTGGAACCTAGGAAGTAAAACCTAACAGTTTCTTCTGGGAGCTGCCATCCACATAAAGATCCAAACTGCGGGAAGGGAGCATCTGAAAGGCCCAGCTTAGATATGGGCCCTTTGCTTGGTGAGTGGAGCAAGATACCTTGATTGACAATGAAGGAGCGGTGGGTTCCCCAAAGCAAAAGCCATGTAACTGTCACCAAGAAACAGCCAATTGCATCTTCTCACCACTCTGGCTCCAATGCCTTTCCCCTGTGCATTAATTTCCTAGGACTGCAGTAACAAGGTACCACAAGCTAGGTGGCTTAAAACAACAGAAATTTATTCTCACAGCTCTGGAGACTAGAAGTCCAAAATAAAGGTATAAGCACGGACATGCTTTCTCTGAACGCTCTGGGGAAGAATCCTTCTTTGTCTCACCCAAGCTTCCGGGGGCTCCTAGCAATCCCTGGCTTGTGGCTACCTCACTCCAACCTCTGTCTCCATCTTTTCATTGTCCTCTCCTCTTTTTAGAAGGACACCAGTTATTGGATTCAGTGACATCCTCATCCAGTATGGCCTTACCTTAACTAATTACATTAGCAAAGACCCTATTTCCAAACAAGGTCATGTTCTGAGGTTTCAAATGGGAATGAAATTTTGAGAGGCATTATTCACCCCGCTTCACTGTATGTTCCTTTGAAACCATTTGCCTCCTATGAGAACTTAGGAGCCCTGGAGGCCCAGTGGTTAAGAACTTGGCTGCTAAAAAAAAGGTCAGCAGTTTGAATCCACCAGCCACTCCTCAGAAACTCTATAGGGCAGTTCTACTCTGTCCTATGGGGTTGTTCTGAGTTGGAATCGACTCAATGGCAACAGGTTTTTGTCTTTTTTTTTTTTTTGATCGGAACCTAGACACACTGTACTGTAATTGTTAACTTTAATGTGTCTTTATCTAGGGTTATGAGTCTTTAAAGGGTAGGGTCAAGCTCACGTTCATTTTAGTTTATCCAGCATCTAGTACAGTGCATGGCACATTGAAGGCACAAAGTCAGTTTATTGAATAAAATACAACAATTATTAATAGGAGACATGTGAACTAAAAGCTACAAAGGACTCTGGCATGACACTTGTCAAAACAACATTGTTACACTGTTACAGACAGCAAATAAAAATATGCTTCCTATCTCCTGGGAGGGTTTATAATGCACCAAATATTTAGAAAACTGACTTTGTTTCCACTTTGATTCTTACAAGTTCTCAAATAAAATGGACAATACAACTTCCATCCATTTTCCTTATATGTCTCATCTAATTCACCTTTTTATAACGTGATTATGTCAGACAGTCCTGTCTCTCCCCTTGCCTTGGCCAACTTCCTCTACTTCCACACCCATTACAGAGGAGTTTTGCTTTTTCCTTCAAGAATTGTATTTTTATACCCTTCTTATCTGTGCTGAATTTATATCTTCTCCTCCAGCATCAAAGGTTTGCCGAAGCTGTGGCTTCACCTCCTTCACAGTGGTCACTTTTTTCTTTGAAGTTGAATTATCGTCAGGAGAGAGAGGCTGTGTCTTTTGGTTCTTTCTCCTCCTTTGCTGTCAGGTGAGGGAAAACCACAGTTGCTCTAATGAATTTATGGGCTAAACTTGATACTTTATAGATATAACAAGCCAGTTTGCTTCTCTGCTGTGGAATGAGAGGAAAAATGATTCTAAGTTTAGGTGAAATCTTCATAAACTCTTCTCTCTAGATATTGCTCTGTCATGGAAATGTTTTGGGTTTAAGAGAACACATGTCAGTTCCACTTCTCAACTGGAGGGGGCAGGCAGCAAGCTGTCTTTCGTTGTTGGCTCTGATTCCCACAACATAACCTTCCTTCTTGGCCATGCCTGCCCTGATCGCACTTCAAGTTTACAATACAGGATTTGTTTTTCATCCTGTTCTACGTCCTTTGGGAGAGCTCACTTTGAAGACAGTGCCAGGAACTAATTGTTAGGGGGAACTGATTGTATGGGAGGATGAAGTCCATGGAGGCCAGAAGTCCGCTGTATCCTGAAGAGAAGGGAGGTTCCGTATGGGGGTGTGACTCCAGGGAAGATGCCAGACTTCCTTTCCTTGAGAACTCTCAGAATAGGATGTATGGCTCACCCACTAGTGTCACTGAATCTTACAATGGAAGCCAAATACTTCAAACTCTAAGAATGTGAATTCCTTGGACAATAAGGTCCATGCTGTGGGCTGATAAAATGGAACCAATGTGGTGCTATAGAAGAGATCTGGCATAGAGTCAGACCAGAGGCAGAATCTTGGCCCTGCCATTGATTGGCTTACTTGGGTTAATATTAACAATATTGGGCAGCCTTTTCTGAACACATACTGTGGGCAAGACACTGGGCTGAGTGCTTTACCCTCAACAGCTTGTTTTGTCCCAATAACAGCTTCATGAATAAACCAAAAAAAAAAAAAAAAACCTTGCTGTCAAGTTGATTACGACTTATAGCTACACTATAGGACAAAGTAGAACTGCCACATAGGATTTCCAAGAAGTAGATGGTGGATTCGAACTGCCAACATTTGGTTAGTGGCCCAGCTAATTAAGCACTGTACCCCAGTGCTCCATGATTCATGAATAGGCATTATTATTGTTGTGTCATGTTTTACAAAATAGCACACAAATACCCAGAGAGATTAGGCACAACCCTAAGGTCACAGAGTTAGTAGAATCAAGTCTTAAGCTCTATCTAGCAAGTTTATGCACTTAACTGCATAATACTGTAAATAACTTCACCTTCCCAAGCCTTACTTCCTCATCTGGAAAACAAGGCTAATGATTTCTACTTACAGAATAATGGGATTAACTAAAATTGTGATTGGACTGTGAAAGTGACCAGATGTTTATTTGGAACACAGTTTTCAACATTATTCTTAATGCTCTTCTATTCCCTCATCTGTTCTGGAGACCAGAAATCTGAAATCTCACCTTGGGAAACACTGGACAAAAGATGCTGTTCTAGGGGTTGCTTGGTGCTTTGTTGCAGCAGTTCTGTGAGGCTGAATTGCCAGTTCCCAGCCAGCGCCATGACAGCAAAGGCATGGAGGGGATTGTGTAGAGGGTGCCAGGGATTTGCTCTCCCCTCAGCACATCCGCTTAGCACAGGCAGCAACACACATTGGCCAAGGATGCTCCCTATTGCTCACTGTTTCACAACATCTTGATGAAAATCTGGTTGAAAGGGGCACAAGTGAGAGTTATACAACTTCCCACTCATTCAGGATTAAGAAACTAAAATCTTTCCAGTTTCTTGGAGCCCAACTGGGGAATCCAACCAGCTCCTCAGGCCCTTGGAATTCTTGGTGAGGGAAACCTAAACCTCGGCCCCACTTTAGCTCTCTGTCCCTAAGGAGCTCTTATCAGGTCAGCTTCTTGTAATCCTTACAATGATCCTCCAGTGCCAATGCCTACTTTACACATAGGAAATTGACACTCAGCCAGAACCAGTAACTTGCTCAAAGTTATGCATGAAGGATCCAACCCAAATCAGATCCCCAAGCTCTTTATAGCACTCCACTTTCCAATATTGTACTGGAAGTCCAGGGGGTAATATCTAGAAGATTCATTCATTCATTCACCAGCATTTATTGAGGGTCTATAAAGTGTTAGTTATGGGTGTTGGATATACAGCAGTGAACATTTGTCTCAATACATTTTCTGTGCTCACACTAAGCTTACAGTCAAATCATGTGGGAAAGACAGTGAACAAATAAATATATGAAATGTCAGATTATAGTAAGTGCAAGAGGACAATAAGGGACAGGAAAGGAGCCCTGGTGGCACAATAGTTAAGTGCTCGGCAGCTAACCAAAAGGTTGGCAGTTTGAACCCACCCAGTGGCTCCACACGAGAAAAGATCTAGTGATCTGCTCCCGGAAAGGTTACAGCCTAGAAAACCCTATGGGGGAAGTCCTACTGTGTCACATGGGGGTCACTAGGAGTTGAAATTGATTCCATGGCACCTAAAAATAACAACAATTAAGGGATAGATGCAAGGGAGGCTTCTCTGTAAAGGTGATTTTTGAACAGAGACTTGAATGAAGTGGGGAAGTGATTTGTGTAGATATCTGGGGACATATTACAGGCAGAAGACCTCTTTAAAATGTTAAAAATCAAAGATGTCACCTTGAAGACTAATGTGCACCTGACCCAAGCCATGGCATTTTCAATTGCCTCACATGCATGCGAAAGCTGGATGATTAATAAGTGAGACCAAAAAAGAATTGACGACTTTAAATTATGGAGTTGGCAAAGAGTTCTGAATATACCATGGATTGCCAAAAGAATGAACAAATCTGTCTTAAACCCTGGTGGTATAGTGCTAAGTGCTATGGCTACTAACCAATGGGTCGGTAGTTTGAATCCACCAGGTGCTCCTTAGAAATTCTATGGGGCAGTTCTACTCTGTTGTATAGGGTCAATATGAGTCAGAATTGACTCAAAGGCAATGAATTTGGTTTTGGGTTTTGGTCTTGGAAGTATAACCAGAACACTCCTTGGAAGCAAGGCTGGTGAGACTACAACTCATATTTTGGACATGTTATCAGGAGGGATCAGTCCCTGGAGAAGAACATCATGCTTGGTAAAGTGGAGGGTCAATGGAAAAGAGGACCCTTGAGATGGATTGACACAGTGGCTGCAACAATGGGCTCAAGCATGGCAATGGTTGCGAGGATGGTGCAGGACCAAGCAGTGTTTCGTTCTGTGGTACATAGGGTAGCTGTGAGGTTATTAGTTGGAACCGACTCAACAGCACCTAACAAAACAACATTACAGGCAGTGAAAACAAAAAGTTCAAGGTTGCTGAGGCTGGAGTGTACTTGATGTATGTGAAGAACTTCTTCTAGGCCCATGTGGCTGGCCAGAGAAGTAGGAGATGAGGTAGGAGACGTGACAGGTCACATCACAGAGGGTCTGTAGGGACATTGTGGGACTTGGTGATTTATTCTAAGAGATGAGCTGGGCAATACATCGTCAGCAAGTCATGTCAGTTTCACCACCGAAAAATGAAGGGGGGTTATGCACCAAAGGTGGTTTCCAAACCTGGCTGCACAGTGAATCCCTAAGGACCCAGTTGAAACTGTAACTGCCTGGGCCTCACCCCTGGAGAATGCAATCATTAGGTCTGGGGCTCAGGCTCCACAGGTGGTTCTGATACCCAGATACATTTGGCAACCACTTCCCTTCCTGATCGAATCCTCTATTTATAATCCTAAATCCGAATGGGGGAAGGAGCTATAAATACAATCTGAAATATCAGCAGGTGTAAAAGGGGACTGCCATCTATGTAAGCAGTTACCATATGATCTCATTACTTACCTCTCATCACTACTTCTTTTTGTCCTCTGAACATGAGGAAGAGATTAAATAGCTAGGGAGAGCAAATTACTACATTCTAATGCAGAGCGTACTTGGATCAAAGCCATTCTGTGTACTTTTTTATGGCCTGCAAATTGACCTGATAAAAATGGAAACTTATGCGCTATCTAAATAATCTGCTTGATATTCTGTAACATTACTCCAATTACTCATCCTTTCAATAAGTGTAATCTATTGATTTGGATGCCTTATTCTATTTCACACCCTGTCTCCCTTGCTCAGGAAAAGCCTCAGTAGTCTCGTAATGAAAGAGAAATAGGCTTAAAATGCTCAGGGAATTTTCTTTCCACTCCCTGCCCCCCTTTATACCGAACTCCGACAAGATAATAAGCATGAAAATTGCTATTTTTTCATGTGAATGAATTTTGGATTTGAGGATCGGCATGGATAGATTTACCTACTGATTCGTGCACTGTGTTCTAGATCAGGATGAATGCATTTCACGACGTGTGGTCACAAGCGGAAATTTTGATGGCCAGTCTTTAACAGAATCATTTTAGACCTTGGATTTCTCTGGCATTATATAGCAAACATTTTTGTAAAAGACCAGGAAGAAATATTTTAGGATTTGCAGAATGTCTTAGTTATCTGGTGCTGCTGTAACAGAAATACCACAAGTGGGTGGCTTTAACAAAGAGAAATTTATTTCCTCACAGTAAAGCAGGCCAGAAGTCCAACATCAGGGTGTCAGCTCCAGGAGAAGGCTTTCTCTCTCTGTTAGCTCTGGAGGAAGGTTCTGCTCATCAATATTCCCCTGGACTAAGAGTTTCTCTGAGCAGAAACCCCGGGTCTAAAAGACACGCTGTGCTCCAGGTGTTTCTTTCTTGGTGGTATGAGGTTCTCCTGTCTCTCTGCTCACTTCTCTCTTTTATATCCCAAAAGAAACTGACTCAAGACACAATCCAATCCTGTAGATTGAGTCCTGCCTCATCAACACAACTGCTACCTATCCTCCCTCATTAACATCATGGAGGTAGGATTTACAACACATAGGAAAATCACAGCAGATGACAAAATGGTGGACAATCACACAATTCCAGGAATCATGGCCCAGCTAAATTGATACACACATTTTTGGGGGATGCAGTTCAATCCATGACACAGAATATGTGGTGATCTCAGTTGAAACCACTCAGTTCTGCCATTGTACAAGTCACAAGACCTTATATACATGGATGGGCGTGGCTACGTTTCAATATAACTTTACTTACAGAAACAGGTGGTGGGCTGGATTTGGCCTGCAGGCTGTAGATTACA
Organism: Loxodonta africana; assembly: GCF_030014295.1. Taxonomy (NCBI): domain Eukaryota; kingdom Metazoa; phylum Chordata; class Mammalia; order Proboscidea; family Elephantidae; genus Loxodonta; species Loxodonta africana. The sequence goes on along the minus strand of NC_087355.1, from coordinate 76,368,405 downwards.
CATCCCTAATCTAGTTTAATTCCCCTTATTTTCTTTTCATTTTAGATGGTGGAACTGAGGCCCAGAAATGGTATCTGACTCTGACTAGTTGTAGTACAGCTAAGATGGGAACCTAGGTCTCTGTCTACTACGGCAGGCTGGATTTTCCCAGTTGTTCATGTTGATACTCAACCCCAAACACCCATCTTCAAGTGCAGAGCTGGGAATGAGTTGCAAGCAAGCTGGTTAGATCTTGATGTGGGCAGGATCCACTGCCAGTAGCCTTTGTAGCTATTGCCTACCCTTCATCTTCCCTCTCCAGCTGTGGGGCTGCAGAAGGCGCTTTTTACTCTAATCAAGATACATTGATTTCTTCTGTAACTCAATGAACTGAGAGTAAATCTTTTGTGACTAACTATGAAGACGGCATCAGTGCTGGTCCCAACTGCACTGACAAATGTCAGACGTTTTCCATTTCTTTTATGAACAATCTGTCCCCTCAGACAGCCCCCTACTTATTTTCCTCTGAGGATAGTTTGTACTCAGATAGTACCATTGGTTCCAGCTAAAATTTCCCACTTAGAGTCTTAAAACTCCATTCATTTCGCTATTTTGAGAAGTGAGATAAAGGATAGGTAGATTGCTTATTTTGATGGAACAGGAAGTTCTAAGCTCTGATTTCCTGTGGATTATACAACCTTGACCCAAAACGTTGAATACATTTTTGTCTTCTTGCAGTGTTTTAGCTTCCTCCTTTCCTCTCCCTTTGCAGCAACGTGAACTTTACATTTATTTCTTAGTTTAATCTTTTTTATAGAAATTTCCCATGTTGAGTTGACTTTTGATCACATTACGAATAGTTCAGGAATTTGTTGTGAGATTTCCACTACCTGTTTATTAATGAAGGTTGAAGGACAGTACCCCTTACCTGCTAATTGCAACTGCTTCTACCCTATATTTGCAACTCTTTTCCTCAACCAGAATCCTAGGGTTAATTTTTTATCCTTTCCTTAATTGTAATCACCATATTCATATCTCAGGAATGAAACTGAAAAAGATGACATTTGTAGAGGTGCTTAGCAAACACAAAGATATGTTAGTAGTCACTTTTATTATTATTTTATTTTCAGGTTTGATCTTCATGTTAGATGTCTGGATATTACAGTAAAGAAGCATGGATGGGGTTCCAGCAGCTGGCTATTGGATCTCTCATTTCTTAATTTCTAGAAGTAAAATTTCTTCCCTTGCTATAAAAAATAATTGTTTTTGAAAAAAATTCTCTTTAGTTATTTCACAATTTTTGAAGAGAAATATAGCCATACTCTCTTAAGGATCAAAAGCCATTTGTATCAGCAGAAAATAAGGTTGTAAAAATGCCATAAGACAAAAGGTATAGTTAAAAAGTGATCTTAAATACTTCTACGTAAAATAAATTCTACCTGACAAAGCAGTCCAAAAGGAAGAAATGATGGAGACCTGTGATGTCCTATAGACCTTTTTCTAAATTGGAATAAGGACTGAAATAACTACCACAAAAACATCAAAGAGGAATCATACCACTATATTCTTCCCTTGCTATGCCAGCCTATGAAAGGACAAGCGAGGGTTATGTGAAAGATAACTAAGGTAAAATCAAAATGTATTATGGGTTATGTATTCCTATGGATGGTCTTCAAAGAAGCTTACTTATCCTGATAGGAAAAAGTGAGTGGCTATTCCTTAGGGACATTAAAGAATATTGATGTCAAAGTTTATGCCAATCTCTACCCAAGCTCCTAGCAGATTGATTGGTTGGCTGGTTGATTGCCTGGTTGCTTACTATGTATGAAGTCTTGTGCTAGCACTGTAATGGTGGTTTCTGTTTTATGGGTTTTTATGAAATGAATTGTGTCCTCCAAAAAGACATGTGGAAGGCCTAACCCCCATACTTGTAAATATGACCTTGTTTGGAAATGTGGGATTTCTTTTATTATGTTAATGAAATCATAACAGAGTCAGGTGGGCCCTAAACCTAATCTCTTCTGAGTGATGTCTTATTAAAAAAAACAGAACAGATATAGACACACGTGGGGGAAGACAGATGTAAGGATTGTCTACAAGCAAAGGAATGCCAAGGATTGCTGGTAGACACCAGAAACTAGGATGGGGCCCTCAGAAAGAACTGATACAAGTTGAGAACCTGATTTGGACTTTTATCCTCCAGAACTGTGAGGAAAAAAAATTTTTTTTTAATTATGGTATTGTTACGGCAATGCTAAGTAACTAAGACATGGTCAACATTGCTCCTACTGGCATTGGGCTTTGCTGTATTTACTAACACTGAAATTACCTGCCCATCATTCAAAGAACTAATCACTTCTCCCTATGCTCCTCATTTGTACAGTCCTAGGCCATTCTGCTGACAAGGAAGTGAAGAAATACATGTCCCACAAGCGTTGCATTTTGTGTTACATTTGGTAAGCTTTCTTTCTCTTATTCTTAAAACCTCAATCTACATCTGTTATATACGTACTATGGGCCTGATTATGTGAAGATACTAGGAATACATGATGACTGAAATTAGTCCCTATTTTAGCTTGAGAAACAAACTCGTGAGCAAAGAAATGTCATATATTGAGGTATATACTTTAATAAAGCAAAGAGTCCCTGGGGCTCAGATGAGGGATTCAACAGCTACATCATGGAGGGCAATCTTCCCAGAAAAAGTGACACTTGCTTGGAATCTTGTAGGTGATAAGGGAATTGTTATAACTCTTTCGTTATACTAACTCCACCATTTCTGATAGAGCCGTCTTTCAAGATTGTAAATCTCGACCTCCACTCACTGCCTGGGATGGGTATGAGGGCATTCAAGTGCATCTTCTTCTACTCTAATGTCCTTCCCTCAATGACAATTTACTACTATCCCAAGACTAGATTAAGTACAAAACTCCTTTAATGCAGGAAAGGTTGCAGGTACCTTTCGATTATTCTTTCTTTGAAAGCTCCAATATATATCTGTTTCTCCAGTAACTTCCACTGGGTCCCTTTAGAAATAGATCTCTTTTTGCTTGCCTTGCCTTGCCAGATTCCATCCTTGTACAGTTAATTCTATCAACTCTGAATTCCTCAACATATTTCTATGAGCTCCATGTTTTTCTCTCTTTCTGCTTTGGTCACATGAAAAAATTAAGGAGACTGATGCAACTAACCAGCTGAAAAGTGAAAATCTTATGGACAGTGAAAACCTTATGAATGGTAGTGGAACACTGTCTGATATAATTCTGGAAGATGAGCCCCTTAGGTTGGAAGGAACTCAAAAGACTACTGGGAAAGATTTGCCTCCTCAGAGTAAAGTCGACCTTAATGACGTGGATGAGACCCTCATTTGTTGATGTGGCTTGACTCAAATTGAGCTGCAATATCCATTAATAATCGGAACCTGGAATGTACAAAGTATGAATCTAGGAAAATTGGAAATCGTCAGAAATAAAATGGAATGCACAAACATCGATATCCTAGGCATTAGTGAGCTGAAATGGACTGGTATTGGTCCTTTTGAATCAGGCAATCATATGGTCTATGATGCTGGGAATGAAAACTTGAAGAGGAATGGCATTGCATTTGTTGTCAAAAAGAATATTTTAAGATCTGTCTTGAAGTACAATGCTGTCATTGATAGGATAGTATTCATACGCCTATAAGAAAGACCAGTTAATACGACTATTATTCAAATTTATGCACCAACCACTAAGGCCAAAGATGAGGAAATTAAAGATATTTACCAACTTCTGCAGTCTGACATTGATCAAAGATGCAGTCAGGATGCACTGATAGTTACTGGTGATTGGAATGGGAAAGTTGGAAACAAAGAAGGATACATAGTTGGAAAACATGGCCTTGGTGATAGAAACGATTCTGGAAATAGCATGACTGAATTCTGCAAGACCAACAACTTCTTTATTGCAAATACCTTTTTTCACCAACATAAATGGCGACTGTACATGTGGACCTCACCGGATGGAGTACACAGGAATCAAATCAACTGCATCTGTGGAAAGATACAATGGAAAAGCTCAATATCATCATTCAGAACAAGGCCAGGGGCCAACTGTAGATCAGACCATCAATTACTCACATGCAAGTTCAAATAGAAACTGAAAAAAATTAGAACAAGTCCACGAGAGCCAAAGTACGACCATGAGTATATCCCACCTGAATTTAGAGACCACCTCAAGAATCGATTTGACACGTTGAACACTAATGACCGAAGACAAGTTGTGGAATGACATCAAGGAAATCATACATGAAGCAAGAAGTCATTAAAAAGACAGGAGAGAAAGAAAAGACCTAAATGCACGTCAGAAGAGACTGAAACTTGCTCCTTAATGTCTAATAGCTGAGGCAAAAGGAAAAAATGATGAAGTAAAATAGTTGAACAGAAGATTTCAAAGCGTGGCTTGAGAAGACAAAGTATTACAATGATGTATGCAAAGACCTGGAGATAGAAAACCAAAACGGAAGAACATGCTCAGCATTTCTCAAGCTGAAAGAACTGAAGAAAAAATTCAAGCCTCAAGTTGCAACAGTGAAGGGTTCTATGGGAAAATACTAAACAAAGCAGGAAGCATCAAAAGAAGATGGAAGGGATACACAGAGTCACTATACCAAAAAGAATTGGTCAACGTTCAACCATTTCAGGAGGTAACATATGATCAGGAACCCATGATCCTGAAGGAAGAAGTCCAAGCTGCACTGAAGGCACTGGTGAAAAATGAGGCTCCAGGAATTGACAGAATAACAATTGAGATGTTTCAACAAATGGATGCAGCACTGGAAGCACTCACTCGTCTACGCCAAGAAATTTGGAAGATAGCTACCTGGTGAAACTGACTAGAAAAGATCCATATTTACACCTATTCCCAAGAAAGGTGACCCAACTGAATTCAGAAATTATCGAACAGCATCATCAATATCACATGCAAGCAAAATTTTGCAGAAGATCATTCAAAAGCTGCTGCAGCAGTATATCAACAAGGGAACTGCCATTAATTCAAGCCAGAATCAGAAAAGGACATGGAACCAGGGATATCACTGCTGAGGTCAGATGGATCCTGGCTGAAAGCAGGGAATACTAGAAAGATATTCACCTGTGTTTTATTAACTATGCTAAGGTATTCGACTGTGTAGATCTTAAGAAATTATAGGTAACATTGAGGAGAATGGGAATTCTGGAACACTTAATTGTGCTCATGAGGAATCTGTACATGGATCAAGAGGCATTCCTTTGAACAGAACAAGGGGATAGTGACTAGTTTTAAGTCAGGAAAGGTGTGCGTCAGGGTTGTATTCTTTCACCATACCTATTCAATCTGTATGCTGAGCAAATAATACAAGAAGCTGGACTATATGAAGAAGAACGGGGCATCAGGATCGGAGGAAGACTCTTTAACAACCTGCATTATGCAGATGATACAACCTTGCTTGCTTAAAGTGAGGAGGACTTTAAGCACTTACTGATGAAGATCAAAGACCACAGACTTCAGTATAGATTACACCTCAACATAAAGAAATAAAAATCCTCACAAAAATGGTCCAATAAGCAACATCACAATAAATGGAGAGAATACTGAAGTTGTGAAGGATTTTATTTTAACTGGGTCCACAATCAATGCCCATGGAAGTAGCAGTGAAGAAATCAAATGGCGTATTTCATTGGGCAAATCTGCTCCAAAAGACTTCTGTAAGTATTAAAAAGCAGAGACATTACTTTAAGGACTAAGATGTGTCTGACCCAAGCCACTGTGCTTTCAATCACCTCACATGCATATGAAAGCTGGACAATGAATAAGGAAGACCAAAGAAGAACTGACATCTTTAAATTGTGGTGTTGGTGAAGAGTATTGAATATAACCTGGACTGCCAAAAAAACGAACAAATCTGTCTTGGGAGAAGTGTTTTCAGGAGGGATCGGTCCCTGGAGAAGGACATCACGCGTGGTAAAGCAGAGGGTCAGCGAAAAAGAGGAAGATCCTCAATGAGATGGATTGACACAGTGGCTGCAATAATGGGCTCAAGCATAGCAACAATTGTGAGGATGGCGCAGGACTGGGCAGTGTTTCCTTCTGTTGTGCATAGGGTCGTTATGAGTTGGAAGTGACTCAATGGCACCTAATAACAACAAACAGCTAAAAAAAGTATGAAAAGCAGTGTTTCTTAAAAAAAAAAAAAAAAAACACCACAGGAGGACTGGAGGAAGAATTTCTCTAATATAAATGGAAGTAAAAAGTGACAACTTTACACAGTAGTTAAGGTCCCCAGCTCTGCAGCAGGAAAAGACAGAAATGCCAACCACAAGGCAGAGAAAAGAGTGATGCAAAGGCTCAGCAGCATGAATGTCCTAGCACACACAGGACGATACCTGCTTAGGAATGGCCGGACCATGAGTGGGCATGGGAGGAGGCAGAAGATGAAGCTGGGAAAACAGGTGTGAATCAGATCATAAAATGTTGTGTGTGCCACACTGAAGGGTTTGAACTTCTTCCTTAAGAGGGAGGGGGCTCATGAACGATTTTAAACAAAGCAATGGAGTAAATAATGCAATTTTTTAAAGTCACTGTTTGCACCAGTGAGAATGGATTGAATGGACTGGAGAAGAACACCAGATTTGGACGCTATCACAAAAGTAGTGATGAAGAGAAACTAAACTGGGCTGGTATATAAGAGATCAAGAACAGGCAGGATATGAAGAAATATTTTAAGGAAATAGTCATTCAAATTCAGTTCATAAAGACTTTGCTGACTAATTTGATTCATTTTTTCATTTACTCTTGTGTTTGCTTATTCATTTGACAAGTATTTTTGAGTGTCATGTGCCAGGCATGTATGTGCTGGGCAGAGAACAAAACGGATGCTCTGTACTCATTTGGTTTACAGCCCCGTGCAGGAAGATTACCGAAAGTGAATATATAGTTGCAGGATTATTAAAAAAAAAAAAAAAAAAAAAAGCTGCTGTTGAGTGGACCCCAACTCATGGAGACCCCACACGTATCAGAGCAGAGCTGTGCTACATAGGGTTTTCGATGGCTGGTTTTTTCAGAAGTAGATCTGCAGGCTTTTCTTCTGAAGCTCTTCTGGATGGATTTGGGCCTTCAACCTTATGGTTAGCAGTCAAGCATATTAACCATTTGCCCCACCCAGGAACACCAGAGAGTTATTAGAAAAAAAAAAATATATATATATATATATACAGGTTTTGAGAGGTTGCTTTTTTAATGGGGACCAGAAAAATCTCTCTGATAATGTGATATTGAATAGGAACCTAAAAGAAGTGAAGAAATGTGCCCTGGAATATATTTAGGACAAGAGTTTTTTGGACAGAGCCAATACTGTAATCAAAATCCCTAAAGCAGTGCATGCTGGGATAGTGCTACAAGAAGAGGAACCTGTTGATGGGTACTGCATTTTCAGAAATGTCCTTTGCCTTCAATGTTCCTTTCCCTTAGGACAGTCGTGGAACCTCCCTTGCTCTCTCCTCTGTCATGATCTTGAGGGACTGGAATATCTCACTGGTTTCTTTTAACCTGTTAGGGTCTTCAAGGTATAAAACCAAAACCAAAACCAAACCCATTGCCACTGCGTCAGTTCCAACTTAAGTAAACCTATAGGACAGGAGAGCTGCCCCATACAGTTTCCAAGGCTGCAATCTTTATGGAAGCAGAGTGCCACATCTTTCTCCATGGAGCAGCTGGTGGGTCCCAACCACCGACCTTTAAGTTAGCTGCCAAGCACTTAACCACTGTGCCACCACCAGGGCTCCTTCTTAAAGGCATGGGACATCATAACTGTGCTTGACTCTTGGAAACAGCAGGCACTTCAAGGGCCTTGATGCTTCATTTTGGTTTTCAGTGCTGGTTTTTGCCTTATTTCTTTAAAAGAGAATTTCCTGTGGAGGCTATTTATTACACGGCAACAGTCTGCATGCACAGAGCAGAATAGCTTTTCATAATAAACCTATTCATCTTCTGGGCATGTCAGAAATTTCTCAAATTGATACTTATAATAAATATGATTAATACCATATCGTATTTCAGTTGTTGCTGTAAAATAATTGGGAACAAATATCATATTGTGATGTTGACAGTGTTGGGTCGGATGGTGCCAAATGGCGGGAGCAGCCAACTGTATTTCATTAACAGCCACATTGCTACAATGCTATTAAGTTTTTTCATAATCCCTTTACTCAAGGTTGATCGTTCGTTCTGTTAGACAAATCTTTGCAACAATCACAGTGGAAGTAAATCTGCCAGCGACAATCTCAGCAAGATGGGTTCTGGCAGGGCTATTAGGCCCCCACCTGTGAATTACTCTAGGCAGGTATTAAGACAACCTTGCACTTCAGAATTAAGGACTCATCATGGGCCAGGGTTAACAGAAGTCTAAATGGTGAGCCTGCATTTGGGTGGCAGGACTAGAAGAAAGAGACATTTTAAAAGGTAAGATCCTGAATAGGGCATTGGTATCTCAGTGGTAGAACTCTTGCCTTTCATACAGAAGACCTGGGTTCTATTCCCAGCCAGTGCACCTCATGTGTGACCACCATCCATTGGTGGCAACTTGCTTCTTGCTATGATGCTGATCAAGTTTCAGTGGAGCTTCCAGACTAAGACAGACTAGGAAGAAAGGCCTGGCGATCTACTTCTGAACATCAGCCAGTGGAAACACTACGGATCACAACGGTCTGACCTGCATCCGATCACGGGGATGACACAGGATCAGGCAGTGTCTTCTCTGCTGTGTACGAGGTCTTCATGAGCTGGGGCTGACTCAATGGAAGCTTACAACAAGAGAGATCCTTCATGACCCTCTGGCTTCTGCAGTCTCATCTGCTTCTGCCTTTCTAATATTTACTGCTCCTGCCATATAGTTACTGTTTGTTCCCCACACACATTAAAATGTTCCTAGGCTTCTTGCTTTTGCATTTGCAAAATGGAATTTTTTATTTTCATGTATTTCCTCCCTGCCTTCTTGAAAGCCCAATAAACTCTTATTCATCCTTTCAAACCTGATTCAAGTGTCATCTCCCCCTTGAAGACCTCCTGAACACTTGCCACTCCTACTGAGCTACAAGGATATATGTCAATTACTATATGTTTTACACTCTACTACAATTATTTGGTCTCATGTTTGTCTCATCCTGTACACTGAGTTCCCCCTGAATGTAGGATTTTTGCTTTTTCTTCAGTCTACCAGGCAGATGATTGCTTGGATCAGAGTAAGTGCTCAATAAATATTAGTTGAAGTAAACTGAGGGGGACTTAGAAACACTCCAGACACCAGAGTTGGTATCTACTCCAGGAACATGATTCAAGTGGCACAGAATGTCCCTTCCACATAAAGTACTAAAGGCCCACCAAGGGCCCTAGAATGCTCTAAGACATTTCTCCTGGATGCACCCGTGAACGTGCACACATAAAGTGTAGAGGAGTAACATTTCCTAGAATCCCGGGTTCTGAGGTTGTGAAGGACATTTTAGGTATTTTTTTTTTTTTTTTACAAATTTGCATCCAACCACTTAGGGATATTTCTAACAGTAGAGATACCTGGGCCCAGCCCTTGACCTTACAGGGTTAGTCATTTATCCATTCAGCACTCATGTACTGAACACCTGTTATTGGTCAGATACTAGGCTTGGTGTTGGGGATAGAGGACTGAGTAAAGTTAACAGAGGTCCTGCCCTGCTTTCCTATAACTCATAGTCTGGGGGTAGACAGTCACCAAGTAATCACACAAATAAACATGTACACATAAGCCGTGATAACATTTCAAGGCGCCATGAGTTGGTCAATGGCAGGATCTAAAGGAATAGAATGGGAGGAAAATGTAGGACAAAACAAAATTTAAATTCCTAAAAAAGGCCAGACCTACTGGACTGATATAGAGAACCCTGAGACTATTGCCTTAAGGTACCCTTTGAACTCTGCACAGAAGCTACTCCTGGAGGCCACCTTTCAGCCAAATAATAGACTGGCTTATAAAATAAACAATATCACCTGTGAGGAATGTGCTGCTTTAAACAATCAACTATATGAGACGGAATGGTCAACATTTACCCAAAAGCAAAGATGGGAAGGCAAGGAGGGGCAGAGAAGCTAGATCAATGGAAACAGAACAAACAGAAGGGAAATAAAAAGAATGCTGACACATTGTGAGAATTGCAACCAATGGTATGAAATAATTGGTATAAAAACTGCTAAATGGGAACCTAATTTGCTGTGTAAATTTCACCTAAAACACAATATCAAAAAGAATAAAAATTGTATAGAAGCCAAATCATTGATGGAGGTGGGAGAGTGGAAAGTATTCAGGCAGAGGGAACAGGTTGTAGAAGGCTCTGTGGTTGGAGGGAGCAGGCTATATTTGAAGAACAAAAGGCAGGCCTATGTGGCCTAGTCATAGAGAGGAAGCTGGAGAGGTAGGCAGGGGGCAGACTAAAGCTCCAACAATATGAAACTTTTAGACCATATTATAGATATTAGTCTTTGTTCTGTGATCTACAGGAGGCCTTCCAAGAGATTCATCGAGGAAATGAATGTTTAGTCAGATTTTTGCCTAAAAAGATCACTCTGGATTCAATAGGAGGAAGAACCGGTGCAGAAACAGGTCAACAAGGCAGGAGGTTCTGGCACTGATCCACGTGCTCGTGCAAAGACAGTAATAGCAAGAATGGGGAAAAGTCGGTAGACGCAAGAGGCATCAGGAGGATGCATTGACGGGAATTGGTGGTAGGTTGAATAAGGACAGAAAGCAGGAAAGGGTACTAAGGATCAACTACTCTGGAGCAAATGGATAGATGTGTGATATCATTTCTGAGACGAGGGTTTGAGAACTAGGCTCTTTTAGAGTTGGGGAAGCACCCAGGATCTGTATTTTCAAGAAGTTTCCCATGTGATTCTGATCAGCCTGCCTGGCACAGGTACAGGTGACAGGCATTCAGGAATCTCTGGTCTAACATCCTACAACAGCCCCGCAAGTTGTCAGTCCACAGTGAGGGGAAATCTTCTCACCTGTCAGCTGCAAATCTCTGCTTCTGAACATCAGTTATTCTTAGCATTTTTTTTTCAGTCCTAGTTGACTATCTCAGAGTTGTTTTGAGTATGAAATGAGCCTATTCATTCACCTGGCTGCTAACTGAAAGGTTGGCGGTTCAAACTCACCCAGCAGCTCCATGAGAGAAAGACATGGAGATCTGCTTCCATTAAGATTACGGCCAAGAAAACCCTATGGGAAAGTTCTATTCTGTCACATAGGGTCATTATGAGTCAGAATCAACTCAATGGCATGTAACAACAACAATTCATTCACTCAAAAATATTTATTGAGTCCCTACTATATGTGAGGCTCTGTCCTAGGCATGGGATATTCAGGATGGAACAGACGTGATCTTGCCCTCAAGAAGCTCAGTCAGTTGAGACAAGCAGATGCATTACCAAAAAAAAAAAAAAAAAAAAAAAACCAAACCCATTGAGGTTGAGTCATAGCAGCCCTATAGGAAAAAGTAGAACTGCCCCACTGTGTTTCCAAGGAATACCTGGTAGATTCGAACTGTCAACCTTTTGGTTAGCAGCCAAAGCTTTTAACCACTATGCTACCAGGGTTTCCTTAAGTCAACATAATAAAACCTTATGCTATATGGGAGTCCATTTAGACGTAGAGACAGCTTCTCAAGATGAGGAGACCCTTCAGGGAAGTCCTTCAGAATGAACAGGACTTGAGCCAGATAAGGTCACAGGGAGAGCAGATGGGTTAAGGGAAAGTATGAAACCTCTGGACACAGAGACTAATACAGGGTAGGCAGTTAACATTCCTTCCCTCCTTCCCTCTCCTACTCCCTTCCTTTTTTCCATGTTCAATCCCCAGTCCTGTTTTATCTCCTTTAGCTGCTATCTTTACCTTCTACCTCCAGAATGTACAAGTTACGTTAAGTCAAAACCTTGTTGCTGTCGAGTTGATTCTGACTCACAGTGACCCTGTAGGACAGAGTAGAACTGCCCCGGAGGGTTTCCAAGGCTGTAATTTTCCTGGAGGCAGGCTGTTACATCTTTCTCCCATGGAGTGGCTGATGGGTTCGAACCCCTGAGCTTTCGGTTAGCAGCTGAGCGCTTAACCGCCACACCACCAGGGCTTCTTTCTGTAAGCCAAGCTCCTATTATTTCCTTCGTATCTATGCCAAACAATTAGTTGTTTTATCTATGCCAAACAATTAGTTGAACAATTAGTTGTAAAATGGTGTAAATTAAATGGTTAAAGTGATGGACTGCTAACAGAAAGGTCAGTGGTTCAAAACTACCAGTGGCTCTGTGGGAGAAAGATGTAGCAATCTATTCCTGTAGAGATTTACAGCCTTGGAAACCCCATGGGGTCACTGTGAGTCAGAATCAACTTGATGGCAGTGGGATCCATGCCAAAACATGTTACGATACCTTGGTTTCTGTCTTCGTTTTTTTTTTTTTTTTGAGTCTTCACAAGTCTTCTCCTTCCTATGATTGTCTTTCCCCTGTCCTAAGGTTCATATTGCCATCTGTAAGCCCAGGACCCTATATTCACTCTCACATTCTATAATTTTGCCCCATTAGTTTACTAGAAGCACTCCCTTGTATCAGCAGTCTCTGTCTTTGGGGAAGAGTAAGGCATGTATTCTTAAGCCATTTTCCCCATGATTTTCAGAGATTTGGAGTGACTCATGTAAGTTCATGCAAGTAATAAGGGACAAGAGCTAGTACATAAATCCAGATCTTCAAACTTCCAAGTTCAGATCACTTCCTACCACATCATGCTCCCTCCAAGTATTGTTTGCAAAATATTAGCAACACTAACCAAGCATTCCGTCCCCACAATAAAGACCCCACACTATCTACAGTGTGCAAATCGTTTCAGATGCACGTGTTAAACTTTGAACTCTGTATTGTTTTAGATTTTGTTATTTTTATTTTCTGAAGTGGAAACAGCTGGCTTTACTAAACCATTGGGCCATTTCTCTTTCCTATGACTGTCTCTACCAAGTGGAGTTGGTCTCTCTTGAGTAAGTGTTGCAAGCATGAGTTATGTGCCTTCTAATGATGTCAATCTAATGATCTGGCATCTCAGCTCCAGTCTGTTCTCTTACCAAGGGATTGCATGAAGTCGCTCCTCAGATGTAGTTCCATCTCCACAAGCCCCTACTGGGAAGCGGGTTGGGTGGATACAGTGTCTCAATCCTGGCAGCCTTCCTAATGTCCACATGCGGGGTAGCATCCCTTGTGGCTGGGTGGGGTGCTGTGTACATCCTGTTTCCAATGCTCAGGCCCACACTTACTCAAGATGTGCTTCCCCAGTCAGGGTCGGTTTGTGGTTTCCTCAAGAACTGTCTGGATGCACAGTGTCCTCCTGGATCCAGCACTGCTAGAGACCCTGTGGAGACTCTGTAACTTTAACCTGAGGCCTTTCTACAGTTGTTCGCTCTTTTGGAAAATGCCAGCTTGCCTCTTCAATTGCCAAGTATCTCCTACCAATATATTCTGTGAGCATTCAGGCTTGTCCAAATGGCTGTGTAATGGTGGGTCTTGTTTCAAGTAGGACTCTCGTCTGTATCTTAGGGGCTTCATAATTTACTTCCCATTAGAAAGAATATAAGTTACGGGAAAAAAATCACATAGAACAAAGACAACTATTCTCAACTGCATTGTCATTTTATGCTTGTGTGTGTATATATATGTGTGTGTGTGGACTGTTTTTATATTTATTAAGAAGTCAATAAATATTTTTGAGTACCTACAGTGTGACTTTGGTGGTTCAGTGGTAGAGCTGGAATGCAGTTCTTTTCTTCCACGTGGGAGAGCAGAATTCTATTCTCAGCCAATCCACCTCCCGTCGGTCAGTGGAGGCTTGTATGTTGCAATGATGCTGAACAGGTTTCGGTGGAGCTTCCAGACTAAGACAAAGGCCTGGTGATCTACTTCCAAAAATCAGTCAGTGAAAATCCTATGGATCACAATGGTCCATAACCACAACTGAGCATAGGGATGGTGGTGCAAGGCCAGGCAGCATCTCTTTCCATTGTGCCTGGGTCACAATGAGTGACAGTAACTAACAGTAACTACGAACAATTGTATGTCCATAACTAAAATGTCACAGAAAAAACTAAAGCAAATTTAAATTATTTCCATTATAATATTACTCTTACTCCGTTGATTTCTATATTAATCAGAACTCCTTTATGACTAAGGATAAAACATAGTTGAACTGATTTGGGCAAAAGGGGGCATTTCTGGGAAGAACACTGGGGAAATTTCATATAACCACAGGCTGGGCAAGATATAGCCTGGCTTTAGCATCTCATGAACTTGAGATTCAAGGTGCTCAGTTCTTGTCTGTTTCTCTCTGAGACTAGCTTCATTCCCTTCTACAGGAGGTTGGTGAGGAGTGGGGTTGGCAATAAATCCTGAGTTTCACATGACAGAGTTTCTACCATCAGAGAGAAAAAGTCTAGGTCTCTTTTCTGCATTCCAGTTTGAACAATTCTTGGGAAGGACTCTAATTGGTCAGTCTTGGGTCAGATACTCACCCCAGACCAATCAGCCATGACCACAGAGGGAAGCAGAGTATGGGTGCATAGATATAGTAATGCATTTCACCATCATGCTTTCTTCAGTAGGAGACAAAGGGATGGAGTTACCTGGATCAAGCACACCAGGAATAGAATATTGTAGGTATAACCAAGGAGTGAGTTAGCCTACTGAACATCATTTGTACTGAGTGCCAGGGTCATTAATTTGTTCAAAAAGCATATCCAGAATAGTACCTTACGGGAGCCAGCACGGTTCTGATACAGTGGTAACTAAGTTAGTTAACCAAACCCATTGCCGTCGAGTCGATTCCAACTCATAACGACACTATAGGACAGAATAGAATTGCCCCATAGGGTTTCCAAGGAGTGGCTGGTGGGTTCCGACCACTGACTTTTTGTTAGCAAATGTGGTTGTTAACCACAGTTAGTAGGGGAGTTAAAAGAATGGAAATGAAGAAGAAAATTACAAGTAGTGATAAATGCTACAAAAATAATAAGATAGTATCTTGAGATAGATAACAAAGAGTGGATGGGTGTGTACTACAGCTAAGGTAGGAGGAATAACCTCTTTAAAGAGGTGACATCAGCTGTGATGTGTGCAATTTGGTGAGAAAAGCGCATCTTAGAGAGAACAGCATATGCAAAAGCCCTGTGGCTGGAATGAGCTGGGCGTGTTCAAGATATGGAAAAAAAGATCAGAGCTGCCCAAGTGGTAAGTGACAGCACCAAGGGTTCACCACAGATCTTAGGGCCTGTAAGAGTGTGATCTTTCTACTCTATCTCAGCTGCCTCTGCTCAGAGTTGAGGTAGAACTAGCATGGGAAACTACCCTCATTATCCTTTGTGCTCCAGGGAAATGATGGTGGGAATCTTACAGCCAAGACATGGATTTTATCAGCTCCACTCCACCTTGCATACTTCCAGCAATAAGAAACTCACTACCTCACAAAGCTACCACTTAATTTTCAGGCAAGCCTAGCTGTTAGATAATCCTCTCTTCTTTTGGGATTCTGTTTCCATCTTCCCACACTTCCTGTCCGTTAGAGCTCACATTGCTTTTCTTAGATAGATAGGAACAAGCTAATCCTTTTTGCTCCCAATTGTCTGTCTAATATTTGAAATCAATGACTATATGATAAATCTTCTTTCCTTGATGAGAAGCACCACCCAGAGTCTCCTATTTTCTCTCAGATATAAGTTTCGAAAGATCCAGAACTCTGAATAATTCTTCTTTTAAAGACTAGTGTCTGAAGTGAGTGGTCTGATCACCACCAAATGCTTTGAGATTAATTTCTCCCTTGTTTTGGACTAAAAATCTTTATCAATGTGGCCATCTGGGGCAGTATCACCACACTATTGTCCCACATACACCTCACTATCCATTGAAGAATTGACCTGATGGCAATGGGTATGTGTTATATGACTCAATATAAGTTCATCTCACTTTATTACACTATATATATATAAAAAAAAACACTATACAAGCAATAAAATTATTATATAATTAAGATTTACAAGGGTCTCAATAATGAAGAAGAAAGTAAAATATTTTCTCCAACCTAGTCCCTGGAGAAGGACATCATGCTTGGTAAAATAGAGGATCAGAGAAAAAGAGGAAGACCCTCAACAAGATGGATTGACACAATGGTTGTAACAATGGGCTCAAGCATAACAACGATCATGAGGATGGCGCAGGACTGGGTAATGTTTTGTTCTGTTGTGTATGGGGTCACTATGAGTCAGAGCTGACTCGACAGCACCTAACGACAACATCAACAGTACACAGTGGCTCGCTGAAGCTAGAAATTAAAATCATTCACTTTAAAAAGAATTGCACTTGTAAAAATGTTGAAATGGCATGTGTTTTGTTATAGATATTTTTACTAAAAAAAAAAAAAAAAAAAAGGAATGATTTAACTGCAGAGTTTGAAACAAAAAGATTATTGGATTTCTAGCCTGGAGTGCCTGAGTGGTGCAAATCGTTAATGCATTTGGCTGCTAACTTGAGGTTTACGGTTTGAGTTCATCCAGAGTTGCCTCTGAAGAAAGGCGATCTACTTCCGAAAAATTAGCCATCAGAAACCCCATGGAGCACAGCTCTCTGATACACATGGAGTCACGATGAGTAGGAAATGCCTCCATGGAAACCAGTACCGGTAGTGTAAGTCCAAATATTCATACTAATAGCCTGTGAAGGGCAGCTGTTGCCTGACTATGTCTAAGCTGGGGTGAAGCTGGGGAGGAGGGGAGGGAACTAATAGTAATGGCGGCATCTATATTCATGATCTCTCTTCATCTCACATTTGTCCTTTGAGGAAGATTTTATGACTTCCCTTTCCCAGGTGAGGAAACAGAGAATCAAGGGGGATGAGGCACTCTAATGGTACCTTGTCCAAAGTTGGGTCCTGTGACCCAGTGTGCTAGAAGGATGAGTGGCTACATGGCTTTACCATCCCATGGGTTTCTCTGCCAAATCCTGCTTCCTCTGCTCCTGGCAGGGGCATTAGACAGGGGCTGATGACTTCATTTCCAATGTCTAATTTTCCATTCCCTTTGGCTTTTTCCCCTTTCGTTTTACCTTTCCAAAAAATTTCTCCAGTCATACTTCCTTTCCAAATTTCCTCTTGGTCCACGCACCATTTCCTCTTTTATGATTATAACAAATAGCCTTCATCCTAATTTGTGAATTTGAAGAAATAACTGATTCTGAGAATAATGAACTGTTAAATGTTTAGAGAAGAATAGAGAGAAGCCTTTAGCCTATCCAGGAATTGCAATATAACACTGAACTGATTGGTATAAAAATGGCCTCAGTTTTGTGAGTATTTTGAGAATAATGTCAAAAGTGGCAAGAAAGCCCTAACTTCTTAACATTAAAAATGTAAAATTAAAACCCTCCCAAAGGAATCAATACAGTAGAAGTTCTTTGAAATACAATCCCTGATATCTCTGAGTGTCCACATATTTTATTTTTATTTAAGTGTTTTTCAGTTGCCACGACTAGCTTTCTCTTTGATGATATATTTTTGAAAATATTAATAATTAGATATATCTTCAAGGAAAAAGAAAGATTAAATTCCATTTCCTTTCACGTACCATCTACACCATCTGGTAGACACATTCATTGATTCAGTCATTCACACAATTAGTAGATATTTGTTAGAAATCTATACTAGACCAGGTATGTGTTAACTTCCAGCAATAGGGCAGTGACAAGAGATGTGTTCCCACTCTCATGGTGCTCCCACCTAGTTGGGGAAGAGGCCATAGATAAGTAAACTAGTAACAATAATAACAATAAACAAACTAGTATAAAACCCTTACAGATAAGAGCTATACAGGAAATGAATATGGAGTGGTGATAGACAGTAGTCCCTGGGTAGAGAAGAGAGAAATGGTCAACGCACTCAAGCTGCTAACCGAAAGGTTGGCGGTTCAAGCCCACCCAGAAGTGGGTGGTGATTCACTTCTGGAAAAATCAGCCACTGAAAAACCTAGGAGCACAGTTCTACTCTGACACACATAAGGTAAACATGAGTCAGAATCAACTTGATGGCAACTTAAAGATAGAGAGTAATGAGGTTGGGAATTACTGTTTTAGAGAGGTCAGGAAGTAGAAGGTGGCATTAACTTTGAGACTTAGAATTAAAAGGAGTTAGCCACACACGAAAAGAGAGAAAAGTACACTCATCCCTAGTGTAAACAAAGATGAACCCGTATTTAACAGCCTATGCTGTGCACACAAGGAGCTCTGGTGGCAGTGGTGTCTCTAGGGGTGTGGGGAGGTGTGAACCATACGGGGTGACACGGTCAGAAGGGGTGACACCAAAATGACTGTCTATAAAATTTTTGTGCAGTGTTTCAACAGAAATGTTTTACAAAAATATCCCTGTAGTTAGTAATAACAAAAACATTTTTGGTAAGCTCAGCTTACATGTATTAATATACCTACAAAGCTAAAATTCTATGCTAACTTACTTTTTGAACCTCCTAATGTACTCCGGGAAACCCTGGTGGTATAGTGGTTAAGTGCTGTGGCTGCTAACCAAAAGGGCAGCAGTTTGAATCCACCATGTGCTCCTTGGAAACTCTATGGGGCAGTTCCACTCTGTCCTATAGGGTCCCTGTGAGTCAGAATCGACTCAACGGCGATGGGTTTGGTTTTTTAATGTGCTCTGAAGCCCTGGTGGTTAATGGTTAAGAGCTCAGCTGCTAACCAAAAGGTTGGCACTTCAAATCTACCAGCCACTCTCTGGAAATCCTATGGGGCAGTTCCACTCTGTCCTACAGGGTAGTTACGAGTCAGAATCGACTCCACAGCAGTGGATAATGTGCTCTAGTAGGAGGTGTCATTATTACCCAATTACAATGACACTTCAAATCACGCGGTTCCACCTGCGTGCTGCTGTTTTTGTTGCTACCTGTACAAAAAACATTACTCAAGATTCTCTATGATCTCGCACAGGAGGAGGTTCATAGGGTGGGGGGCACCAAGAGTTACTGCACTGTTTGATACCAACCCTAGTGATGCCACTTCCAGGTGGTACAGTGGTTAAAGCGCTCAGCTGGTAACCGACCAAAAGTTTGGTGGCTCGAACCCACCAGCTGCTCCATAGAGAGAAAGATGTGGCAGTCTAGTTCCCTAAAGATTACAGCCTTGGAAACTCTATGGGAGCAGTTCTACTCTGTCCCAGATGGCTGCTATGATCTGGAATTGACTCCATGGCAACGGATCTGGTTTGATTTGCTATGTGCACAGAGACTGCTGCTGCCTTTGTAAAAATCACACAGCACACCAGCTGCAAAGTGGAGATTAGAGAGTATAGAACACCCACTTCCTGCCTGGGCAATTTTACTCTTCCTACCAGCACTGTTTCCTGTTTTCCTCTCTCTCCCTCCCTGCAGTCATCTCCAGGGTCCTGCTAGGTTTTCCTTTTCTCTATCCTGGACAATATAGCTTGAATAAACAAACTCAACAGGACAGGCTTAGACACGTTTATAGGCTGTGCTGGAGAATGTCAAAAGCAAAGCATGACTGAGGACCAGCGACTGCTCAAGAGCCAGGCAGCCTTTGCATTGTTTCTGGGTGAGGAGGCGGGTCGCCTGCCTCAGCTGGCTTGTGCTTGCTTCTCTAATAACGGAGTGTTATCTAATTGGTGCTTCCTTTACATCAGTGGAAGCAGGAGTGCAAGACACAGAGACAAAGAAACATGCCAGCAGCTAAGTATAAGTAAGGTTTCAGACCCATCATTCCAGGGCCTCGGCGGTAATATTTAGAACACATCCTAATGACAAAGGCATATAGCCTTGGGCGGGTCAGCTTCATGTAAGAGACATCTGGCATGTATTTTCTGGTCTAAAATTATACCACTCCCCCCTCGAACATTTTATATTTTGAAGATAGGAGAGAATGATGATGAAGTACCATCTGACAATTTATGTCACTAAATGTAAAATAAAATAAATAAATATAAAATAAAATAAATGTAAAATAAAAATGAAAAGTCCACAACGGTTATTACACTGGGGTTAAAAAAAAAAAAAACAAAAGCGAAGGAAGTTTGCCAAGATGTTAACTACAGATTTTTTTTTTTTTCATTTTCTTAACATTCTTATGAATACCATACTCTGAGAGAAAGAATATCGTTGAAATCACGGTTTCTTAAAGTAATTCCAGAGTCAGGGGATATTATCTGCTACATGAAAAGTTTGACACCCTCATCCTGATTTTTAATCATTTACAAACAACCCAATCAGATGGTTCATCTCTGTTTCTCTATAAGTCCTTATGGGAAACATCACAGAGCTGAAGGCAAAGAAAAGCAACCAAAGAAAGGGTTTGCCCAGAGAACTTCCTAAGCCTCTCACAGAAGCTTCTGGTCAATCTTTGTTGTAAGCAGCTGTCAGATGGGGATTTCACTTCATAAATGTTGGAAGTGGAAGAAAGGGCAGGATCTTGCCTATGATAGGGATGTTGGAAGAGAGGAAAGTGGGGAAAATGTGCCAAGGATTTCCTTAGCTTCGCAATGGAGGACTTCATGTTCTGTGTAGATCCCAGATCACTGAGAGAGGAGCTGACCAGCTGGGTGATCATGGGGATGGCTACTACTAGGACACTCCACTCCTGAAAATATTAACTATTTTGGGGGTACTTCTGAAGCACCTCCCCAGGAATCCTGTCTTGCTTTTTGTTAGCTCCCAAACGTCTTGGATTGAATTGGCTGAGAATTAGAATTGGCTGATATCATGGACTGAATTATGTCCCCCCAAAAAACCTGTGTATCAGTTTGGCTGGGCCATGATTCCTGATACTGTGTGATTTTCCTGTATGTTGTAAATCCTGCCTCTATGATGTTAATAAGGGAGGATGGGCGGCAATTGTGTTAGTGAGACTGGACTCAGTCTACAAGATTGGATTGTGTCTTGAGGCAATCTCTTGAGATATAAGAGAGAGAAGCGAACAAAGAGACAGGGGGACCTCATACCACCAAGAAAATTAGTGCTGGGAGCAGAGCACGCCGTTTGGGCCCAGGGTCCCTGTGCTCCTTGTTTGGGGGAAGATTGATGAGAAGGCAGACAGACAGAGAAAGCCTTCCCCTGGAACTGACACCCTGAATTTGGACTTTTAGCCTACTTTACTGTGAGAAAATAAACTTCCCCTTGTTAAAGCCATCCACTTATGGTATTTCTGTTATAGCAGCACTAGAAAACTAAGACAGCTGACAATTGGTTAACAAGGGGAAAAAGGGACATGTGCTTCCTTTTATTAAAGCAATGGCTTTCAACAGCTGTTTACCATCAGAATTCTATTTCCAAGTCATACATGGTATTACCATTGGTGATCCAAAGACAAGTTGAGCTGCCTGGTTTTATACTAGGTTTAGGGTTCTGCTTCATTATGTCCTCTGACTCTCTGCGGTGACCTCTGAGGCACCTTTAGAATCTAGTTTGAAAACCAGCACCCTAAAAAAGTGCTGGTTCTCTGCTTGTGGCCTTTTTGGCTAATTCAAGTCAATGAATATTTATTGAGCACTCTCGACCTACAAAACACTTAATGAAGGCCTTGAGAATATTTAGGGATGCAAAATAGTCCAGACTTGCTCTTCACCACTGCCTTTTGTTCCATCACTGAATTATGAACTTAGGTCTACTGTAGTATTTAATCTCCCTCTTCTCCAAAGAGCTCCACTGTGAGTGCCTATCACAGGTTCCTTTCTCGATGTGTCCACGTGCATGGAATACATACTCCCACCACCTGAATCCCACTCCTGGGCGTCTCTCTTCCTTCTACTCTCCAGACCATCTAGCTCCATCTTCTCTGTTCTCTTCTCTTGGCCCTGCCCTTTTCCTGTCTTCTCTAATTGCTCTCTTGAACTTTGCAGTCTTTGCTTCTTCATCCCCCTCTCTCAGGACTTGGACACTGTTTCTCCTTTGCCCACAATTTGACACTGACCATTTTCATGCCCAGTTTGGCCCCCAGCATGCAAGCTTGGGTCATATGTTTACCTTAAAAAGTCTTATAGGACGGGACAGAGCTAAAGATCCATTTCCCTCTTCTTTGGGGTTTGGATCTCTCAAGACCGTGCTCCTAAATCTAGTATGAACTCAGACCAATGGCCATGCCTTCACAGAGCAACCTACCTTCCATAAGGGACAACCTATAAAGTGAAAGTAAGGGCCATAGCCCTGTGGCGGCATCAACCCTTTCATGGTACGTGTGTGTGTAACCTCCTCCTGCCTTAACACACCCTCAGCACATTTCCTTGCCTTTTGCTTTGGAGATGAACAATAGCTGGTGGGTCACTACTACAACTCGCTGGAATTTTGCCTCTGGATCCATGTTAGACAGCATACAAGCCACAGGCATTATCAATTCACCTCTCCTGGAAAGAGTGGGATTAACTGATGAGAACATCAACTCTTCATCGCTTTGAGAAGTCTATGTAAGACGTTGATACATGAAATGTGCCTGGCTCTCAGATGTCCCTTCAATCCATACCATTCTCCTAACTCCTACACAGCCTGAATCCACCTACCTCTGCATCTTCCTCTCATGCCACTGACCTAATCTCAATCCCTGGCGTCCAGTCACCCTCTGTCAGCGTGTAAAACACACAAATCTTTGTTTCACAAGGCCTTCGGTTTTGCTGGTTTTTTTGTCGGCAATATATTTTCTTCCACAAAATTTCAGTTCAAATGTCACCTCTTCAAAATGGCCTTTTCATATCACACAATCTGTAATTCCACCCAAATTTTGTGTGTGTGTATATGTGTATATATACATGTGTGTACATATATGTGTACACATATGTACACAGAGAGAGAGGGAGGGAGGAAGGGAAAGAGGAAAGAGGGTGGGAGGGAGGTAGAAGAAACTCCTAATCCCACCATTCAGATATATAAAAACCCGTCGAGTTGATTCTGACTCAAAGCAACCTTATAGCACAGAGTAGAACTGCCCCATGGGATTTCCAAGGAGTAGTTTGTGGGTTCAAACTGCAGACTTCTTGGTTAGCAGCCGAGCTCTTAACCATTGCATCACCAGGGCACCATGTTCAGATACATACACTGCTATTATTTTCATATATATTCTTCTTTCCACACATATTGTTATACCAAATGGATATCCTAATTCAAACATGGTTATGTCCAATTTTTTTCTCACTTTACATTTTGTCATGACTTCTTTGTGCTTTGCAGTAACCTCTTGGTACTTACGATTTTAATGGTGCATAATACGCTATTTTAAAATTTGCTTAACTCTTCCTCTTACCTGACATTTAAATTTTCTTTTTTGTGTGTGTGTATAGAGCACTGCAGGAAATAGCTTTGCATAGAATAAACAAGCAGTTAAAGATAAAGGTTAGAACCTGGTGTCTTCTATTTTGCCAAGCTTCGAATAGGGGTGACAGTTTTCTAGATGAGTTAGGAAGAGCTGCTGTAGGTGTAAGGTACGTAGTTCTGAGAAAGCTCTTTGAGCTTGAGGGAGAGTGTGTGCGTATGTGTGTATAGAACAGAACATCAACAATTCAGAATAAGAGGGAGGGTGTGTGTGTGTGTGTGTGTGTAGTAGCACATCAACAGTTTAGAACAAGAAATATTAGCTCCTGTTAAAGAATCTGATAGTCCAAAGATTGACCTAACCGATCACATAGACAAATGTGTTCAAAGTCACTGATTTTTAATGTCATTAAAACAAGCAGGTTAATTTGTTAACAAGACGTGCAAACTTCTGAACCCAAATGAATGTTCGTATCTTACTAGAAATGGAGGGAAACTGAGAAACAAATGTCTTTTATACTACTGACGGCACATATATGCGGCTACGTGTACATACACTCACCTTCGCAATGAGTAAAGTTTTTACAGAAAGAGACATTACGCATCTTATTTCAATTTATGGATGCTACTTAATTGAAATATAATTACAGTATAATGATTGGGAGAATGGACTCCGGAGTCAGACTGTCTGGTTACAAATCCCAGCTCCACCCTTGCTAACTCGGTGACTTTGGGCTGGTTCTTTGACTTCTTTACATCCCAGTTTCCTCACCTATAAAATGAGATTTAATGTAACATATATCATACTTAATTCCTGGAAATCCTCAATTGATGGTAGCTGTAATTGTTGTTTTATTAGACTCACTTCCTCCATTATGTATGGAAGGTACAGTGTTCACTTCAGAACGCGCCTTTTGATTTCTGGAAGGTGAAAGTCCCCCAGAATTAAGCCCAGACAAGCTTCTAATGAAGAGTGGGATCTGATCTGAGCTTGTGCTTTTTAAAATCACTTTACTCTTGGAGTCATTAATCCATTTATCAACTACTGGACACCTACTGTGTTCCAGATACTCTGCTAGGTGCTAGGAGTTCAAAGAAGAATAAAGACACCTGTGGCATCATAGAGGTTTTAGTCTACAAAGGATTTTTAAAAATCCCCAGTATGCTATCAGCACATTTGTCTTTTAGGGTCGTATCATGCTCCCTTTAAAAGTCTAACCTAAACTTGTACAGGGAGTCCCTGAGTAGTGCAAACAGTAATGTGCTTGGCTGCTAACAGAAATGTTGGAGGTTCTAGTCTACCCACAGGCACCTCAGAAGAAAGGCCTGGCAACCTATTTCTAAAAAATCAGCCACTGAAAACCCTAAGGAGCACAGTTCTACTCTGACCCACATGCAGTCGCCATATGTCGGAATCAAGTCAACAGCAACTCGTTTAACTGATTAAGCTTGTGCAAAATTTCTCTGTGTTCCCAGGGCAACCATGAGATGAGATGAAATTTATAAAACCTTTTACCAAGGAAGAACATAAAAGAATTGAAGACAGAAAGTACAAGAAACAAACAAACAAACAAAAAAAAACGAGTTGTCATCAAGTCAGTTCCCATCATGGCAACCCCATGTGTATTAATATAAGAATGAGATACTTTACATCCTTTTTCATACTAGAGGCCCTGATGGCACAGTGCAGAGTTCAGCTGATAACCAAAGGTTGGCAGTTTGAATCCACCAGCCACTCCTTGGAAACCTTATGGGGTAGTTTTACTCTGTCCTATAGGGTTGCTATGATCCGGAAGCAACTCTATGGCAAGCTGGTTTTATTGTGGTTTCACACTAAGTCTTTGAAATCCAGTGTCCATTTTACACTTGCAGCACAGCTCAATTCAGACTAGCCGCATTTCTTCAGTAGCCACATGTGACCAGCGGCTGCCATGGTGGACAGCACAGGCCCATGGAATCCCAAGACCTTCACCACCCAGCAATGCTAACATACACACTGCAGAAATTCTCCCACCCACAGTTCTAGGAGGGTCATTCTCTCATAACCTCTCACTTCCTTCCTTTCTCCCATGCACCCTTCCAATACTAATAAATCAATTCCTCATCCAAGCACCATCCCCAACTGATGTTTCCCACAATGCTCTCTGGAACCTTCCATTCATACGACTCTGCCTCAACCCAACTCTCCCTATTATAACTCACTGTTCACACTTCTATAGCCAATGCCTCAATACAATCTCTTTAGCAAACATCATTAGACTTGTATTACACATAGTTCTAGGCTGAATATGGATTAAAATAATCAGAACTGGTATGCTTTCCATCTACTTTGGACCTGAATATGTCTGTAAATAACCCAGTGGGCCTGTGTCATTGTTTACAACTTGACTCTGTTAAATAAAAATGCTTGTGCAGTCAGAAAACTGATTTGAAAGATGTAGAGATCAAACCCATCACCTGTCTGACAGTCCGTCATACCATGATGACTTGTGTGTTGCTACGATGATGGAAGCTATGCCACGGGCATTTCAAATATCTAGCAGATAACATGGTAGACAGGTTCCAGTGAAGCTTCCAGATGAAGGCAGACTAGGAAGAAAGGGTTGGCAATCTAGTTCCAAAAATTGGCCAATGAAAACCTTATGGATCACCATAGATTATTGTCTAATATAGTACTGGAAGATGAGCATGCTAGGTTGGAAGGCACTACACAACATATATAACAATTAAACATTCTAACAGTCTTGAAGTTGGCACAAGTTCAGGTAACAATTCATTCTATTATACATAGGGTGGCAATGCATTGAAGCTGACTCACTGGCAACTAACAACAACAAAGATGATATAACACAAAAGTTTTTCTTATTAACTGGCCAAAACGACTGCTAAGTCCCAAATCATGAAGCCAGTGGTTTGAGCAGATAAAAATGAATACTACCAAGATCTCCTGGGACCTGAGCTGTGTCATACACGTTTACAGAGCTAGTTCTCATCTTTCTTTTCACTTCTTTTATCTTATTTGTCTATAGGAAAGATGCACTAGCCAAACAAGATCGTCCACCAGTATATGAACAGTAGATTGCTAACTGTCTTATTCAAGCTTTTCTTCTTCTGAGAGGCCTTTCTTCACCTGTTCAAGGTTTGGCAGTTGCCCCTCATCTGTGTGTCTGTAGCTTTCTGTGCTTAACCTTAAATTATCATTCCAGCTTAATGCAATGCCTGAAAACATGGACCTTGGAGCCAGATTCCGGGCTCATGTCCATGTATTAACTATGTGGCCTTGGACCAGTTGTTTAAACTGTCTGTGCTTCAATTCTTCTTAGAATTAGAAGGTTGTTACGATCTGTCGTGGGCTGAATTATGTTCCCCCAAAAATATGTGTATCAACTTGATTAGGCCATGATTCCCAGTATTGTATGGTTGTCCTCCATTTTGTGATTGTAATTTTATGTTGAGAGGATTAGGGTGGGATTGTGACACCACCCTCACTCAGGTCACCTCCCTGATCCAAGGTAAAGGGAGTTTCCCTGCAGTGTGGCCTGCACTACCTTTTATCTCTTAAGAGATAATAGGGAAGCAAGCAGAGTTGGGGACTTCATACTACCAAGAAAGCAGCACCAGGAGTACAGCGCATCCTTTGGATACAGGGTTTCTGTGTCTGAGAAGCTCAACCAGGGGAGGATTGTAGACAGGATGTTCCTCCAGGGCTGACTGAGAGAGAAAGCCTTCCCCTGGAGCTGATGCCCTGAATTTGGACTTGTAACCTACTAGACTGTGAGAAAATAAATTTCTCTTTGTTAAAGCCAGTCACTGGTGGTATTTCTGTTATGGCAGCACTAGATAACTAAGACATGAGCGTCAAGAGTCAATATATATAAACGACTTATGAGAGTCATATAAACCAAAAAACCAAACTCACTTCCATGCAGCTGATTCCAGCTCATAGCAACCCTATAGGACATAGTAGAAGTGCTCCACAGGGTTTCCAAAGCTGTAAATGTTCATGGAAGCAGACTGCCACATCTTCCTCCCATGGAGCAGTTGGTAAGTTAGAACCACCAATCTTCTGGTTTGCAGTCAAGCACTTTAACCACTGTGCCACCAGGGCTCCTATAGCAAGTATTAAATGTTGGCTATTTGTTGTTGTTAGGTGCCATTGAAGTCAGTTCTGACTCATAGTGACCCTATGTACAACAGAACGAAACACTGTCCAGTCTTGTACCATCTTCATAATCGTTGTAATGTTTGAGCCCACTGTTACAGCCACTGTGTCAATCCATCTCCTTGCGGGTCTTCCTCTTTTTCACCAAGCATGATGTCCTTTCTCCAGGGACTGGTCCGTCCTGATAACATGACCGAAGTAAATGAGACGAAGTCTCACCGTCCTCACTTCTAAGGAGGATTTTGGCTGTACTTTTTCCAAGACAGATTTGTTCACCCTTTTGGCAGTCCATGGCATATTCAATATTCTCTGCTGACACTATAATTCAAATGCTTCAATTCTTCTTCAGTCTTCCTTATTTATCATCCAGCTTTCTCATGCATATGCGGCAGTTGAAAATACTATGGCTTGGGTCTGGTACACCTTAGTCCTCAAAGTGATATCTTTGCTTTTTAACACTTTAAAGAGGTCTTTTGCAGCAGATTTGCCCAATGCAATATGTATTTTGCTTTCCTGACTTCTGCTTCTATGGGCATTAATTGTGGATCCAAGTAAAATGAAACCCTTGACAACTTCAATGTTTTCTCTATTTATCATGATGTTGCTTATTGATCCGGTTGTGAAGATTTTCTTTTCTTTATGTTGATGTGTAATCCATACTGAAGGCTATAGTCTTTGATCTTCATCAGTAAGTGCTTCAAGTTCTCCATGCTTTCAGCAAGTACGCTTGTGTCATCTACATATCACAGGCTATTAATGAGTCTTCCTCCAATCTTAATGTTGGCTATTATTACTCCATAATTATTGTTTAGATTTTATTCTTCCAATGACCACTGTCATTTCCAAATATAATTAGCTCAAATATGAAATTATAATATCCTTCCAAAACAAATTTCCTTTCTGCCTTTCCTATTTCTGTCAATGTTGTCATCATCCTCCCTTTTAAACCTGCTCAGAACTTTGGAAGTATCTTTGATCCTTTTCAGTGTTCTCCCATGACCAGTTTGTCAAGATATCCATTGATGTTTTGCTTTCATAATTGCTTCAGGAGAAAACAGGGAGATCACAGGATTTAGAATTCAGTGAGCAGTCCTAGTTCTAAAGCTCATGAACTGAGCAATTTGACATAATTCTTCAGCCACTGATCCTCAATTGCCTCTTTTAATGCCAACTTCATGTTGTGAGTATCACATCACCAAATACATGTGAAAGATTTGCCAAGCACATGCACCATGTACCGGTTGCTGTCAAGTCAATTCCAACTCATAGGGACCCTATAGGACAGAGTAGAACTGCCCCATAGGGCTGCCTAGGCTGCAATCTTTACCAAAGCAGACTGCCACATCTTTCTCCCATGGAGTGGCTGAACTGTGTTCAACCCCCAACCTTCTGGTTAGAAACAGAGCTCTTAACTGTCCCACCAGGGCTCCTTGCACCATTAATTTCCAGTGTGCACCAAATACGTGTTGGAAATTGCTATTTGTATCCCTCTAGCTCTTGGCTTCAGAGCAGAGCACATGTCACTTTACTCATCATTTTTAAGATTATTTTATTTCTGTCTTCCCATCAGAATCATAGAGTCTCAGTACTTAAAGTGAACTTAGGATGTTATTTATTCCAACTTACTTATCCACTGCTTATTTTTGGTTTATCCTAAAAATCACCTGCTAATTGATCTGCCCAGTTCATGATGAGAAACTCTTTCTACTTTAGCATCATCATTGTAAAGAAGTTCTTCCTTCATCCCTGCATCGGTCCACAGTCCCTTGAATGTATTTGAATCCTACAATCACCATTCCACGGGCCACCTGCTGTCATCCTAATGTACCTTAAAGTCAGTTCTGTGGGTGAAGGAGTGGTCCTTGGGTGATGCAGATGGTTAACATGCTCGGCTACTCACCAAAAGATTAGAAGCTTGAGGCCACCCAGAGGTGTCTTGGAGGAAAGGCCTGGTGATCCACTTCCCAAAAAATCAGCCATTGAAAAGCCTATAGAACACAGTTCTACTCTGAGACACATGGGGTTGCCATGAACCTGGAGCTGACAGCTGGTTAAACTGGTGTTTGAAAGAAACATCGATTGCACTGAGCAATAACAGCCAGGAGTCATGGCGCTTGGTATGTATCGGTAAAAGCCAGTTGAAAGAAGCTGAGAGAATGACGGTGAGACGGTCAATCTATTAGACTGTAACCTTTTTAGTGCCCAAGAATTGTATTTGTTCTTCAGAATTTAGGAAAATATTTTAAGAACGTAGCCAAACTGAATGCATCTCCGAAACCTTGATGAATTATTTCTACTGCCTGGAAAGCATTAAAATACAGAATTTTCTTTCACCCAAATCTCATTAAACTGTCAGACATTTTTCTGCTTTTTTCTAATAACTTATCAAGATATTTATGTATATATGTGTGTGTGTCTATATATCTTGAAAATCAGCTATGATGAGAGGAAATGCTGGGAAAAGGTTTGACAGTTTAATGAGAGTCTGTGACATTTGTTTTCCAATGCTCCACCAGGTGTTGAAGTGGCTCATTAAACGCTGGTGAGGCTGCAAATTCAAAACTGGAGTCCTGAGGCAGGCTGTTTGTCTTTGGCATCTTAGCGCTTTGAGTATTTGTCCTGTGACCTGACCCTTGCAAATTCCCAAGTCCTCACGGCCTTACCCCTCTCTTCTACCAAAGCTGACCTTCTGGAAAAGGTTGGAACTCCGGTACTTTTGGTGTAAATGTCATCATTAAATAGGCATCGCAATTTTCTAGCTAAAAGGACTGGAGCTGGCAGAGTAGAACCTTAGGCGCAAGTTTTATTGTGCTTTCTTGTGTCTCTACCACAGCCCATGAAATCAGCTGGTGCTGGCTGTAAACAAAGCCTATTTTGGTCCCATTCAAAATCCCTATTTTCTGGGAAGGTTCTAATAGAATCCTATAGTATTAATACTTGCTTGAGGTTGAAGTTTCAAATTATAACTCCAGGATTGGGGGTAAAGCCAGGGAGTAAGCGTGATTTTTGATAGGAAGCGTGGTGATAGAAAACCATAAGGAGCAAGAATGAAAGGGAAGGGGGCTGGCTTTATTTCACGCTCTGTCAGACATCGCAACAGGTGCTAATTACATGTGATGTCTTTTAATCCCTTTGCATCACTGACAGGTGAGCATTATCAGCCCCATTTTTATAAATAGGAGGATTAGCTTAGAGAGGTTAAGCGACTGAGCAGTAGAGTCATGATGGGGAGCAGGGCTCCAGGGGTCCACGCCTGGCTCTGCTCCATCCTGTTGAACTCTGGGTTGTCTGATGCCTTTCTTTTCCTGCAAGGCTCATGAGATACCTGGAGGTCGTACCAACACCTTCAACTTATGTCCCTTCCTTTAAACCTATAATACCTGCAACTTGAGGACAAGGAGAGCAACTGCTACACTTCCCTTTCTCACCAAACCCCACTGGCAAGGGGGCATTTCATGTGCCCTTGTACATAAGGGGACTGGGGAAGGAGAAAGAGGAGCAGCCCAAGGATTAAATCGGTGGCTTTTTGCTCAAAATAAGACTCCACATTTTGAAGAAGGCTTACTGATCTCCTTTGTCATAAATTATCAAGTGAGTCTATTTTAAGATAGTGAATAGATTAACAATAATAGCACGGTGTACTGGGTATATACTCAGTTTTCTTATTTGCAAAATAAGAATATTAATGGTTGCATCAGGGATGTAGTGAGGGCTAAAGGGAATGCTATGTCTAGCATACAGCAGGTGTTATGGATTGAACCATGTCACCCCAAAGTGTGTACTGTAAATCCTAACCTCTATGCCTGCGGTTATAATCCCACTTGGGAATGGGTTGTCCTTGTTATGTTAATGAGGCAGGATTAGTGTAGGGTGTGTTTTGAGTCAATCTCTTTTGAGATATAGAAGAGATTAAACAAGCAAAGAAGCAGAGGT
Source organism: Loxodonta africana (assembly GCF_030014295.1). NCBI lineage: Eukaryota > Metazoa > Chordata > Mammalia > Proboscidea > Elephantidae > Loxodonta > Loxodonta africana. The sequence goes on along the minus strand of NC_087355.1, from coordinate 76,336,966 downwards.
GGGTAAGACAGATGCCAAGACACATGGAGATCTCCAAGGGACCAAGAAGCAGAAGCTAAAGAAACAAGGGCCTTCCTCCAGACCTGAGAGAGAGAGAGAGAAAGCCTTCCCCTGGAGCCGGAGCTCTGAATTCAGACTTCTAGCCTCCTAAACCATGAGAAAATAAGTTTGTTTGTTAAAGCCATCCACTTGTGCTATTTATATTATAGCAGGACTAGATAACTGAGACCGTAGGGGTTCAATATAGTGTGCTTACTACAGGCATCATTTGTAGTACTTTATAGATAGTACCTCATTTAATCCTCTCAGCAACCCTATGAGGAAGGTACTATTATTATCATGTTACGCTGTTGTTGTTAGGAGCTGTCGAGTCGGTTCCAACTCATAACGACCCTGTGCACAACAGAACGAAACACTGCCCGGTCCTGCGCCATCCTTACAATCGTTGTTACGCCTGAGCTCATTGTTGCAGCCACTGTGTCTTTGAGGGTCTTCCTCTTTTCCACTGACCCTGTACTTTGCCAAGCATGATGTCCTTCTCCAGGGACTGATCCCTCCTGACAGCACGCCCAAAGTATGTTAGAGTCTCTCCATCCTTGCTTCTAAGGAGCATTCTGGTTGTACTTCTTCCAAGACAGATTCGTTTGTCCTTTTGGCAGGCCATGGTATATTCAATATTCTTTGCTAACACCACCATTCAAAGGCATCAATTCTTCTTCGGTCTTCCTTATTCATTGTCCAGCTTTCACATGCATATGATGTGACTGAAAATACCATGGCTTGGGTCAGGCGCACCTGAGTCTTCAAAGTGACATCTTTGCTCTTCAACACTTTAAAGAGGTCCTTTGCAGCAGATTTGCCCAATGCAATGTGTCTTTTGATTTCTTGATAACTGCTTCCATGGCTGTTGATTGTGGATCCAAGTAAAATGAAATCCTTGACAATTTCCATCTTTCTCCATTTATTATGATATTGCTCATTGGTCCAGTCGTGAGAATTTTTGTTTTCTTTATGCTGAGGTGGTATAGTTGAGGAAAAACATAGATGCTAATCATGTGAAATGAAGAGTTACAAACGGTAGTGATTTGCATATTATCTCATAGGTGATATTTTTCCCCACAGGATCTTACCTTATATCAAGTCTATGATACAGAAAGTCAGTGAGTTCTTCCTACCACCCATGTAGAAACTGCCCCATAACATCTTGACAATTGATCAAGTACATCTCCCAATACCAGAAAGTTCTTCCTTCTAACTGAAACCTGATGCCCTTTAACCTGCACTCAGTTCTCCTGGATCTGCACTCTAGAGCTACATTACCTCAAGTTTAACCCCTTTTCCACTTGATGACACTTTCAACATTTTAAGATTGTGATCTCCTCTCCTCCAAGTCTCCTTCTCTCCAGCCCAAATATTCCCAGTCCTCTCAGCTGTTCCTCGTGTGATGTGGTTCTTTGACTACACAAAATTCTGGTTATATTCTGGATGCATTCCAGTTAGTCATGGCCCTCTTCACTTCGAATAAACAGAACTGAGAGTAACAACCTGGATGGGCAGTGTGGGCCAAGAGAAAGAAGAGGGGATAGATGATTTGCTATCCCTGTGGCACTGGGAAAAAAGTGGGCCTCTCTGAGTTGACGCAGAATTTCTAATCTTTATTTTGGGATTAATAATAGATTTGTTGTGAATATGAAGTGAGACAACTATATTAATCCCCTGATACACAGTTTTTTGTTTTTTTTTTTTTAAACACAGTATTCAGATTAGGAAATATAACTTATTTAACCACATGTGAACTCTTGTGAGGGCAGGGTTTGGGGGATGGTGGAGGCAAATGCCTCACTGCAATGAGTTGGAGACTACATGAGAAAATTCAAGTTAAACTTGGTGGGTTTAAAAGACTTGTTTGCTTTTGCTCCCTCACAAATGGGGAGAGTAACAGGATTTAAAAAGCATAAATGAAGAACAGAAGATAGAAAGATAGAAAACCGACCACCTCTTGAGAACTAGAAAGCAGGTTGATTATTAAATGTGACTGATTTAACCAAGATAAGCAAGTTGAATTTGGGAAGGCCAGATACAAGTCAAATGTAGTTAAGAAGCTCAAAGAGGCTCTGAAACTGGTATCTCTGAGTCTCTCTAAAGGTGGAGGTGGATTAGTTAAAACATTATATAATGAGCAATTAGCCCCTTTCCTCATTCCCTCCTCCAGCCACCCCTGCTCATAGGTACTATGGACTCAAAGACAGCCAGAACTGATTAGAGTGAGGCTAATTTACTGAAAATGAGTATTAAGTGAAAGTCTATGCACTGAAAAGTTAGACCCCTGCCCACTTCCCCTAGTCCATAACGAATACACTAGCAGTCAAGCTTCAACAACCAGTGAAAGCGATTATAGGATTGTCTCTCAAAAAACTGATTGCCCTACGGTAAAAAGTAGATCTACACAAACACAGAACTGATGGGAATGAAAAAGGGTGTCTCCAACAGAACAGGTCACCCAAATCACTGTAGAACGAAGTTCACCAGTTAACAAGACCTCCTCTTGCACACAATCAGCTTTATCCTGCCTCTCTCTTAATTAACGATGGAGCCCTGGGGGCACAATGGTTAAGAGCACAGGCTGCTAATCAAAAGGTCAGCAGTTCAAATCCACCAGCTGCTCTGTGGAAACCCTATGGGACAGTTCTACTATGTCCTAAAGGGTCACTATGAGTCAAAATTCACTTGATCGCAATTTTTTGTTTGTTTTTGACATTTGAGAAAAGCTTCTGAAATGAAAGAATCACAAACAACTCATATGAAACAGGACCAAGTGCAAGAGGCGGAAGAAAAACAATTTAAGCTTCAGAAAAATAAGAGAAATGCATCTACAAAACACTTAATAGTGCAAATAAGAATTCTTGGAAAGTACAATTATAATAGAATTGAAAAAGTCAATGAAAGGATACAAAGATGAAGTTAAAGGGATTTCATACAAAATGGGACAAATATGGCAAAGTTGAAAAACAAAGCACTAAGATAAAAAAGAAAAAAAAAACTTAGATAATTGTTCTAGGAGATCCAACCTCCAAATAATGTTATGCCTAAACCAAATTCATTACCAACAAGTCGATTTCAACTCATAGCAACCCTACAGGACAGGGTCGAACTGCCCCATAGGGTTCCCAAGGCTGTAAATCTTTATGGAAGCAGACTGCCACATCTTTCTCCCGCAGAGAGGCTGGTGGGTTCAAATCACCAACCTTTCTGTTAGCAGCAGCCAAACACTTAACCACTGTGCCATCAGAGCTCCTTCAATGAGTGTTCTAAAATGAGAAAAAAATTGAAACTGAAGGAAAATAATTACCAAAACAAAAATTCAAGAAAACTATAAAACTGGACGACACGCAATTCCAGATTGAAAGGGTCTGAGAAATGTCTAGTAAAAAAATGAAATGCACATACACATACAACCTAAAGAATTAAGAAATTTTAGAATACTGGGGGCAAGGAGAAGATCCTAAAAGCTTTCAGAGGAGGAAATAAAACAAGCCCCAAAGAAAGAATTGGAAATGAAAATGGCATTAGTCTTCTTAATTAAAACCCATAAAGTTCAAAGATCATAGAGCAATGCTGAACACAATGAGTGCAATCAAAAATTCTATACCCAGCCAAATTATCAGTGTAATGCAAGAGAAAAGCAAAGATATTGTCAAAACTCCTAGGTCTCAAATATTTCTTTCCAGTGCATTCTTGACTGGAAAACTCTAAGATGCTGTGCTCCACAAAAGTAGCTTGCCAGGAAAAAGGGAAATACGGTATTCCAAAAACAAATAACAGAGGAGATAGGGATCCAGAAAACAAATAACACAGGAAATGAAGGGGTAAAGTTCTTCACTCCTTGTCCATGGATGCCCAGCGGTTTTAGAAGTATTTGTTGGAAAGACTTGCCTTTCTCCATGGAATTGTTTTGGCACCATTTTTTTTTTTAAATCAATCAACCATATATGTGTGCATGTGTTACTGCTCTTTATTCTGTTCTGCTGATACATTTGCCTATCCATATGCCAGTGCCACACTGAATGACTACTGCAGCTTTCTAGTAAGTCTTGCTATCAAGTAGTTTAAATCCTCCAGTTCTTCAAAATTGTTTTTGTCTATTTTAGGTTATTTTCTTTTTTCCTTGTAAATTTTGGAATTACCTTGCTGATTCCTAAAAAAAGAAAGTTGGGATTTTTATTGAGATCCAGTTAAATCTATAGATGAATTAGGGGAGAAGTGACATGCAAAAATATGGAAACTAAGTCCTTGCTGTAGGTCTCTGTATGTCACCATTTATTTAAATCTGCTTTAGTTTCTTTCAGCATTGTTTTGTAGTTTTCAGTGTAACAGACTTGCTTATCTTCAACAAATTTATTCCTAAGTATTTTATTACACAGTAATTGTTTCTTTAATCTTGGTTTGCATTTTGGAAAACAATTTTGAAGGGGGTGGTTCTAAGTGTAATTTATTTCCACATTGTTTTTAATTTGTATCATAGCTTTAAAACATACAATGTAATGATACATAGATGTGAATGAAGGAATTCATTGTGGCCATTTTTATAGGTTGATGTTTGCCGTTTCAATCTCATCTACCAGTTATGCAATGTTAATTAAATTAGGTCAGTACCTTTTTATCTCACCTGATGGCAATTAATTGTTTTTGTTAACTACTAGAAAGTGTGCTATTTTTAATACTTTAATTAATGTGTTCAAAACCCACAAAGGGCTTTCATTTGGATGATTTTTAAGTAAGCAAAGAATTCTGTTTCCAGGTTTGATAAATGTACAGAGATGACCATTTAATGATGAAGTGTACTTATATTACTTTTTGACAAAAAAAAAAATCAATATATATATTTCATAAAAACATCTTTAAAATGTTCTGTTCATAGCATGATTTTCTCTTGAGAGCAGTTCTCTTCTCTCACTGCGAAAATGTCACTTTTACCTTGCAGGGACAGATCAAGTGGGTTTATGTTTACAAATGTATCTGCTGGCTACTGACAGCCACTTATCACAGAGAAGGTCAGCAAATTTGGAACATCGGCTTTTTGGTAAAAGAGGAATGCATCTCTCTCTTTACTGTTCTGCAGCCCCTTTAGGGACTTTGCCATGAGATAATTTCCACAATAAAATCGGTAGTGTAAAAAAGAATTCTATGGTCTTTTCCCAACTCATTGAAAATATTGCAAAAAATGTTATTTTTGAAACATCAACAAATCTATAGCATCTGTGAACCAATTCCCCATGTGGGAGCAATGGCTACCTATGAATTATGTAGTAAATAACTTTTAGGTGTGGTGCCGTCTAAATGCAACACATTTTTTGTTTTTACTTCTAATGAGAGCATCCCTGCCCCTAAGGAGGTTATGGTTATACCCTTCTTCCATAAAGCATTGTTGTTTTGAAGCCAATTACTGATCATGACAGCATCTTTCCATTAGAGGATCATATGCAAAAAATCCATAAACAGAAATGTTAAAAACATTTGTACTTTCATTCAACCGTAGAACATACATTCTACTGTGTGATTGTTGAATGCTAATTTTTTAACATTTTTAGTAGTGATGTCAATGCACAGCATAATGGTATTTGCTGACAAAGGAATACATTTGGCTTGTTACCATATTGTTTTCCATCTATCAAGTCAGCCTTTTTTATTGTACCAAGAAAAACAAATGTATACACCCTGATGTATGGTTTACCTTTTCCTATCACAGTTAGAAAACCTGAACATCAATTTCTGCATTTCATTACATTTACTGAAATTTCATGAAATACTAGATTGAGTATGCATGATTTTAAACAGGAGCCCTGGTGGTGCAACGGTTAAGCACTTGGCTGATAAAAGTTGGCAGTTCAAACCCACCCCGCAGCTCCACAGGAGGAAGACCTGGCAGTCTGCTTCCGTAAAGATTACAAGCCTAGAAGACCGTATAGGGCAGTTCTACTCTGTCATATGGGGTGACTACGAGTTGAAATTGACTTAATGGCACGTAACAACATTTTTTTTTTTTTAACAACATTAGATGGAGTATGCATGATTTTAACAACATTAGACGGAGTATGCATGATTTTAAACAGTCCTGGAAAAAAAAATTAAGATATGTCCTCAGATTCTTCATATTTTCTTATTAAATGCCTTGCTTACTGCAATGACTTTGTGAGATGAGGTTCATAGTTAACAGTAAGGGTATAAATCTATATTTCAAACAGACTTCTTGATAATTTCAATACTGTGGGCTGACTTCCTGTCAGATCTGATTAGATAATTACGGCTTTTTCCCTAATACAGCCAATAAGAAGCCTGTTGCCAGATTAGGGGCAGCACTGGCTCTGCTATTGTTGCTCCATGCCTGCATTATTAATGAGTTTTGCTGTTTCTTTACATGAAGCTTTTACAAAAGCCTTTTATTCACTTAGCGAGGATTAGCTTGATTAAATCACATCCCACTGCCATTCCAGTCGAGTCTGACTCACAGTGACCTTATCTACCATGGTTTAAATCCCTAGAGCTAAGCCTAAGTGTTGGCAACATACTGGAAGCAGATCGCTGGGAGGCAGCCCCTGGAGATGGGGGAGGAGAGGGACAGAACTGTGAACTATTGTGCACAGTGATCCCTTCCCAACTGAAAGTTTCCCTTATGTAAAACTGAATTACATGCGAATTTACACCTGTATATATTTTGGGAAAACCCTGGTGATGTTGTGGTAAATAGCTAAGGCTGCTGACCAACAGGCACACAGTTCAAATCCACCACATACTCCTTGGAAACCATATAGGGCAGTTCTACTCTGTCCTATAGCATTGCTGTGAGTTGGAATTGACTCAATGGCAACGAGTTTTGTTTTGTTTCGTTTTTGTATATTTTAACAAATTTTGGAAAATTATTGTTCCAGTAAATGCAAATTTTGTGATGCCCCTTACAGATAACTGGGACCCTGATGGCGAAGTGTTTAAGAGCTCAGGCTGCTAACCAAAAGGCTGGCAGTTTGAATTCACCAGCCACTCCTTAGAAACCATATGGGACAGTTCTACTCTCTCCTATACGGTCACTATGAGTCCAAATTGACTGGACAGCATTAGGTTCTGTTCGGGTTTTAAAGAGAGAACAAGTGTAGGAAATAAAGCAGTGGCAGAGTATTTAAGGGAAGGTTTTGGAAAGCACTAGGGAAAGCAACGAGATGTGGAAAGCTAGACCCTAATTTCTGAGTTGCATTCTGCAGGCATCCATGGAAAACATTTAAGGTGCTATTAGGGGCAGGTGACTAGTAGCAGTTAGAGTCCACCCAAAGTTGCCTCAGTAGAAAGGCCTGGAGATCTACTTTCTGAAAAATCATAGTCACTGAAAAACCCATGGTGCACAGTTCTACTCCAACACACATGGGGTCATCATGAGTCGCTATCAACTCAGCTGCAAGCGGTTTGGTGTCCCTGGGTAGTGCAAATGGTTAACGTGTTCAGTAACTAACCTAAAGGCTGGAGGTTCCAGACTACCCAGAAGTGCCTCAGAAGAAAGGCCTGGCAATCTACTTCTGAAAAATTGGCCATTGAAATCCATAGAAACACAATTCTCCTCTGACACAGGTGGGTGGCCGTGAGTTGGAGTTGACTGAACAGCAGCTGGTCTTTAGGCAGTCCCAGGGGGTAGAGCTATTAGGGGCATAAAACACTCCTACAGTTACGAGGTCTGACAGGCAGGGGATGGAGGACTAGCCTCAGGGAACAGCAAGCAAGCAAGGCAGTAAGTAAGCCAGCATCCCAGTACGGCCCTAGTATGTGCTGCACCACAACCAAGCCGAGGTCGTACTCGAAACAAAAATTCCCGAGTCTCTAGCGACAAGGAATGCTAAAGGCCCATGAATAGTCTAGCGTTTAGTATCGAACATTTGAAATGTGTAAAATATTATTAACGTTATTATTAGCATTTCGTATCTTCCTGAGTTCTGTGAGACACCATAGTAAATTATCAAACCTGAGGTGGTCTCATCTTTACATGCCGTCCTATCGATTCTGACTCAGAGCGACCCTGTGTACAAAAAAAAAACAGAGTAAAATACCGCCTGGTCCTGCACCATCCTCACCACTGTTGCTATGTTTGAGCCCATTGTTGCAGCCACTGTGTCAATCCATCTCATTGAGGGTCTTCCTCTTTTTCGCTGACCCTCTATCGAACTGGAGGGGGTAGCAGGAACTCCTGAATTTGTCGTCAGTTTATTGAAAGCATGGGTGACCCTGAGTACCCCAGAACTTGCAGCTAGCGTCTGAAGAATTGTGCCCTTAACCTATGAAATCTGACTCAACTCTGAGTAATCAGAAGAACTGATTTTTGCAATGCAACATCATAAGGCTGGAAGGAAGATAACTTCGTGTATATTATAGATTCCTTCACAGGGAAAAGTGCATTTACTGGCAAACATCTGAAAGTCTAGAAAATCTAATCTTCAGACATAAACAGTGTTAAAATAATTTTAATTATCAGCATTTATAAAGCGAGGTCTATCAGCAATGCATGTTCCAACCACGTTACTAGTCTCCTCTAAGCAACCAAGTAGGAAACATCAACTTGAAAGATCCTTACTCGGCTAATAGAGAAACGTGGTAAATCTCCAAAGTGAAGTCCAATGGGCAGGATAAGACCTCCCAACTCAGTAGATTCCAATCCATGGTAAACCCCAAGAGTTAAGCCACTTTCAGTTAAATACAAGAGTTTTTTTTTTTTTTTTTTTTGTCACGTGGGGCTCAGAGCTGCTGCTGGCTCCAGACAGGAAGGAGTGTTTGCTCATTTCGCTCCCTGAGGATTGAGAACTCCCAGGAGTCAAGGATGGATTTGACAACCAATATCCAGGTAGAGAGTAAAAATAGCTTTATCAAAAGAGCTGTTTAAAATACATGACACTAAGCATCCAGATGTTTGGAGACACCTGGTATTTGGGGTGAAGCTTTCTCTTCTCTACCCAGATACGTGGAAATGATCAGTCTAGCAATGGCATATCTCTACCTCCAGAGATCACTTGACATCTGGCTTGCAGACAGGTGTGGTGCAGAAGGGTGCTCAGCTTTCACCTTTGTCAGGGAGGCTCTAGCTCACTGACACTTTTCTATAACATTCTTAGCTAAGCTCAGACCCGCTTCTAGACTTAAATCCTTATTGTCTCTATGGCATCCAATCTGAATTTATACGGATGCAAAGTGCCCTGAGACTTTAGAATTTCCCAAATTCCAGAAAGCTTTCTATTCCCCAACCTTAGGCCTGCCTTATTGATGTTTCTCTCTTCTAGGCTTTTCTAGCACCCACTTTTGCACTTGATTTTATACTGTCATCATTTATTGATAGCTTCTATACACTTCCATAGCACTTCTTGTTCTGTGTGTCTTCCATTAATTCAAACTTCCCATTAAGATTTTTTCTTTTGTTATAGGTTTCTGACATTGCATCTGGAAAGATGACAGATGCTGTGACCCTGGCACATTGGTTAGTATTGTGGTTCTGCAAAGCTTTGGGGTTAAAGCTTGCCAAATGATAGTGTTAATTCACAGGCCCAAAGGAATTCCCAACATTTCTGAAGTCTCATATGTAGCATGTTTGATTTTGTACCTTCAATCTATTTGCTCCTATTTAAAAAAAACACCAAGATAGAAGAGACCTTGTCCTAATGCCATATCCCTAGTGCCTAATATCTGGCACATAGTAGATGCTCTATAAATGTTTGTGGAATTATGGAATTAATTAATCAACAGAAAGTATAGTGGTTTATTTTCTCTTTAAAGTATTATTAATTTTATTTACTGATATAATCTTGCCTGTCTAGGCTAAGCAGATACGAGAGGGCTTACCTGAAGGTATGGGTGATAACTGCTAATAATTTTTTTTTTTTATAGGACATTTTGCTTTGATGTACTTTGATTTTCTTTACATACATACATTTCTAGTTAACTGTGTAACTTATTCATGCACCTTGGCACTCATCAGTGGTTTTATCTATACACTAGTCTATCTTTCCAAGTGGCTAGTTAAGATACTGGAGGATTCTTCTACTTTTTACCTTCTGTCACAGTGGCTCTTAAACTTTCCTGGGCATTGACTTGTTAAATGCAAATTCCTGATCTCCAACCCCACAGTGTCTAATTCAGCAGGTCTAACATGAAGCCCAGAACTGTGCCTTCTTACCAACCCAAATAATTCTAATAAGGCGGTCCCAGGAGAAACACCATCCTACAGCATGGTGTCTAGCCCCTCTGGTTGGTAGTGGGAGCTCAGAGCTGCTTGTTTGCTCATTGTTCTTTTTATCATCTGTCAAATGATAATTTTCAGGAATGGTAAAATCCTGGCCTTTATTAAGATATAAAAATGCACATGTGTTAAAGATTTTAGCTCACTCTTAAGGTAACTGGTGAGGTCTTTCAACCAGTGCAAGGGAGAATTCAACAAAAGATACATTTATAGATCAGAAATATAGAAATGTGTGAACAAACAAAGGCAACATGGGCCTCTTCCAAGTGGGAAAAGGAAGTCAAACTTCCACTGAACAGAATTTGTATGTCTATGGATGAAAATGACTTGCACTGATATTAGTTTACAGAGTTGCAGAATGGCTCAAAGACAGTGAACGACTAGAATCAGATAATCTGGAAGGGTGAGATTTAAACAATGTGCAGTTTTCCACTGAAGCACATGATTTTCCTGACTCATGCTGCAGAGGAATCTAAGAAGAAAAAACAGCTAGAATAAAGACCTGGTGGCTAGAGAAGTCACAGTGTAGAGGGAAAGACAACCCTTCTCTTCATGGGGCTGGAGCTTCATGGTAGGGTGTCAGTGGTGCATTTAAAAAGGAGGTGAAGAGAAGGTGAGGGAAGCAGGAGTGTGAGGTTAAGACAAGAGAGTGATTATGAGAGGGGAGTGCAATGTGTGACCTTGGACCGATCAGGAATTGGGCAGTTTTGTGACATTGTCAGATTTTTATACTACAAGAGAGGCCAGCTCACATCTCTTGGGCATTGAAAAACCCCACTCATTCAGCAATACCATTTCACAATTGTTTTGATGAGGAGAGTGTCATGACTTTTCCTTTTTGAAAGTTTGCGGTTTGATTTATCTTGGATTAGAAACCTGACCCAGAGGACACAGATGGTAGAAAAGATTGCCTTTGGAGAGATATGATTTAGGTCATCAAGGCCTCATTTGCCATTTTAATCATCATCTTCTTGTTTAAGGGCCCAGTGAATCTGTTTCTTAATATGGCCAAGGAATTATAGTGATCTTGTGTCTCCTTCATGGGCACAGGACATTGCAGAAATAGTCACATGGGTTGGCCAAATGGCACCATCAACCTCTTCAACCTGCTACATCCCAAATGTCATCATCTTGGAGGGGCAGCTGCTAATCAAGATGGGGCTGGGCATTCCTTTAAACAGGTGCCTTCTTTTCCAGGACCCAAGTAAGAGCCTAAGATAGTTTCCCTAATGCCAAAGAGCACATCCTTAGAAAAATATTTTTGAATTGCCAATGGGATATTGAACTCAGTTTTCTTACCCATTTTTAGTTTGGGTTCTTCATTAGAAGTTGTGGAAGGAGATAATTGCTGTCCAAAAATTAAGAAAAACATACAAGGAACAAGTTATCATTGTATAATGAAAACCTGACCACTTCAATGCCCTATCTTAAAACACTTGGCGGGGGGAGGGGAACTGTTGCCATTGAATCAATTCCAAACATTTAGTGGATATTAATTTCACAGGATAAAAGAAACACTCTTTAACACGGCTTGCAGAGCCCTGAATGCTATGGCATTTATATGACTTCTATGCTCCAATTAGTAAGTCTTCTTTTGGTTGTGGGAACACTCCATTATTCTCCCTCAGTGCCCATTACTCCCACCACACAGCCTGACCTTGGCACATGTTGTGCCCTCTGCTTGAAACAGTTTTAGTGCCGCCTTCTTAACCTGGTTGACTCCTACATATCTTCAGTTTAGCTGTCATTCCCACCGGAAGCATTCCTGCGTTAGGTGCCACCTCATATTCTTCTATCACTATTCCTCTCATCAAAGCACTTACCACACAGTATTGAAACATGCGACCTTCATCAAACTTTAAACCCAGGAGGAAAAGGCTGGAATCCGGTAGCTATCTTATTTAACGTTACACCTTCAATTCTGACACAAGCGCCTGGAGCATGATGGGAACTAAGAATATTTATAAAATGAAGGAACAATTGAGGGAGTAAGCAAATGGAAGGAAGGAAGAATAGAGAAGGACAGAATGAAGGATGGACTAAAGGGAAACAAACTATTAAGTGAGTAGATGGATATACAACTAAGGGAACTGGATATTTTTCCTCAGTTGAAGAGTAAGAACACATAATTGTATAAACCAAAAACCAAACCTTTATCAATTCCGATCCATAGCAATCCTATAGGACAGTAGGACTGCCCCGTAGGGTTTCCAAGGAGTGGCTGGTGGAGCCAAATTGCTGAGCCTTTTGTTAGCAGACAAGTTCTTAACCACTGCACCATCAGGGCTCCAAATAATTGTACAGGAGAGATTTTATAAAGGTTAGAGTAGCCTCCCTGCCCCCTATATAGCAGCTAATCCCTAGAAACAGAAGATACTTGAAGTTTCTGCTGAAAGATATTTTCTAAAAATAAAAGGCTTACAACGGAGCAGATCGCCTAGAAGGTGAGTTGGGCTTGCAGAGAACGGATGCTGTAGGGAATTCATGGGATGCTGTGTGAGGATAAGCAGGATAGGGAATTAGGGGTCTGAGGTGTCTGCAGGATAGAGGAAACTAGAAGAGATAGCTTAGTCATCATTCATTCACTCATTCATTCAGTAAACATTACTGAGCACCTGTGTGCCATTTGCTATGGTAGAAACTAAAGATACAAAGTTGAATAAGTTCCAGTTTAGGGTCCTCATGCCAAGAAACATGGTAAGAGAGGGACACATAGCCACAAGTGTGTAGAAAGTACTATGACAGAGGCATGGGCAGGGTATTATGGAACAGGGAAGAGGGGACCCTCACCCACCTTATGGGGCCAAAAGAGAAAGGGGGATATAGGAGAGGCTTTCCCATGGGAGGAGCCAACTGAACTAATCCCCAAAATGTAATACAGTTGAAGTGAGGGCAGAACATACTAGTAGACACAGGGGGTGTAATCTGGGGACATGGCGGGAGGAGAGAATACCAGACAGAGGTGAAAGCTTATAAAAACAGTGTTGTTTTCCTATAGCGCAAAAGGCAATGCCTGAATTAAGTAACTGAAGCCCATTCAAACTCATTCTCTGAAAAGTTGGTGGGATTCAAAGATGGAAGACCCAAGATGCAAATAGCTGACTTGGTTGTTCAGGGTTTGGATCTCGAGGGTGAAGTGTGTGAATGCCTTAGACAAAAGTTCTTGTTCAGAATGAATTCAGTTAGGACCACGAGAACCTTACTTACCATGGCTCCTGTCCCATATCCATTCTCTGGGGCAGTGTGGTTGAGGAAAGGACATTCTTTTGCCACTTGTAGGATTAAATCTTCTTGGACAAGGGCCAAGACCAACCTGCTCTGGGATTCACGGCAAGCCCAGTAGAAGGGTGAACGCCTATGGGTCAGAGTTGTCTGGCAATGCCAGCAGTTTGATGAGAGGCTGCGGAGCAGTAAAGCACAGTCTTCACAGTGGGCATAGTAGGAATGAAACTTGATTAGTTATCAAAGCTAACTCTGATTTGACTCTGATTTTCAAGGTGTGGTCTGGTAGAAGTTAACACTGCACCGACATATGTGACAGGCACTGTTCTAAGTGCTTCACTCACACCAACCTGTGTATACTCACAGCCATTTAACCAGTTACCCTTTAGTCAGTTCCAACCCATGGTGACCCCCTGTGTGTCTGAATAGAACTGTGCTCTGTAGAGTTTTTAAATGGCTTATTTTTTGAAAGTAGATCACCATCTGGGTGTAATCAAACCTCTAATCTTTTGGTTAGCAGACGAGTGGATTAATCATCTACACCACCCAGGGACTCCTAGCCTACAAACTATTATCATTCCCATCTTGCAGTCAAGGAAGCTGAGGCATAGGACACACCACTGGTATGCAGCAAAACTATTATCCAAACCCAGCAGTCTTCCTTCAGAGTCTTGTTCCCTGGTGGCTACTTTATTCTATTTTTCAGAAGGAGAAATGAAATCTCGTGAAAAAGTAACGCCATCTAAAGTGACACCTTATACACAATGAGCAATTGATTGGAACTGGTTCTTCAGTCTCATATTTCTAGACAGTTTTACGAAGTGCTTTCACCCATATTATCTCATTTGTTGCTCACAACCACTCTATCTGTAAGTACGGTTGAGTGTTGTGGCCAACTCCAGCTGAGAAAACTGAAATTCAGAGAAGCTTGCTCAAGATTTCACTGTTAAGAATATTCCTGGCAGGGATTTCAGCACAGGTTTTCTAGCTCAGAAGCCCACACCATGACTTCCCTTTAAATCCAATGATCCCCTCAACCTAGGTTTCCTTGGACAAGTCAGAGGCAGCTAACCTTGCCCAATACCACTTCCTTTCTTGCTCCCTGTACTCCGGCCTCAGCAGCCACCTGACATATTCTGGAATACACCAGGCTCTTTCTTGCTTAAGGACCACAGTTCTTATTGCACTTTCTGTCTGCAATGTTCTTCCCTAGCTATGTGTGGCCTCTTCTCATCTCTTCAAATATCAGTTGAAATATCACCGTCTCAGAAAGAACTTTCCTGACCACACTGATGGAAGTGCCTCTGTGACTTCACTCATCATAAAAAAAAAAAAAAAATAGCACCCTTTTATTCCTCTTGCTAGCAAACTTCACCATCTGTAATTAATTTTTTATGTAACCATTTATCTGTACATTGTCTGTTTGCTCTTCTAGATTACAAGCTTTAGATTAGGGATCACATAGTTCTTTAAGAGTTCATGCCTGTAGTTTACCACTATCTCTCCAACACCTAGAAAGGAAGAATGGCTGGCCCTGGGGGGAGTGTGCCTTATTAAGGCCTTAAGTTTAACTAAATGATCCAGTTATTCAGTTACCTCCTCAACTTCTCAAATAGCATAAATCCTACAATGTTTAAATTTTAGAATAGCTATAAATTCAAAGGAGATTAGACAATCTCTCCAAAAATTTAGACATCTCTTCCACAATTTTCCAAATATCTGGCCACCCATTCCTACACCATCTCAGCTTCACTTGCAGTCGACTTCATTCACCTTCACCATGACTTAACCTTGCCTTGTCATTCACTCATAATTTCCCAACATTAGAATTCTCAAACACTGGCATCATAGTGGTTTATTTCAACCTTCAACACTTACAGGTCCCTTAAGCCCTTACTCATTCAACCCTTGCTTTTTGTCCTCTTGGAAATTGCAGATTCCTGTAAGTTCCCCTTATAAGTGAGGTTCCCTTCAGATCTCCCTTTCAGCCCAGCTGTGGCCCCATGATTCGACAACCTGTAGCCTGTGGAATAAATCTGACCTGCACCTGATCTCCTCATTCCCTTTCACATATGAGTAAACTGAGGCTCATAACGATTGAATAATGTGTCCACAGATCTTACATCCTGCCTTTGAACTTAGAACTTCTGATTCTAAGTCGTCTTCTTGTTGTTTTTCCATTCAGGCAAATAAAAATTAGGATGAATCCACACATATGTAACTAGACTTAAATTTTGAGAGACCTTAGAAAAATAATGATTTTTGCTTTTGAGGAAATTCAGTTATGGGGTGCCAAACCAAAAAGTTCATTTGGATCCTGGACTTATCCTTGCCAAGCTGTAACTTGCAGGGACATAAGGGATTGAGTTCTTGGAGCCCATTTGGTTTGAGTTTTGTGCTTTGTAGATAAAGCTCAGAGGCTCCAGCTGAGGGGCACAGAACATGCCTAGTATTTTAAACATGGGGACCAAGCTGGGACTAAAATTCAGTTGTATCTGGCATTTTCCCAAAAGGTTTGGAGCCTTCTTCCTCCTTTAGCTGTTTATGTGTCTGGGTTTCTCTTTGCACATTCAGAGGCAGACATGGTACTCTTTCTGAAGGGCTCTTGTGTGACAATACCTGTCTTCCTTTAAGGAAGATCAATTTGGAAGATTTACCTCTGGCTCCTCTGATTCAGCCCAAGAGCTTCACTCCTCCTGCCTTTGTCCACCCTTTCCCATGATGCTTTGGTGCCTTGAAATAGATTAGGGTGCACATTTAAGTAAGGCTAGGGTGCACAAACCTTAGTCTCTACAAATTAAACTGGTCTCCTGTGCCTCCACCATGGATGGCTCCCCATCCCTGCAGTCAGGGACATCCTTAAGGGTTCTGATGCTTTCTGAGGCAATAATAATAATCAGATGTTAATCTTATGCTAATTCTGCCACAAAAACAGACCAGATGTCTCTACTACATTAAATGCCTCTTGATACTCTATTTAGCTCTGTGATCGCATCATTGTTGAAAACAGCTATTGCAAACTGTCCCCACGGACCACTCTGTCACCATCAAGCAGTATCAAAAGAAAACTGATTAATCAAAAGACCTGCAGTTATGGGCTTCTCTGGGTAGTTGCCACTGATAATTCCCTAAGAGAGAAGGAAAAAAGTTGTCAGAGAAATGCCATCTCTTTGGAGGAAGAAAATGTTCAACTCAATAACTTACATTTAATTTCTTGGTAATGTACAGAATCAATCCAAATATTTTGGGTGTGATATTATCCACTACTAGGTATTCAAAGAGGAGCTACAAGAGAGAGGAATATGAGGGCTATGTGCTTTGTATTACACATTTAGTGGAAAATAACAGGTTTTGTGGGTAAGAGATCTAGGGTTAGCACCTGACTCAAAAACTATTATGACCTTGGGCAAGACTCACCTTCATTACCCCCTAAAATAAGCCCGAAACAAAACATACTACACACAGATCTGTTGCTGTTGAATCAGTTCCAATTCATGGTGACCCCACGGTGCAGGTGGATCTGTACAGGGTTTTCAAGGCTACCATCTTTTGGAAGCAAATCTCCAGGCCTTTCTTCCAAGGTGCCTCTGGGTGGCTTCAAACCTCAACCTTTCACTTAGTAGTCCAGCGCTTACCATTTGCACCACCAAAAGAAAAACACAGACACACACACAACCTGTTGCCGTGGAGTCGATTTCGACTCAGCAACTCTATAGGACAAGGCACAACTGCCCCAGAAGGTTTCCAAGGCTCTAATCTTTATGGAAGTAGATTGCCATGTTTTTCTCCCGTGGAGCCCCTGGTGAGTTCAAACACTGACCTTTTGGTTACCAGTTGAGAGCTTAAACACTGCACCACCTACAAACCTTAAAGGAGATTTATTAATAATTTATAGCCTCTGAGCCATTGGTGGATAGGATAGCATGTATATTAAGCATGCTGTACATAGTAGGTGCTGAAATAATCTGAGTTTCCCTTCTCTTTAGAAAGGTCCCAAGTTATTTGTGGGTTGAAGAGGCTTCCAGTTGTTTATCATGTTTTTCTCCGAGTTTTCCTCGGGGAGGATTTCTATGAAGTACGTACATGTTCTTATTTCTGATCTGGAATTTTTTCCCTTGCTTCTGTAACTTACTTTGTGCCAAGCATTTTTTTCTGAGCATGTTACAATATTAGTATGTTTAATCCTCTTAACTTTAGGAAACAGTGCTATACCCATACTTTAAAATGAAGAACTGAGACACAGAAAATCAGCAATGTGTCCAAAGTCACACAGTTAATGATGTAGGCAGGATTTGAACCCAGGTGGACTTAGTTCTTTATCATTCTATTTTGCAGCTTTAATTGGAATTCTACTACAGGAAAAATTAAGGTTGGTAGTTTTCTCTATCCATCTATTTTTACCTTTGTCTATCTATTCAATACCACATAATAACACCTTGTTCTTCTGCAAACAATGCATGCATTCTGTTTTTTTTTTGCCAGCCATGTTGCTGCAAAAAAAATTAGCACAGGATACTTATGAAAATACCTTGCAGCAGTGGGGCCGGGTGGTAGGGCACGGTTGGCAGAAATGTAGAACACGTTATTTGAGTCAAAATATGGTACTATTATATATTATTTTTAGCTGTCTACCATGCCCACATATCCAACTATTTTTCTACCTATTTTTCTATTGAAATATCTCTATTTTTATTCCTAAATATCTATTTCTATCTTTGAAACATTCTTCTTTCTAGAAATCTAAAGCGAGCTCTATTGCTAGTGATTGTATTGGGAGGGATTAAGGCTGCAGGTTCTCACCTCTGACTAAGCTGTTTCCTTAGCAAGCTGCCCAAAGACAAATGAACATAGTTCAGTGTCTTCATTTTGAAAACCGGGAGGATAATACTACCAATATATCTCCATAAGATTTTAAAAGACTGATGAGCTAATGCATTGAGAACTGTGCTGGGCTCATAAATGTTCTTTAAAAAAGTTCTTATGATCTATATCTATCTAGTTATCTCATTACTTTTATTGCCTTATTTATATAGAAATATTCAGCTTACAAAGTGATTATATATACCTTGACTCATGTCCATTTTAAAATAACAGTGTGAAGTAAATATACCTTTTATTCTGATGGTGAAACTGAGTTTCAGAGCAGTAACATGTATTGCTATGCTGAGAATTCCCTAAAGAATCAGAAGCAGAACTTGGCTTCCTGATTCTGTCCAGTGTGTTTTGTTCAACAATCCAATCTCTGCTTTAGTCATCCTACCCACCCACTTTTAAAGTCAGTAGGCACTTCCTGGTTTGGAGTGTTGGGCATAGGCAATACTTCAGGACAAGGTCAAAGGACACACTGGGCCTCTTGTTGTTAGCTACTGTTGAGTTGGTACCCAACTCACGGCGACCCCACGCACGATGGAATGAAACACTGCCCAGTCCTACGCCACTCCCATGACCAGTTGTGGATTAGACCTTTAATGATCCATAGGGTTTTCACTGGCTGATTTTCAGAAGTGGATCACCAGGCCTTTCTTCCTTAGTCTTTCTTCACCTAGAAGCTCATCTGAATCCTGTTCAGCATCACAGCAACATGCAAGCCTCCACCAACAGATAGGTGCTGGCTGTGCATGAGGTACATTGACTGGGAATCAAACCCATATATTCCACATGGAAGGTGAAAATTCTGCTGGAACCACCACTGCCCTGTAACCAAAACCAAACCTGTTGCCATCGAGTCAATTCTGATTCGTAGCAATCCTATAAGGCAGAGTAGAACTGCCCCTACAGGGTTTCCAAGGAGGAGCTGGTTGATTTGAACTGCCGACCTTTATGGTTAGCACTTAACTACTCCACCACCCGGGCTCCAACAGTTCTACCGGATGCCCCTATCTGTTTTGTGGCTACTCTCTAATGTATTCTGAAATGAGACATGACATTATTATGCCAGCCCCCCTTTTCTTCCACCCCTTCAGATGTTCAGGTACTGTTTGAGCTGGGACTTCTCATGACCTGTGCCTCCACCACAGCTCCAGCTCACCCAAGGAGCTATGGATAGGTAAAGAAGCCACCACCTCTCATCTTCTGTCTCATAATTCAGATCCCAAATGCTTTGTAAATAAAAGTGTTATACACGCATAACACATTGCTTTCATGTATGCAAATCCAGGCTTGAAAATTACAGAATATAGACAGACTTAGAAATGATTAATGGCAGACTAATGTGATTGTATAAGTAAGCAGTCCGTGAATAGAATCTTATAGAAAAAAATGAACTGTTAGAAGATATCGCATTTTGCCAAAATTCCTTTTCTATATGGGCATTGCCTCCCGTTATCAGTTCAGCAGCATCATGTGGACACTGTTGTCAAAAGTGTCATTAGAGTGACTCTAAATTCTGATAATCTAACCCAGTCCGTTTCCAGGGATTATTTTAAACTCTCTTGGTTCTTTGTCTCATTGTGGATCTTGAGAGCTTTTCTTAGAAGAGCAATTTCTCACATGGTTCAGGGTCTAAAATCATTCTGTTGCCCAGAAAAATTCTCCAGTACTTCAGCAGAGGTTCTCTTCTTCTGGAAGGACATTTGACTTGCTCATCTTGAACATGACTTTCAGTTGTAAACTTTGTTAGCTATATTTCCAATGTCTGATTACTATGTGTTGTTACCTTTGGCCAGGAATCAGAGGCCAGAATTCCCTAAGAGCCTTAGACCTAGACCTATGGCTTTAAGGCAAGAGTAAATGACCTGACAATAGAAAACATGGATTCCCACTCAGCACTGCCATATTTTGCTCCTACTTTTAGGAAACTTTTTACATATTCTGAACTTTTTCCCCTGTATTTCGTGCAGATTTTAAGAATTCAGCTTGATGAGCTCTGGTAAATAACCATGCAACTCACACACAGATCAAGGTATAGAATATTTCATCAGCTCACTAAGTTCCCTCATATGGCCCTTTCCAGCCAATCCCCTTACATCTGCAAAGACATAACCATGTTTTTTACTTCTGTCACCACAGATCCATAGATTAGTTTTGCCTGTTGTAAAATTTCACATAAGAGGAATCAAATAGTATGCATTCTTTTGTGCTGGCTTCCTTCACTCAAATATAGTGTCTGAGATTGATCCATGTTGTTGTGTGACCAGTCTTTTTTCCCCCTTCTTTTTATTGCTGGGAAAAATTCCTTTGCATAAATGTATTTATCTGAACCATCACTATTTAATAAAAAAAAAAGTAGAATAATCTAGATTTAAGATCTGGACCTACTGTTAAGGAACTGTGATCTTAAACAAGGCATTTGGCTCTTCTGACTCATTTCCTTCCAGAACACTTAAATTGTGCTCATGCAGAACCTGTACATAGACCAGAAGCAGTGATTCCACAGAACAAGGGGATATTGCATGGTTTAAAATCAGAAAAACTATGCATCAGCGTTGTATCCTTTCACCATACTTGTTCAATCTGTATGCTGAGCACATAATCTGAGAACCCAGACTATATGAAGAAGAATGTGGCATCATGATTGGTGGAAGACTCATTAACAACCTGTGATATGCAGGTGACACAACCTTGCTTGCTGAAAACAAAGAGGACTTGAAGCACTTAATGATGAAGATAAAGGACTACAGCCTTCAGTATGGATTGCACCTCAACACAAAGAAAACAAAATCCTCACAACTGGACCAATAAGCAACATCATGATAAATGGAGAAAAGATCGTGAATTCAAGTGAAATGAAATCCTTGACAACTTCAATCAATACCCTCAGAAGCAGCAGTCAGGAAATCAAATGGCATATTGCATTGGGCAAATCTGCGGCAAAAGATCTCTTTAAAGCGTTAAAAGGCAAAGATGTCATCTTGAGGACTAAGGTGCACCTGACCCAAGCCATGATATTTTCATTTGCCTCATATGCATGCGAAAGCTGGATAATGAATGAGAAGACCAAATAAGAATTGATACCTTTGAATTATGATGTTGATGAAGAATACTGAATATACCATGGACTGCCAGAAGAACAAGTAAGTCTTTCTTGGAGGAAGTACAGCCAGAGTGCTCCTTGGAAGTGAGGATAGTGAGACTTGGTCTCATGTATTTTGGACATGCTATCAGGAGGGGCCAATCCCTGCAGAAGAGAATCATGCTTGGTAAGGTAGAGGGTCAGTGAAAAAGAGGAGGACCCTCAATGAGATGAAATGACACGGTGGCTACAACAATGGGCTCAAACACAGCAACGATTGTAAGGATGGCACAGAACTAGGCAGTGTTTTGTTCTGTCATACATAGGGTCACTATGAGTCAGAACTGACTCAATGCTACCTAACAACAGCATAACATGGAGAATAATCTTGGTCTTCACTCCTTGCTTAGTAGTTTGTTACAAGGATTAGATATGCTCAAGATCTCTCCATTAAAACAGTTACCAATGCTAGTCCAACCCCTATCCTCTGCTGCCTGGATCACTGGTAAACCCTACGTGAATTCAATGTATAGATTTAGTACAATGTGTTCTCTTTTGTTTCAGGCTTCTGTTGCTCAGTATAATGTCTGTGAGATTAACGTATGTTGATTTTCCAACTGATCTGCAAGTCCGCCACTCTACAAACAGATGGATGATGCTTTTAAAATGTAAGTCAGACAACTAAATGTCAACATGCAAAAGAATAAAGTTGGACCAACACCTCATACTATATATGAAAATTAACTCAAAATGGATCAAAGACCTAAACATAAAGATAAGAACCAGAAAATTCTTGGAATAAAACATATAGATGAAACTTCAAGGCCTTGTTTTTGACAATGGATTCTTAAAGACACCGAAAGTACGAGCAACAAAAAAGGATAAACTGGACTTCATCAAAAAAGAAAAAATTTTGTGCAACCAAAGGATTTTATCAACAAAGTGAAGAGACAACCTGCAGAATGGGAGAAAATATTTGGGAGCAATATATATGACAGGGATTTAATATTCAGACTATATAATGAACTGCTACAACTCAATAACAATCAATTAAAAAAAGGGCAAAGGACTTAAATAGACATTTCTCCAAAGAAGATATACAAATGGCCCATAAACACATGAAAAGATGCTTAATGTTATTATTACAGAAATGCAAATCAAGACTACAACAAGATACCACTTCAAACCTACTAAGTGGAAACCCTGGTGGCGTAGTGGTTAAGTGCTACTGCTGCTAACCAAGAGGTCGGCAGTTCGAAACCACCAGGAGCTCCTTGGAAACTCTATGAGGCAGTTCTACCCTGTCCTATAGGGTCACTATGAGTCGGAATCGACTCAACGGCAGTGGGTTCAAACCTACTAAGATGGCTCTTATCAGAAAATAACAAGTGTTGGTAAGGATGTGAAGAAACTGGAACATTCATTGCTGGTGGGAATACGAAATGGTGTAGCTGCTATGGAAAACAGATTGGCTGTTCTCCAAAAGCTTAAACATAGCATTAACATATGTCCCAGCAATTCCACTCCTAGGTACATACTCGAGGCATGAAAGCAGGGACTTAAACAGATGTGTAAAGCAATGTTCTCTGCAGCATAATTCACAATAACCAAAAAGTAGAAATGACTGAAGTATCTGCCAGCAGATGAATGGAGAAACAAAATTTGTTATGTATATACAGTGGAGTCTTACCCAAAAAGAGAAATGAAATTCTGATATATGCTACAACATGGATGAACCTTGAAAACATTATGCTGATTGAAATAAGTCAGACATGAAAGGACAAATATTGTATGATCCCACTTATATAAAATATATAGAATAGACAAATGCATAAAGACAACAGTTTATTAGTGGCTATCAGGGATGGTGGGAGGAGGGAATTAATAGGAGTTATTTTTATTGCTAAAGGGGGACTGAGTTTCTGTTTGGGGTGATGAAAAATATTTGGAAATCAATAGGGGTGAAGGTAGTACACCATGGTGAATGTAATTTAATGTCACTGAATTGTATGCTTGAAAATGGTTAAGAGCACACCATTTCCTTTCTTAAAACCCTTCAAAAGCTCCCCATTTTACTTAGAATAAAATATAAACTCTTTACCAGGGTTTACCTGGCCATTCAATTCTGTGAAACATAACAGATTACGTGTTATTGTTCTCGTGCAGAACCCGTATGTAGTTGAAGAGGCTGTTGTTTGAATAGAACAAGGGGATAACTTGTGGTTTCAAATCCAGAGACGTATGCATCAAGGCTATATCCTTTCACCATTCTTATTCAATCTGTATCCTGAGCAAATAATCTGAGAAGCTGGACTACATGAAGAACAATGCAGCGATATGCAGATAACACAACCTTGCTTGTTGAAAGCAAAGTGGACTTAGAGCACTTGCTGATGAAGATCAAAGACTACAGCCTTCAGTATGGATTGGACCTCAACAAAGAAAACAAAACTCCTCACAACTGGACCAATAAACAACATCATGATAAACAGAAAATACTGAAGTTGTCAAGGATTTTATTTCACTTGGATCTATAATCAACACCCATGGGAGCTGCAGTCAAGAAGTCAAAGGACTTATTGCATTGGACAAATCTGCTGCAAAAGACCTCTTTAAAGTGTTAAAAAGCAAAGATGTCACCTTGAGCACTAAGGTGCACCTGACCGAAGCCATAGTATTTTCAATGGCCTCATATGCATCCAAAAGCTAGATAATGAATAAGGAAAACTGAAGAAGAATTGATGCATTTGAATTATGGTGTTGGCAAAGAACGTACCATGGACTGCCAGAAGAAAGAACAATCTATCTTGGAAGAAGTACAACCGGAATGCTCCTTTAAAGCAAAGATAGCAAGATGTTTTCTGACATACTTTGGGTATTTTATCAGGAAGGACCAGTCCGTAGAGATGGACATCATGCTTGGTAAAGTAGAAGGTCAGCAAAAAAGAGAAAGATCCTCAGTGAGATAGACTGACACCATGGCTGCAACAATGTGTTCAAACAGCAATGATTGTAAGAATGGCCCAGGACTAGGCAGTGTTTTGGTTTTGTTTAAAATGGGATCTCTATGAGTTGAAACCAACTGAGGGTACCTAGCAACAAAAACACCTACCCCTTCCTTCTTTTCATCCTCATTTCTTACTACTCTTTCTCTTTCACTCACTACTTTATGACCGTGTTTGCCCTCCCTGCCCTCCCTCATCCCCCACACTTTGGAGCCTACAAATTGCTTTGCTTCTTCATCCACAAGTCTGCTTGTTTCTCACATTAGGTCTCAGATTAAATATCACTTTCTCAATGAGGCCTTCTCTATCCACTCTAAATAGGTACAGAATCATGACAGGCACACAGCAATTGTTCAATAATGATTAGTTGGATTAATGAATGAAGGAAGTGTGTTTTGCTCAGTATAAGGCATAAAATACATGTGAACATTTGTTAGTTTTTTATAACAAAAATACATAATGTTTTTGTGGTCACTATGAAAAAAACACATACCAGGTCTTTGCATTCCAGAAGCTTACACTCAAAATGGAGAATGAGAGACTAGAAATCTCCTAAGGATACTGAAATGATAACTAAAAAGTACATTATCCTAGTATTCTGAGGGTGGATGACTGGCAAGTGAAAGGTTTCCTGTGGGAGGGAAGTGGTAAGAAGCCTTGGGATCTGAAAGAAAGTAAGAGTTAGGTTTTGTGAGAATGTTGGAAGGGCAATAACCAGTAAAAATTATTGTTGCTGTTTTTTTTTTCTTGTAATAAATCAGAATGTATATTAATTACAAGTGAATAAAATTTAGTAGAATACCTCTAACAAATTCAAGTTTTCCTTTTCTCTAGATTAGCAATGTCCTACCTCTCCCTTTATTAAACATGCTGGCTGATGCCCATGGCACACATAAAACTCCCGGTCAGCAGGCCAACTACTCTCTAATCCTCCTTTACCCTACCAGTCTCACTAAGAGTATCCAAACCTGTGTGTACTCCTGTTTCATCTATTGTTTTAAAACTGATAAAATATGAGTAGGCAAAAAAAAAAAAAGCTTTCTATGAACATTGAAGTTGAATATTTTGGAAAGACTTGATAAGGGTGAATTTTCCTTTTTTTTTTTTTTCTTTTGAAATTGGTAACAAAAACTGCAGAAGAATTGGAGGGGGTTGTAAAAATCTTGATATATTCTACACTGAGATGGCTCTAGGTATCTTCAAGCTCTTCCCTAATTTAAAGAAACTGAAACAGAAACTTCAATATTTGCTTTTGAGCAAGTTTTGTCTATGCAAAGGAAACCCTGGCTCTATATCAGAAAGACTAGCAAACAACCCCTCTTCTCATTAATCAGCCAACTACAGGTTCTGACTCATGTAGTTCTGAGCTTGGGTCCAACACTGAAAGCAGACCCTTCCTGCTACTTTAGAAGTATAATCAACCATCAGAATATATGAATTGGGGCTCCCTGATTCTTTTTAGCAGTTAACCACTGATAAATGTGTCAGATTGAATTGTGTCCCACCAAAATATCTATCATCTTGGCTAGGTCATGATTCCCTTGTATGATTGTATGATTGTCTACCCTTTTAGCATCTGATGTGATTTCCCTATGTGTTGTAAATCCTATCGCTGTCATGTAATAAAATGGATTAGCAGCAGTAATATTGATGAGGTCTACAAGATTAGTGTCTTGAGCTGATCTCTTGAGATATAAAAGAGAGAAATGAGCAGAGAGACATGGGACCTCATATCACCAGGAAAGTAGCGCCGAGAGCAGAGTGCATCCTTTGGACCTGAGGTTCCTGTGCTGAGATGCTCCCAGACCAAGGGAAGACTGATGACAAGGGCCTTCCACCGGAGCTGACAGAGACAGAAAGCCTTCCCCTGGAACTTGTGCCCTACATTCAGACTTCTAGACTACTAGACTGTGAGAGAATAATCCACTTGTGGTATTTGTTATAGCAGCACTAGATGACTAGCACAAAATGCAATCATTATTTCTCAGTCCTCTTCATATTTGATCTTTTAAGGCTTTTGAAACAGCTAATCTCTCCCTCCTCCTTAGAATACTTCCTTCATTTTGTCTCCAGAAACCATTCTCTTGGTTCTACTTCCCACCTGCTGCCTCCTCCTCAATCTCTTTTTTCTCATTTCTGATCTTCTTTACCCCAGGGCTTACTTTTTAGACCTCACCTCTTCTCTATCTAGTCTAACTTCCTTGGTGATCTAATCTGGTTTCATGATTTCAATATTATCTATCCACTGATTATTTCCAAATTAATATCTCCAGCCTATTCTTCTCACCTGAACTCTGATGCCTACTCAGAAAAATGTTTACCTGTGTTTTATCGACTATGCAAAGGCATTCGACTGTGTGGATCATAACAAATTATGGACAACATTGTGAAGAATGGGAATTCCAGAGCATTTAATTGTGCTTATATGGAACCTATACATACACCAAAAGGCAGTTGTGCGAAGAGAACGAGGGGACACTGTGTGGCTTAAAATCAGGAAAAGTGTGCATCAGGGTTGTATTCTTTCACCATACTTATTCAATCTATATGCTGAGCAAACAATCTGAGAAGCTGGACTATATGAAGAAGAATGCGGTACCAGGATTGATGGAAGACTCATTAACAGCCTGTGATATGTAGATGACACAACCTTGCTTGCTGAAAGTGAAGAAGACTTGAAGCACTTACTGATGAAGATCAAAGACTACAGGCTTCAGTATGGATTGCACCTCAACATAAAGAAAACAAAAATCCTCACAACTGGACCAATGAGCAACATTGTGATAAATGGAGAAAAGACTGATGTTGTCAAGGATTTCATCTCACTTGGATTCACAATTAATGCCCATGGAAGCAGCAGTCAAGAAATCAAATCAAATGGCATATTGCATTGGGCAAATCTGCAGCAAAAGATCTCTTTAAAGTGTTAAAAGGCAAAGATGTCACCTTGAGGACTAAGGTGCACCTAACCCATAATATTTTCATATGCATGCAAAAGCTGGATAATGAATAAAGAAGACTGAAGAAGAATTGATGCCTCTGAATTATGGTGTTGGCGAAGAACACCAAATATACCAGGGACTGCCAGAAGAAAGAACAAATCCGTCTTGGAAGAAGTACAGCTAGAATGCTCCTTAGAAGCAAGGATGGTGAGACTTCATTTCATGTACTTTGGACATGTTATTAGAAGGGA
The DNA here is from genome assembly GCF_030014295.1 of Loxodonta africana. Classification (NCBI taxonomy): domain Eukaryota; kingdom Metazoa; phylum Chordata; class Mammalia; order Proboscidea; family Elephantidae; genus Loxodonta; species Loxodonta africana. The sequence continues at coordinate 76,309,334 of NC_087355.1, read as the reverse complement.
TCAGTCCCTGGAGAAGGACATCATGCTTGGTAAAGTAGAGGGTCAGCAAAAAAGAGGAAGATCCTCAATGGGATGGATTGACAAGGTGGCTTCAACAATGGGCTCAAACACAGTGATGATTGTGAGGATGGCGTAGGACTGGGCAATATTTTGTACACAGCATTGCTTTGAGTTGGAACCAGCTCAACGGCACCTAACAACAACTCATTATCTCCACTTGAGTGTTTAATAGGCATATCAAACTTAACATGTCAAAATCTCACTTCTTATCCTCCTTCACCTCAAATTGCTTTTTCCATAATCTTCCAATAAGCCATCTTCCACCAAGTCACTGATGATATTACAATAAACAAGTCCATCCCACATTTTTTACTTTTTATCTCTCACATTCAACACATAATCAATATGATTCTTCCCAGAGTGAGCTTTTGAATTAACCGTAATAACTGCCAGATTCAAGTCCTCATTACTTCTCCCCAAATCGTTAAGACCAATCAACTATGCTCTCTGTCTCCAGCCACACAAGTCTTAACCTACTTACTTGTCGGAAACAGTTATTCCATTTAGGATATTACCAGAACACATTCAGAAATGCTATGAAGTTTCATTCTTACAAATAAATGCCTGTACTGGGGCGAGAGGTGGTGGGGACAGAGAAGGAAACCAGTAGGTGTTGAGAACCTATTATGTGTCACGTAGTAGGCTAGGGTCTTTACAAAATCTATTTCACTTAAACCTCTCAATAACCCTTAGCTGTAGATATAGGTTTGTTTTCATTTAATGCTAGTGATAATGAAGCTGAGATTGCTAACTGCCTTGCCTAAGATCACAGAGCTAGCTAGTGTTTATATGCTTCAGGTTAGACTAGGTTCTTCTGCTATAACAAACAACATCCAAATAGTGTCTTAAAACAACGTACATTTCTTTTTCATTCATTCCATATGCCCCATGTGGGTTAATATGAGGTCTACGCTCATCACGGTCACTCTGGGATCCAGGCTACCAGACCAACCAGCCCCATCTCAAACATTGTCTGACACCACTGCTCACATTTCGTTGGCCAAGACCTATGTGGCCACACCTGACTCCAAGAGACCAGAGAATTACAATCCTAACATTTTTCCCTGGAGAAGAAAAGCAAGAAACATTTGGGAAAAAGCGCTAATGACCACTAGGGGTGAAGCTGAAGATTGAAACCACATCTACCTAATTTTAAAGTTTATTCCCTGTCTAACACACCAGTACTTTTCAACACTTCATTTGCAATTAAATTATATTTAAAAACCTAACACATGGTCCTTTAGGAATGTGTCCATAATCTCTAGATTAGTTATTCTCAAGTATCAGTGTCTACCAGGGTCACCTGCAAATTCTAGGACTCCACATGCTGAATCAGAACCTTCTGGGGTAGGGGAAAGAACGTGCATTTGAAATAAGCTCTTCAGGTATTTGGGTTGCTGGTGGGTGTTATGGGCTGAAAAAAGATATGTTAAAGTCCTACCCCTTGGTACCTGTGAAAGAGACCTTATTTGGAAATAGGGTCTTTGCAATGTAATTAGCTAAGATGAGTCACACTTGAGTATGGTAGGCCCTAACCCAATATACCTGGTGTCCTTATAAGAAGGGAAGAAGAGACACAGAGAAGACAGACATGTGAAGATGGAGGCAGATATTAGAGTTATGCAGCCTCAAGACAAAAATACCTGGGGCTATCAGAAGCTGGGAGGAGCCCTGGTGGCACAGTGGTTAAAGCACTCAGCTATTAACTGAAAGGTTTGTGGTTTGAACTCACCAACTGCTCTGCAGAAGAAAGATGTGGCAGTCTGTGCCCGGGAAGATTTACAGCCTTGGAAACCCTGTGGGGCAGTTATACTCTGTCCTATTGCTATGAGTTGGAATCAACTTGATGGCAATGGGTTTACCAGCAGCTGGAAGAGACAAGGAAGGATCCTCTCCTAGGGCTTTCGGGGACAGCATGTCCCTACTGACCCCCCTGAAATCAGACTTCTAGACTTCAGTGCTATGATAGAATACATTGCTGTTATTTTAAGCTACCCAGTGAGTCACACTTTGTCATGGCAGCCTTATGAAACTAATACAGTGGGAGACCTTGTTTTGCAAAAACACAGCTCTAGAGCCGAGGTATCAAACTCACAGCATCTCATTCTATGTTGCCTTGCTGCTTATTCCACACGTTTCATTTCTGAAGACTCCCAAGGACAGAGGGAACACATGCTTCTTTATGAACACGTGACCCTCTCAGATTCTCTTCCAAAGCAGAGTCACTACGGCTGCACATTTCCTTGGGCACTGGAGAGTACAGAGCTTACTGAATAATGCATTTCATCTCTTAGGCTACTTGAAAGTGGCTCTGCTTAATGCAGTAGACATTCTTAGATGATTCATTCTGGAGCCACTGATCAAAAGTACAGCTAATGGGAACAGGTGAGCTCAGGTGATCGGTTTCTTTCAAGTGGCAGTGAACAACACCCCCCTCACTGGGAAAGAGGCTGGGTAGTGAAGCTGAGCGTCAGACAGGCAGAGAAACCTTTCCTCTATTTAGGCTTTAAAAAATAAATTTAGTCACAGCCCCCTGTAAGCCTCGGACTAGACGTTACCATGTCTAAATGGATTCTACAACACTGGCACGTTTCTGGGTCTGAGCTGATAGTGCCTTGTGGTGTTGGTGACTGAGGCAGGCAAGGAACGAAAGTGACAGGTCCAGGAAAACATCAAAAATCCCTTAGAAACACAGTGAGGGGGAAGAAAGTCAGCTCTTATCAGACAGAGAGGAGGTGATTCTTGCAAGCCGTTGCATATATGTCCCTCAGAGGGAGTGCTTCATTTCACTTGGCTCCTGTGCCAATCAAAATGCCCCCTTGGCAGTGGATAAAATAAAAGAGGGCAGGCAGGAATAAATGCCAAAACAAATTCATGCACAAAATGACCTTCCAAAGGCTGCAAGGCCCAGCTAAGCTGTCCTCTACCAAAGTGAACTGAAAAAAAAAAAGAACTGAAAGGGCAAGGAAAAAAAAAAAAATCTATATTTTAGTTTCAACTAGAAAGATCTTTAATAGTAGCTGAGATACTAAAAGATTTGCCAATCTCTTCTTTCTGATGGTGACCTAGGCCTCAATGAGTGTCTCATAATGTGCGGTGCATTTTATATGCATTTCTTGATATTATTTCACAATAGCATTGTGAGATGCATACCATTGTCCCCTGGGCACCTTAAAGGAAATAAATCAGAGGTTAAGAAAATTGCCCAAGGTCACATTGCAAAGACTATATGAGCCTGAAATTTGTGCTTTCTTTTACTTGAAAGATCTTCTCATTTCCCCTCACAAGACAACCCCTCAAGTCTGTATTTAAAATAAGAAAACTCCACTTGATACTTCTAAGATTCCAATGCCATTGCTTCCCTTTGTTTAACGTCAAGAAATGTGCCTCATCCAAAATGGTAGATAGATGCAAATGGCTGATGACGACTGTTTTAAAAGCATATAAATGCACTATCTTATACTGTTAGTTAACTGGAGTATAAGCAGTTTGGTTCATAAAACTAAACTTCGGGTAGATGGACTTGAGGATCTCAGAAATTATTCAAAAGAATTGAGTCTTATTTTCACTCTGCTTGAGTGCTTACCAGCAAGGATAATGCAGTTGAGTTCTCAGGGCCCCCTGCCAAGGCATACAAGGAGCTTTACATAATCCCTGTAGACACAGCCACGAAGTGTCCAAGGAAAACGAGGGGAAGGAAAACCTTCTGCCCCCTGATCTATTGCATCACGTCAGCCTTGGAGAAAGAACGCAAGAGCTTTCTCATCGTTCTAGCACAAGACCTTGGCAGAAATCCACGGAGAGGAGAGATTGCTCATATAGCCTTCCTTGGCCCTGTAAGTTCAGATGGGACTAATCGCCTTAGCTTTGGCCATGGTCATGTTGGAGGTGACATAACATAGCAGGCCACTTCACAAAGGTCCTTATTCCCCTGTTTGACAGGAAGGGTATTTCCCCTACCCCACTAGACAAGAATGAAACACAGCAATAAGTTTGAAGACAGAACTAACTCAGAAGACTCTAGTAAAGCTTGGGTATGTCACCTCCAGAGTGATAGGTCATTGGATCATCAAACGGAAAGCTTATGGGTTCAGAGTCAGTTACAATCCAAGCTCCACCACTAATGAGCTTAGTGACCTTGGACGAGCGCTACTTGATCTCATTGAACCTCAGAGTTGTTGTAAAAACTAAACATAACATTTGCAAAGGGAAACAAGATAACAGAATAGTCAGGAGCACAATCCTTGGTGTACAACTGACCTGAAGACCAGCTCCACGACTTAATACCCAAGAGATGATGGGCAATTTACTATCTAAGTCTCGGTTCCCTCATCTGTAAAATTGGACTAAAAATTATACACCTTATGTTAGAGGTACACAGAGCAATATCATGAATCTTAAAAACATAGCTCTTAATGAAAAAGCAGTAAACAGTAAATTATGTTACCATCAACATAGTACACATTATGTATGAATAAATTCAAACAAAACACACACGTGTACATACAACAGAACAGTTATCTGTGGGCTGGGAACAGGAATGGGAATGAGGTTTGGCAATAAAAAGATAAATTCTTCTATAGGAGAATCTTGATCAAAAGGGGGAAACATTTTGAACAGAATTTTTAAATTCTCATGGACTCTAGGCATTTGCAGCCATGGAGGCCAGATTAACCCCCCTAAAAACTGCCGTAAGATAATCTTTAAACCTTAAACCCAAAATATCCCCTGACGTCTTCTTAAAACCAAACAATAGTTTAGCTTAACTAGTAAAGTACGCCTGCCTTGAGCAGTATGCTCTTTTAAGGCCTATCTATAGGGATCAAATTAATATCAGCAACTTGAAAGATTAGATAGGAAGCGTAGGGGGCAGTGAGTTTATGTTAATGTGGGAGGAATTCAGGAAAGGAGGGTGAGAACGGTTCTAAGACTAGAAGAATATAATCAGTGTCACCGAAATGTACATGCAGAAACTTGAATTGGTGTCATGTTTTTGCTGAGTACATTCTCAACAAAAATAAGTTATTTAAAAAAGATATATTTAAAGAGAGGGAGGTCCTTGTACAGACAAGTACTGAAAAATACTCTGAGGCGTGTGATTAACCCAACCCTTTTTTTTTCTGAGCCAGAGGTCTTAGACCAGTAATAAAAAATGGGGGTAATAACTGTGGTTGTTGGAAGATTTAGTGTGATAAAATTTAGATAAAGTTGCTACATACTTAATAATGGTAACTGTTTTGTAAGATTCTTAAGTGTGCAGTGATTCTCTCTTTCCCTCCAGAAAGCTTGGGCTATTTTCTAAAGGGTATCCTCAGGTCCCTTTTTTGTAGAAGCAGGTTATTGCCAAGGATGTTGCAAAGAATAGCCTGATCTCGCCTAAATTTCAGGTTTCCAAAAATGAGAGGCTACCTCCAAAAAAAAAAAAAAAAAACAAACCTATGGCTCTCATAGATCGAATTGTGTCCCCCCCAAAATATGTGTTCACTTAGGCCATGATTCCCAATATTGTGTGGTTTTCCTTCATTTTGTGATTTTCCTATGTGTTATAAATCATAAGCCCTGCCTGTAACAAAAGAGGATTAGGGTGGGACGTAATACCTTTGCTCAGGTCATATCCCTGATCCAATGTAAAAGGAGTTTCCCTGGGGTGTGCCCTGCACCACCTTTTATCTTACAAGAGATGAAAGGAAAGCAAGCAGAGACGAGGGACCTCACACCACCAAGAAAGCAGTGCTGGGAGCAGAGAGCTTCCTTTGGACCCGGGGTTCCTGCGTGGAGAAGCTCCTAGTCCAGGGGAAGATTGATGACAAGGACCTTCCTCCAGAGCCGACAGAGACAGAAAGCCTTCCCCTGGAGCTGACACCCTGAATTTGGACTTCTAAGCTACTAAACTGTGAGAAAATAAACTTCTCTTTATTAAAGCCATCCACTTGTGGTATTTCTGTTATAGTAGCACAGATGACTAAGACACAGGCATAACACAGAAGAGGGGACGTTGGCCTGTGAAATTTTGAAGATGATATCAGCTAAAGGAGAATTATGTTAAACTGATCCTTTCTCATCTTTGATATTCAAAGTGACTTGGCCAGGTTACATTTATTTATGCATCATGCCACTAATGGGGTCACAACGGCCTTGTCCTATCTAATCCTTTATTAAACCAAATTAAAAATTTCTGAGTTCCATTATTAATATCTTCCCTCTGTGAACGGTATCTGCCTCAGCAGACCCTGTTGACATTCAGTCTAGACACTGCTGAAGAAAGGCACTTCATGAATATCAATAAATGGGTTGCACAGAGATGGGAGGATATTAGATTATTTCCAAGCATTTGACAGTCGACAAAATGTTAGCATAATAATTAAACGTGCGGGCTGCTTAAATGCCGGGTAGGAGTTCCTCGGTACAGCCACGCACATTGGTCATATGGGAACAGTGTTTTGTCTAGAAGGGAGCTTAAGGAAGAAACTTAACCTTGTCTTCCGTTCTTTTTGGCATTACACTTTCAGTGAACCCTACACAGAATAAAGAGCTTTTTTTCAAAGTGCCACTGACAGCACGTGTCATACACTTTAGAATGAAAATTCTAAAAAATATATTCATATAGATAACTTCTACAGGTCCCTGTGTGGTACAAGTGGTTTGTGGTCACCTAAAGGTGGGCAGTTCTAATCCACCCAGCAGCTCCCTGAAGAAAGGCCTGGTGATGTTTCCACAAAGACTAGCCCATGGAGTAGTTCTATTGTAACACATGAGGTTGCCACGAGTCAGAATTGACTTGATGGTAATGAATAACTCAGAAGGTAACTTCTTGCCTTGCTCGATTTTCACATTCCACCAAGAGAAGACAAATTTAAATGCTAATGGATAAGTTAGAGGGCAAAGAGCTTTAGCTGAGTATTCTCACCTGCATTTCTACCGCCCATCCTAACTTTCACCCAGTGCCCAGGCTCACCTTCAGTTATTCTCATCCAGTTGTTCTGGAGAGGGACATAAGCTTCAACAGTTTTTAAAAGTTTTCCTAATGTATAGTCAAGGCCGATACCTAATGAACTAAAGCAATACTTCCCAAACTTGAGTATGCATAAAGTTCACCTGGGGTGCTCGCTAAAAATACAGATTTCTAGGACTCACCCCCAGAGAATCTGATTTAGGAGTTCTTGAGTGGGGCCCAGGATTATGCATTTTAACAAGCACCCCAAGGAAGGGATTCTGAGTCAAGTAGTCCATGGATCATTATGTTGAGAAAACTGGACTGGTTTGTTTTTTTGTTTTCAACCTAAACAAGCCTTTTACTCCAGCTGTTGAAAGAATGCAGATCAAAGGGCAGAGCTGCACTCCTTGCCCTCAATCAAGACACTCCCCCTTGCCCTCAATCAAGACACTTCTAATGAAGATAACCAAGTACATTTTGCTGATAACATTTGCACGAGCCAGCCCAAAGAACATGGGGAAAGAGATGTAATATTTAACCAAGTATTACTATGCTCCAGGCATTTTAGAAAAGTTCTCTGATTGAAGTCTCAGAACATGGAGGTAGAGAGTAATTACTGATCCTTACCCAGACCTCACCCCCTGGGAAAGGCAAGATAGAGTTCATCCTGTATGCCCTCTAAATCCAAAGGCCCTGGGAGCAAATGACAACAGGTTAAGAGTTGGGAGGTCTGAATCCCAGTCTCCAATTCTGACTCTATCCATCCTGTATACTACGGTGCAAACATCCAAGTTCTCTCAGTTTCTATTTCGATCTCAGTCTCATGGGAGATGCCTGCCTTTACCTGAGTCAAAGAAAGATCTCTGAAAGGTAAAAAGGCGTGAGAGTCATCACACATAAAAGCACTTCATATTTGTTGGCAGAAAAATATTATGTATGTGAAATAAGAACTAGTCTGTAAAAAAAAAAAAAAAAAAGAGGCAAATACTGACATAGTTAAATATCCTCTGTGATTTGTTCGGTGTCCACCCATTCATCAAGCATTATTTAGACATCTACTGTTTACAGAACCCTAGCAAAGACAGGCAAGAGTACGGACTCTCCACAGACAGAGCCTGAATTTGGTGGGGAGAAGTGGAGGTGAGGTGGAGATGGGAGACGGTGGGGAGAAGAGGAGGTAGAATGGGGTTGGGGAGGAATGGGGAGAAGAGAATGGGGATGAAAGGGTACATTTACATTTGTGTAGATATTTTACAGTTCACAAAATGTTTTTTTATCCCTCACATCTTTTAATTCAGTTCTTCTCAAACTTTAGTGTGTGGAATAATCACCTAAAAGAATCTTCTTAAAACAGATTCCTGGGACCCACCCCCAGAGAGTATGATTTCAGTGGGTCTGGGCTGGGCCCAATGGTTATGTGGAAGATGGTGTACCTTGGACAGACCACACTTTGCGTGACACTGATTTAATCCTCAGTGGAGTTCCTGGGTGGCAGAAATGGCTAAACACTCAACTATTAGCTAAAAAGGTTTACAGTTCAAACCTACTCAGTGGTGCCCCGGAAAACAGGCCTGGTGATCTGCTCCTGAGAGGTCACAGTCTTGAAAACCCTATGGAACAGCTCTACTCTACATGTATGGGGTTGCTATGAGATGGAATTGACTTGATGACCACTAACCACAACAGCAGGCAGATAAAGCTGGTGTTATCCTCACTTAAAAAAAATAAAATAAAAGGAAATTGAAGTTCAGAGAAATTAAGGAACCAGGTCAAGGTCTCAAAGCTAACAGGATATTTGGTGCCAAGCTCTGGGCTCTTCTGTGTATATAAATGATTTAAGCTTAATATTCTTTGAGGTACATGGGGAAATCTGAATGACAATCTTTGCCTTCAAGTGGACAGAGTTGCCATGGATACAAATATTCTTTTAATGGATTATAAGGAGTTTCCTTCAACCATAAATTCTCTAAGAGCTAGTCCCAGAAAGTATAATCCATTTCTGCCCCTTGAAGAACCAACATTCCCACAGCAAGAGAACTGGATACCAGAAGCTCTCTTTGTGAACATTGGCAAGGTCTACAATCTCCTTACAATTCAGTTTTACCCATCTCTTGGGACTGCTGGGAGGATTAAACGAAGATTAACTTGATCCAAAATGGTTATGGCAATTCTTGGCATATGGTAGGTGTTCTGTAAATGCTAGTCCCCTGTCACCCTTTAAACCCTAATCCAGCTAATAACTGAACACTAATAAAACAGCAAAAACTTACGTATGCCAAGATTTGGACTAGGCACTTAATTTACATTAGCTCACTTATTCCTCATAACATTCCCAGAGCAGTGTTTCTTTTAGCATCCTCATTTTACAAATGAGGGAACTGAGGCACAGAGAGGTGAAGATCTTTCCCTGTTCTCCAAGCTAATTAGCAGTGGAACTAGAGGTCTGTGCCACGCAGTCAGCGTCCAGAGCCTCACTCCTAAGCACACTGTGTAGTCTCTTCCCCAGCTTGGCAATCAAGATGTTTCCATAAGTTAAAACGTGAAAGCAAAGGAATGAGATGGAGAAGACAGGACTTTGAGCTTGGTCTTTCCACCCACACCAATCTCTGGTTGGTCAAACAGTGCCAAGCAAGTGCTGTTCTTGCCATGGACATTGCATCCCATTGATTTTTCTGGGGAAGGGACAAGGAGAATGGCACTCTTCTTACTCTAATCCCCGCTTTCTTGGGTGCTGAGTTTTTTCGGCTCGTAGCAGCCACTCTTGCTATTTAAACCCCGTAGCTGCTTCTTACTATGCTTGTCAGCTCTCTCTGCTATACACTCCTTCTTCCATCAAATAGCTTAAGTACTACCTGTGTGGAGGTACTGTGTGAGCTTCTGGTGGTAAAAGAATGGACACATGTGCTTGTTCCTGTCCCAATGGTGCTTTCTATTTGGTAAGAGAGCAAGAGACATACTAAACGAATAATTGCATTTCTGACTGTATAAACTTATAAAGGGCTCTAAGAGAAAGAAACATGGCACCATGAGAGGGTATGAGAAAAGAGGTGGCCTGAGATTGTCCAGACAGGGGACAAGGTCTGTAGCAAATGTCAAGGAAGCTTATGGGTAAGTCATCCTTGAGCTGAGATTTGAAGGGTGAATAACAGCCAGGCTCAGAAGAATGGAAGAGAGATGAGAAATATAACATCCCTATGTGGAAAAAAAAATTTTTTTTCTTTTTTTTTTATGTGGGGAGGAACATGGCAAGTTCAATGAACTGAAAGAATGTCCAGCTACATAAAAACACATTGGTGAGCCCCAAAGAAAGCTGACTCAAGGCGGGGGAGGAAGCAATTTCAGAATACACACGCCGTAGGAAGGTTATGAGGCCACTCATTGATTTAACAACAATGTATTGAATTTCTACCACATGCCGGTCTCTGTGCCAGATGCAGGGGGTGCTACAAAGATGAATAAGACACACATCTTGTCTTATGGTTGAAAGTTATTTTGAAGTCCCCCAGGGAAGGGGCCTTGTTTTATTCATCAGGCACCTTGCATTGAGTAGATTATCTGCTGAATGAAAAAACAATTTTAGAGTGCTATTTTATCATAGCGACCCTATAGGACAGGGTAGAACTACCCCACAGAGTTTCCAAGGAGCAACTGGTAGATTTGAACTGCCGAACTTTTGGTTAGCAGCCGTAGCACTTAACTACTATGCCACCAGGGTTTCCTATAGGGTTGCTATGAGTCGGAATTGACTAGATGGCACTGGGTTTTTTGGTTTGGTAATTTATTTTATGGAGCCCTGGTGGTGCAGTAGTTAAGAGCTCAGCTGCTAACCCAAAGGTCAGCAGTTCAAATCTACCAGCCTTTCCTTGGAAACCCTATGGGGGCAGTTCTACTCTGTCCCACAGTGTCGCTATGAGTCGGAATTGGCTAGGCCTGGGTTCCCACTGTGGTATGCAAAAAACTAAAGTTCCAAAACTTAGAAACTTGGTTGATCAAGTGTTTTCTTCCACCTAAAACTTGAAGACCACCACTATGGAAACTTAGTAAGAGTGGTCTCACTATCTCAAGTGGAAAGTGAAAATTAAGCCATCCTTAGGAGGGTGTACTAGAATAGTTTGAGCCCTACACCCCTGACCCCCCGTAATGAACCTTATGTTCCCTCAAAGGGACATGTGTTCTGATTAAGCATTGTTCCTGTAGTGAAATTCACTTTAGTTTCTCATTTATTCTCAAATCCTGGTGACTTTAATGAAAGCAAACTTTGTTACTCCAACAAAAGAGATGAGCTTTGACAATAGACATAAGCCGAATCCTAGAATGAATGTGTTTCTCTGACAGGTGAATGTTTGTATGTAGCTTAATTAGTTAACAATAGGTAAATGCTTCAAGAGCTCATCAAGCTGGCATTAAAGGACAATTACTCATCATCACTGCATTCCCAGGGCACTTGACAAAACTGTGAGTCATGTGCCTAGCCACGGCAGAGTGTTCTGCTTAAATCCTGAAGCACTCAGGACACGGAGCACCATCTGCTCAGCCTCTGAACCTCGCAAAAGCAAATGGCGAGCAACCACTAGGGTAAAGGAGAGTGAGGTTAAGAAGAAAAAAAAAAGTAGAAATTCTTTTTCAGCCCAGCCTTACCTGAGCCATGTGAGCGCCTGTAATCACCTGGCATTGCGCCACCTGTAATTGGCTCCATTTGTTTCACAGGAAACTCTTCCTTTTTGAAAGGGAGATGCTAAGCTTTTCAGTGCCTGGAGCAGAACATGTCAGTACCTTGATTCCTAGGGTGTGGATCATATAAATCTGAAGTATCTCTGGTTTCGGTGGGAATACTGAAACTTTGCTGACGCATCTAGGAATTAAAGAAGCAGGACAGCTTTGAACCATTTTCAAAAGCTGCATGGTGCCTAATTTCTGGAAAGAGTGTTGCATTTTCTGTGCTTTTAGCTTGGAAGCATCTCTTTCGCCTCCCTTGCCCACTTTATTTCCACCCCTCTTTCAGTTCCTTCAGGAAAGGCTACGACACCAGGAATGTGGCCACCATTATTACACTTTGTTGGCAAAACATGAAATTTCAATATTTTGTCAAGAGCTTGTTTTTGAAAAGATTTATATGGCTCCACACATACACCTCATATTTTTGTTTTTAAAACATGAATTTGCAAGCTTCAGAAAGAAAGCTTGGCACTACAAGTGACTGGAGGTTTTTATTCTAATTGGTATTCTGAGTTTCCTGCTGGAGAAAGGTGTATCCTTGATGGGAAGTTCTGGCTTTCATAAGCTTACTCGAATGAATTGCCATCTTGTCATGATGGTACCACTGAAAAAATTTTGTCAATTTGTGTTCATTCATTTATTCATGCATTTGGCAAACGTATCTAGGGTTTACTTTGTAGTAAAATCAGTGTCTACGTGCCTAGGGGATGTTGTTATTGTTGGGTGCCATCAAGTGGATTTCAACTCATGATGACCCCATATGACAGCAGAACTGCCCCATAGGGTTTTGTAAGCTGCAATCCTTATGGGAGCGTATCACCAGGTTTTTTCTCCCATGGCACCGTTCGGTGGGTTTAAACAGCCAACCTTTTGGTTAGCAGCCAAGTACTTAACCTTCATGCCACTGGGGCTCCTTTTACCTGGAGGATAAAGAAAATAAAAGACAAAAAATGAAACCTACTTTTAAGAGCTAACACACTTGTGAAGAAGATAACTCTTACAGTGTGGCCCAAGGTAGAATATTCAGATGCTGAACAGACCAGCGCACTGCTGGCTTTGAAGATGGAGAAAGGGGCCATGCGCTAAGGAATGCAAAATGCGAGGCAATGGATTCTCCCCTATAGCCTCCAGCAGCAATGCAATCCAAGTGATGTTTTTATCTTAGCCCAGTCAGACCCATTTAAGGAGCCCTGGTAGCACAGTGGTTAAAGCGTTCAGCTGCTAACCAAAAGATCAGCAGTTTTAACCCATCAACCGCTCTATGGGAGAAAGATGTGGCAGCCTTGGAAATCCTATGGTGCAGTTCTACTCTGTCCTATAGGGTGGCTATGAGTCAGAATTGACTCAATGGCAATGTCTTTTTTGTTTTTAAGACTCATTTGGAATTCTTGGGTGGCACAAATGATTAAGTGCTTGACTACCAACCGAAAGGTTGGTCGTTTGAACCCAGAGATGTATCAAACAAACAAACAAAAAAAGGCCTGGAGATATGCTCCCCAAAGGTCACTGCCATGAAAACCCTAAGGAGTGCAGTTCTACTCTACACACGTGGGGTTGACATGAATTGGAATAACTCTGGCAAGGTTTTTTGTTTAAAGATCCATTCTAGACTTCTCACCTCCAAACTGTGGGATAATAAATCTGGATTGTTTTAAGCTATTAAATTTGTGGTAATTTGTTATAGCAGCAATAGAAAAATACTACATTGGGTTTAAGTGTAGTGTTGGAAAGCACGTTATCTGGTGGCAGGCATGTGTATTAGCTGAAGCCAGGCCAGGCACGGATGGCAGTGGGTGTATCTCTAGAGACGAAGTAGGTACAGAGGCACAGCAGCAAAGGAGAAGATGGTATAGACAAGGGGGTAAAATACAAGATCTCACCTCAAGGAGTTGCTCCGAGCACAGAATGGGAAATGTAGGTAAAATTGTTTAGCACAGCCACCTGAATGTAATAAATCCTCAATATATGTTTTAAACATGGTTTGTTGACGTGTTGACTCGTCTGTGGACAAAGCTATCCCTTGGCGGGTACAGACTTCAGAGAGTGCACTGTTTAACTCTCTCTGAAGACAGTTTGCTACAGGTAAAATTGGATTATGTTGAATATCAAGGAAAGCCTTGAAGTGGGGAGAGGATTTGTCCTTGAACAGGAGGTGGCAAAAGGCAAGAGAGCAGATGACTGGTAGCTTTCTCACCCTGGCCCCACATGTTTGCCTGACCATGCACAAAAGCTCCAGGGATTCTTAGCATCAGCTGAGCGTGCTACTTCATTCTTCCTCCAGCTGCCTGAGTCATTGCCCCATCTTCTGCCTTCTGCCCGCAGCAATAGCCTAAGAACTCTGAGATAGATTCTAGAGCTTACTCATTTCTGCATTCCCAGCACCTAGTACAATGTTCAGCAAATAGCAAGTACCCAATAAACCTTCATTAAGCGAATGAACAAAGGACAAGCTTCTACTCCTAAAACATTTACAGACTCATTGCAATGAGAGAGTATTACAAGGCAGTGAGTAACTTCTGCTCATATTTGCGGTACAGATTAATGGTTCCCAAAAAGTGATCCATACCAGTCCATCAACTGGTGTCGGGCTAGTAAAGATGCTTGGTCCCCACCCCAATGATTCTGATTCAGTAGGTCTGGGGTAGGGTGTGAGCATGTTCTCTTTAATAAGGTCCTCAAGGATTCTGCTTTTTCAGGCAGGTCAGTGAACTCTTGGACTTGACCTCAAAAACAACAATGATCATTGTGGACAAAGGTGATCAGAGAAAGATTCCTTGAGAAGTTGGGATCTAAATTAAACCTTCAAGCACGGGCAAGCTGGGATAGATGGAGTATAGGAGAACAGCCAGGGCAAAGGTACAGAGTATCGGGCACTGTAACCCAAACCTGTTGGCGTAGAGTCGATTCCAACTCATAGTGGCCCAAGAGGACAGAGTAGAACTGCCCCGAAGGGTTTCCAAGGAGCGCCTGGTGGATTCCAACTGCTGACCTTTTGGTTAGCAACTCTAGCTTTTAGCCACTATGGCACCAGGGTTTCCTTCAGACACTGTAAGAAACAGTATTCTGCATCATTTGGCCTTTCCACTTGAAACACCAAACTATGACCACTTATTCCTGCGTAACAGATGCCCCAAAATGTAGAGTCTTAAACAACAATCAGCATTTATCTCTCAGTTTCTGGGGGTCAAGATTTCAGGAGCAGTTTGGCTGGCCTTTTCTGAATTGGGGTCTCCTATGAGGCTGCGGTCAGATGGTGGATGGACCTGGGGTCATCTCAAAGGATTGCTGTGAAGAGATTTTTAGATGTGATTAACATCTATAATCAGTTAACTTTAAGAAGCTTATCCTGGATAATTTGAGTGGGCCTCATTCAATTAGTTGAAAGGCCTTAAGAGCAAATCTGGGTTCCCTGAGGAAGAGGAAATTCTACCTGTGTACTCCTGCCTGAGAGTTTGAAGCCTGCCAGCCTGCCTTATAAAATTTGTACGTGCCTAGCAAGCTCCTACGATTGCAAAAGCCAATTCCTTCCAATACCTACCCACCCATCCACCCTGGTGGCATATCTCTTGCTCATTCTGTTTCTCTGGTAGAACCCTGACTCTCCAGATTTCGGTACTAGGAAATTTCTTTGCCTGGCGTCTGGGATGGGAATACTCAAAAGACTGGATGTTAAGACAGCTGGGGCTCCTTGGGCATCCCTTGCCACCTCTATGGTCTCTACAACATGGTGGCTTCAGAGTTGTTGGGCATCTTACATAGTGATTTGGGCTCCAAAAGCACATGTTCTGAGAGAGCACACTGGTAAGAAGAAAGATAGAAGGAGAATTCAGTACATATGTGGATTCCAAACACGGAGCCAAGTGAGCAAACGATCAGTGGACGGAGAGGGAGCGCCGGACTATTGGAAGGGCTTATCTTTAGCCAAACACCAAGAGGTTATTTAGTACTGGTTATTGATCAACAATATGGACTGTATATCACACAGAAGAATCTACCTCCCCCCTTCCAAAAAAAAAAAAAAAATCACACTTTTTGATGTTATATTTAATACAGCTATATCACAGGGAAATGCAATAAAGGCTTTAATTCTCTCAGCAGTTTCCAAGGCTCTGTGAAGGTCAGGGATCATGTTTATTAAAGAGATAGCTTTGTATAGTGGAAAGATCCCTGTAATCTGAGGCCAAAGACTTGGGTCGCATGCCTACCACCTAAACTTTGTGATCTTGGGCAAGTCCTTAACCTCCTTTCTGATCTGGCCGTTTATTTCTCTAACTTCATCTCTGCCTCCAACTTCACTGTTTGATATTTGGATTACTTACTCTTGGATTACTTGCTCTTCTTTCTCCAAAACCCAAAACTTTTTTGCCTTTTTTTTTTTTTTTTTTAGTCCTTCCTCTTGAGACACCTCCCTTCCCTTGTCCCCCTCCTCCTACCCATCCTTTATCTCTGTCCAATCACCGCTTCTTAGTATTGTCTGATCTCTATTCCCCATGCCCGGATCAGAGGCTGCCCTCTGGGATCTCCCAGTGCCCTGCATGTATCGGCATCATCACCCAGGTGTTTCAGTTTTCACTAAACTAAGTGCTCCTTCAGGACATGTGCCCTGAATTTACACATGCATGTTGCCAGGTAATGACTCAATATCTTCAGCTAGCATAATGCCTGGCACATAATAACTTATCAATAATAACTTATCGATATTTATTGTATGTAATTAAATGAATAAACGTATGGAGGGAGGAATGAATTGTTTTAAAATGTGGACAATCCTTTGACCTGATTGGACACTGACACATTGGACATCAGATAGCATTGGCTAAATTACTTTTCCTGGCCATTCATTGTCAATATTGGAAAATAAACAGTAAGAAAAAAGTAGTGAGGATGATACAGTAAAGACTTTGTCTATTTTCCTCTTCCTCACTAAGAATTCTGTATAAAGATGAAGGCCAGCTTGGGGAAGCACCTATGTTTATTTCTTTGTATCAAATGCATGGTCCCTTCTACTTCTTGGCACTAACCAAAAACCAAACAGAACCCATCGCCATCGAATCGATTCTGACTCATGAAGACCCTATAGCACAGAGTAGAACTGCTCCATAGTGTTTCCAAGGAGCACCTGGTGGATTCGAACTCCCGACCTTTTGGTTAGCAACCGAAGCTCTTAGCCACTACGCCACCAGGGTTTGGATGGTATAACATCTTTTTCTGCTCCAGTAAGATGTAACAGTGGAGTTCCTGGGTGGTGCAAATGATTTACATGCTGGGCTCCTAACTGAAAGTTTGGGGGTTCAACTCTGCCCATAGGTGCCTCAGAAGAAAGGCCGAGTGATCTACTTCCAAAAAATCAGCCACTGAAAACCCTATGGAACACAGTTTCACTCTGGCACATATGTGGTTGCCGTGAGTCAGAATTAAATCCACAGCAACTGGGTTAAGGTGTAGCAGGAGACTTCATCCCTGTAGGCTGCGAATGCCTATCAAGTGAAGACGAGTGGCAATCTGATTCTCCTCTCATCTCACACTGCGTTATTGAGGTAGGACCAAACAGGACTGGAGGCCTCCTCGTGCTTTTCCTCACTGCCAGCAAGATGCTGAGCTAGAATGTGGACCTGTGGCCACACAGAGCTCAGTTATGAGCTTGCTCCTGACGCCCACTAGTAATTTGATTTCACTTCTCTGCTCTTCAGCTTCCTCGGCCATGATCTGAGGATGCTGACCTCATCATGTTCAGCTCTAATAATGGGAACTGTTGTGAAGACTTAGATTCCTTAGCAAAATCACTCAGCCTGGTCGAACACATAGGTGGCTCACAAAATTAATCTCTTTATCCCACCTAACCCTTCCCAGAAGAGAGCACTCTACCCATTCATGATAAAGAGATCATTTCTAGCTTTCCTTTTCTGCTTAGTAAGGGTGGGTGGGTAGGGCTGTGGGTATCTTGTGTATCTCTCTGGCTTGCACACCCAGGCACACCCATTCACAGAGCTTTGTTTCCTTAACCTCAAGTTATGTAATGAATAGGTATAGTGCTCTGGATTTATTTCCACAAGGACCTGTTTCAAAATCCCTGCTGATTGCTCCAGGGCTCTGAGTGTGGGTATGAAAGAACATGGCCCACACATGTTTCTCACTTGAAGCACCAGCCCGAATTAGGTCATGCTATCATTGCATTGCATTTTTTGCCATTTCACAAGCTGCTGCTATGGCAGCAGGTTAAAGCCTTGAGAATAAAGGTAGTTGCTTAACCTTGGTCTGTATTTACACATACATGTTGGCGGAAAATGGTGACTCACTCCCCTTGTTGAATGCAACAGGTAGGCTGGCTCCTAATGACTTTACTTCAAAGGCTACTTTCCTCCACCTTCCAATGAATCCTCCACAGCTGAATTTAATCTCTGGAACCATGGGGCATGTTAGGAAGAGTACTGACCTGTTCTGACCCCTAGGGTACCATTGGGTAACAGTTAAGGAGAACATAGGCAGCATCCAAAGGACCCTTCCCAAACCTGTGGGAAGTGAAATAAAAGAACAGTTGATGATTCAAAGATTGGTAAGAGTGCACAATGAAAAGTTACTATCTACTATGTGCCAAGTGTTTTTTCTACATTTTCTTTAATCCTCCTGTCAACCTTGCTTATTCTGTAATACGTTACATAATTTCTCCAAGGTACCGTTGCTAATAAGCAGCAGAGTTGGGATTCAGATCCAGACATGTCGAACCCCAAAGTCCATGTCCCTTCTAATAGGTCACAGTGCCACCCTAGAGTTGAATCAGACGTTTTGCTTGCACCACAGCCCACCTCCTTTCTCTTGATAACAACACTTATTACCTGAAGAACTGCCCGTAGGTATGGATCTACTGGGCTTGTCAGTCATTGTACCAACCCCTCCTTTCTCTCTGCCATTAGCAGACTCTGTTCTAGCATTCTGGATCCCAGTGAAGTCATACTTGCATAGAAGAAGCTGAAGGAACATCAATTTTGAAACACTTTCTACCAGATCCTGTTTCCTTAGTTGTTCTTCCTGTGAGGTCTTGTTTCCCTCTTCCTTTAATTCTGGAAATTACCCATAAATAAACTTTAACTGCATTTCTTTTAAAAAGTCATTAATTTTTTCCTTTTGTCAGCCTGAGAAGTTTCTGTTGCATACAACCATATACCCTAAGGGATGAATGTGCTGTGGCATACTCCCATAGTGCATTGGTTAAATGCTATGACTCCACATCTTCAGAAAGTTCTTAAACTTTAGCAAGCACTGGAATCACCTCGAGGGCTTGTTAAAACACTGATAGCGAGCCCAACCCCCAGAGCTTGTTTTATATTTTTTTCCCCAATATTTACACTTGTTTGGAATTTAGGTCAAATAGTAACTTACTAGAAGCTTAAGCTTTTTAGTTTTTAGCTATGAAAAGTTAAAAAAAAAATTGTAGTCCTGGGGGTTACCCAACTATTTTAATTTAGAGTGGTTCATGATATCCAAAAGACTGGAAACTACCACTGATGTAGGCAGACTTTTCATTCATGCATCCAACAATTGATTCTAGGGTCTGCTATGCGCTAACAGATGGGGCAAAAAATTGATGCCCTCAGGAAGCTTACAGTGAAATGTTTAATATTTTAATAATTATTAAAATATTAATGGTTAATAATAGTGACAAGTTTAATAGTAACTTAATGGGTTTTTTGGGTTAAGTAGTGCTGGGTCTGCCGGCAACATATGATGAGACAGTCTGGGGGATCTGTTGCTGAGAGAAGATTGTTGTATGCCATCCAGCCAATTTTGACACACAGCTACCTTATAGGACAGGGTAGAACTGCCCCATAGGGTTTCTGAGGCTGAAATCCTTATGGGAGCAGATCGCCAGGTCTTTTCTCCTACGGAGTGGCTTGTGGATTTGAACCCCTCACCTTTCAGTTAGCAGCCGAGTTCTTAACCATTGCACCACCACGGTTCCCGAGAGAAGATTACAGAGGATGTTTTTCAATATTATGAATTTGTCACCAGCATTTAAAGATCCATAGTAAACAGATTAACAATTGGCCCCTTTCCTTTCATCTCGTTGTTTTACTGTGTTTGCACAAAGAGGTCGAATTCTAGTCTCTTGGTAGCTACTCGTCCAACACTGCTTAATTCCTCTAAGCCCAGTCAGAGCCATCAAGGAATGGTAATTGGTCAACTTATCCAAATTGATATACAGTCGCTTTAATTATTTCTGGTCAACAGATACATCTCAGACAACTGACAGAGCAAGAAAGAGGACTCCCTGTCACCTTTGTCTTTCAGTCACCAAACAATCCTGTTTCCTGGGGTAAACCAAAAAACCAAACCCGTTGCTGCCAAATTGATTCCAAACCAAAGTAGAACTGCCTCATAGGGTTTTCAAGGCTGTAATCTTGACAGAAGCAGGCGGCCATGTGTTTCTCCCATGGAGGCTGGTGGGTTCTAACCATTAACTTTTGGTTAGCAGCTGAGCACTTAACCACTGTGCCACCAGGGCTCCTTTCCTGGCATAGAGACCACAGACACCTCCATTCCTTGTCAACTGTTTTTTCTGTAGTATTATTGGTACTTGAGTTTCACAATATCGGGGGCAAATTCACAGTGATCTTGAAAATGGTATGAATTATAAAGGGATATCATCATTGATGAAAACAACAAAAATAAAAACAACTGTATCTTAAAAATGAAGGTCAAAAAAAGCAAGATGACTCTGGCCAAGGTAATGTTTCATGTCTAGAAGGAAACATATCCTCTAAATTGAGTCTATTAAAAGGTCACTGAAGTCATTTGCATTAAGCAATAGGACTAGCAAACGGAAGAAGGGGTTGGGGAGGGAGTGGGAAGGGTGTTTATGTATTTTAATATCTGAGCCTTGGCAATCAAGAAACAGTGGCTAATGCGAGTTAAAAAGATAGAAACCAAAATTCTATCCCAATAAATTTTTTTTTTTTTTTTTTTTTTTTACTGCAAAGAACAGTAAGGGCGTAAAAGGCTACTGTAACACTATGTATGACAACAATCTGGACACAACCTGAAAGTCTAAGTGGTTTATAAATTACGGTATATTATGTAGTATAAGAATAATCACAAAGCATGTGGAAGTATGAGGAAATGTTTGTAACAAAACGTTAAGAACAGCAAACCAATCACTAATATACACACAAATATGCAAAATGGGCTTAAATGCAAAAACAAAAACAAGGGTTGTAGTATAAAGATGGGACCAGTGCTACCTCTTTAACACCGCTTTATATTTCCTACACAGAACGGGAATAAAATCTTGGAGAAGAAATTTAATTTTCATCCCTTTCTAAAATACACCACATTAAAGTAAAATAAATGGAGTAGTTCTAAGGGAAAGGATGGATGGCCGGTGCAAAACATACACATAATGGCTGATGAAGTTCAACTTGGGCATCCCCAGATCTGGACTGGCTGTCCCAGGAATTAGAACACTTAGTACAGGCAGTAAGTTCTCTAGCCATGTGGTTGTGAAGGGGCCATCTCAGCCCAAACCCCCAGTAACCTAGAGGAGTGTGCGCTCATCACTGCAAATGTCATACCGGAGCCCCTGGGCAACCCACTGGTCACGTGGCACCCTCTCTGGATAGCTTTAGCTTCCTTACTGCCACCTGGAGAGGGCCCTGCGGTTAAGCTCCTGCACAGCTGAATAGTGAGAAACCTGAATTGAGCACCATTTTTTTTTTTTCCCCTTAATGGTGGAACACTGGGTTTTTTGTTTGTTTTGTGAGTTTGTGTGTGTGTGTTTTATTATGTTTGTTTTTGTTTTTCTCTTAATGGTGAAGCAAATAAGACAAAGTCTCATGTGATTTACATAGTGGATCCAGATGTCAGGTACCTGCGTGTCCAATATTCCAGATTACACAACATGCAATCTCTCATACAAAAGAAAACTCAAAGCCATCCAAACCCCATCCCAACACTTCTCCATTTTCTCCTCCACTCTGTGTCACACCTCCTTCTAGTGGTGTCTCCTTTTGGTCCTGTAGAATTTAAATGCTTTCCCCCTACCCCAACAGACAGATTTGACTGATGTTTGGGGGCAATGGAGATAGACACAAGAAACATCACAAGATGGCATCAGAACAAGCAACTTGATGCTGCTCTCAGACATCTCAATTTCTCTGCTCCTGTCTCCTTAGTGTTGGCCAGTAGACACCTAGTTCCTCTGTCCCTGGGTCATGCCAGCTCGTGGGACCTTGTTGCTGGCTACCACTTCTCAGTCCACAGCTTCCTGCCACCTTGTTAAATTCTCCCCCTGCCCCCATATCTCTTACTTTCTATATTTCTCTTCTTTTGGGCCCCTTCAATTCATCATTCTGAACCCCCAATAAAGGTCAAAATTCTTAATTTACAGAGCAATTCAATTTTCTTTGTGTTATTCCTGTATCTTTTAGACCATGCTCTGGGGCCTGTCTTTATGCAACAGAAAGGCACATCAATGTGTTTATTAATAACCAAATAGGCTGAAAATTTCCCAAATCGTCAAGTCCTGGTAACTTTTTATTTAACAGTGCTTCCCTTAGTCTGTCTCTTTCATCTGGCATTTCACCGTAAGTAGCAAGAAGAACCAAACCGTACCTTCAATACTTGGCTTGGAAATCTCCTCAGCCAAGTTCATGATTTATAAGTTTTACTCTCCATGTAACTGCAGGACACAGTTCACTTACACATTTGGCCATTATATAAGGAAGATCCTTTTTCCTCCATTTTCCAGTAACATGTTCTTCATTTCGAACAGAGCTCACTGGCAGCACTTTAATGTCCATATTTCTACCAACAGTCTGTTTACGATGATTTAGCTATTCTCCTAAATGATACGTACTTTCTCTACCATGTTCCTTTCTCCCTCCTGACTCCTCACTAACAAAGTGAACATCCATATTTTAACCAACAGTCTTTTCAAGGATATCTAGGCTTGCTCTGCCAAGCTCCTCAAAACTTTTCCAGCCTCTGCCCGTTGCCCAACTCCAAAGCAACTTCCACGTTTGTGGTGCTGTTCCAGGAGCACCCCACTTCCAGACAACAAAATCTGGTTTATCTCCTATTCCTGCTGTGACAAATTACCACAAACTTATTAGCTTAAAACAACGCAAATTCATTACCTTACAGCTCTGGAAGCCAGAAGTCTGAAATGGGTCTCACTGGGCTAAAATCAAGATGCTGGCAGGACTACGTTTCTACTGGAGGCTCTAGAGAAGAATGTGCCCTCCCTTACCTTTTCCAGCTTCTGGAGGCTGCCTGTAATCCTTGGCTCCCTTCCATCTTCGGGGCAATAATGGTAGGTTGTGTCTGTCTTACACCTTATCACTCTGCCACTGACTCTCCTGCCACCTTCTTTCACTTATAAGGCCCCTGTGATTCCATTGAGCCCACCTGCATAATCCAAGTTAATTGCCCCGTATTTGAGCCAGCTGTTAAGCAGCCTTAACTCCATCGACAACCTGAATTCTCCTTGCCACTTAACGTAACATATTCATAGATCCAGGAGATTAGGACAGAGGAATCTCAGGAATGCCTACCACACTAACTTTTCAAAATTTCTAGCAAATAGTAAATATTTAATAATTGGTAATAAGCTCCCTGGGTAGTGCAAATGGTTAAGCACTGGACTACTGGCTGAAAGGTCGGCGATTTGAATCCACCCAGAGGCACCTCAGAAGACAGGCCTGGCAATTTGCTTCCAAAATGTCCAAAAAAACCTCACTACTGTCAAGTCAATTCTGACTCAGAGTGACGGTATAGGACAAAGTAGAACTGCCCCCATAGGGTTTCTGAGAGTGTGATCTTTACAGAAGAAGCCTTGGTGGCACAGGGTTTGGCTGCTGCCTGAAAGTTTGGTGGTTTGAACTTACCAGCTGCTTTGTGGGAGAAAGATGTGGCAGTCTGCTTCTGTAAGGATTACAGCCTTGAAAGCCTACGGGGCAGTTTTACTCCATCCTATAGGGTTGCTCTGAGTCAGAATTGACTCAACAGTAACCCAAAACTGGTTTTTGGTTTTAATCTTTACAGAAGCAGACCAGTGCATCCTTCTCCCACAGAGCTGATGGTGGGTTCAAAGAGCCACCTTTCAGTTAGCAGCCGAGCGCTTTAACCACTGCATCACCAGGGCTCCTTCCTGAAAGTTCACAGCCCTGAAAACCCTACAGAGCAGTTTTACTCTGCACACATAGGGTCGTCATGAGTCAGAATCAACGGCGACTAACAATAATTGGTAGCTGTTATCGTTAGTGTTATTTGATAGATATAAATGCAATATCTACCTATTCAAGGCACTGCATTGAAATACAGTAGAGAACTAGATATGCATGATTCTTGTCCTTGTTTTAAAAGGTGACATATCCAGAATATACCTAAAGGATGAGTTAGGGAAAAGCAAGGCAAAACGATGCATGGAGGGAATAGGCCTGGAGGGAGGGCCCTACTTGGCCAGGTGGAAGAACCTAAAGAAAATCTGAATAAATAACAGCAAGAGGTACAGACCTGCTGAGGAAAGGCAAGCCAACACCGTATCAGCAGGAGCTTTTAAATGGCATTAAATAATTTAGACTCTCAGTGTAGGCAATGGGACACCATAAATGGTTCTTAGTCCTTTAAGTGATGTGAACAGATTTTAATTTTATATTCATCGCTTAAGTTATAAGCTAGAGGACCTATTGACAAATGCTATTAAGTAGCAAACAAATTATATATCTATACCTGTCTACATATGTACATACATACATACATATAAAACTAGAAAACTGTCTTATATGTGGAAGTGTTGAAATGGGCTTCTAAGTTACTCAAACAGAACTGAAAAATAATAAAGATACTAGATACCAGAGGTTGTAGGATGAAGCTAAAGCAGCATGTAGAAGAAATATGAGCCCCAAATGCTTATATTAGGAAGGTAGGACAGTTGAAAATTAATAAGCCAAGCATCTAATTTAAAAGACTAGGGAAAAAAAAATTAAGGAAGAAAATAATAAAGACATATCAAAGGAAATGAGACTTTGCCCAGATCCCCTGCAATGAAATGTGTTTCCTAAACTGCTTGGAACACTGATAGCATTCAGCTGGCATCGTCTTCAGAGCACTGCCTCGCCCAAGGTCATACTCCTTCCTGAGGCAGCTCGCATCCAGTGACTGATGAAGGCAGAGGTAAGCAGACTCAGCCATGTTGGGCTCATGCAGGACACCTCTGATGGGGCATTTCAGCCCCAGAACTCCTGTAGGATTAGTGGAAGCTGTCATGAGATCAGCATTGCTACTTCTCCCTCTGCTCAATCCAGCTTCCTCGCCCTCCTCACGTCCCACAGGTGTGGACCCTAGGGTGGTTGTTTTGTTAGGCACTGTTGAGTAGATTCGGGCTCATAGTGAGCCCATGTGACAGAGTAGAATTGTCCCACAGGATTTCCTAGGCTGTGACCTTTACGGAAGCAGATTGCCAGGTTTCTCTCCCACAGAGCCGCTGAGTGGGTTCGAACAGTCGACTTTGTGGTTAGCAGCCATGCGCTTAAGGTTGCACCCCCAGGGCTCCTTAGGTACTCCTTAATAAACATTCAGCACTTTAAATTAGGAAAGATATACAACCGTGCGAATCAACAAAGCCAAAATGTGGTTCCTTGAAAAAACTAACAAAGTAAATGCCTGCCTACCAAAACTGGTCAAAAATTAAAAGGGAGACAAACAGCAGTTACCGAAGAGATTAAAAAGATAATGAGGAGAGTAAGAACAACTTTTTATCAATTAATATTAAAGCACAGATAAAATGGACAGATTTGTATAAATATAAAGCTTATCAAACCAGACTAACAAGAAATAGATAATTTGATTATCCCTATTATACACATAAAAGACACCAAACTGGTTGTTTTAAAATCTACTTATAAAGAAAACACTGAGTCAGCTGGTTATCTGGATCAATTTTACCAAATGTTCAAAGAACAAATAATTCTAATCTTAAATAAACTCCTCCTATAATATAGAAAGAAAGAGAATACTTCCAAACTCATTTTAGGAGCCTAGAATAACCTTTACAACAAAACCTGAAAAGCTAATAGGACAAAGGAAAGTAATAAACCAATGTCAGTCATGAACATAGATGCAAAACCTAAACAAAATCCCAGCCAACCTAACCTAACAGTAGCTAAAAATAAGAATTTATCATGACCAATTTAGGATTTTTTTCCTAAGAAAATCAAGGTTGACTTAACATTAGAAAATCAATTAATATAGTTTATCATATTAACGTACCACCAATCAGTTTGTTGTACTGTGATGGCTTGTGTGTTGCTACAATGCTGGAAGCTATGCCACTGGTATTTTAAATACCAGCAGGGTCACCCATGGTGGTCAGGTATCAGCAAAGCTTCCACACTAAGACAGACTAGGAGGAAAGGCCTGATGATCTACTTTAGAAAATTATCCAGTGAAAGCCTTATGAATGACAACAGAATACTGTCTGCTGTAGTGCTAGAAGATGAGACCCCCAAATGCACAGTGGCCACAGCAATAGACTCAAGGATGCCAATAATTGGGAAGATGGCACAGGGCCAGGCATTGTTTTGTTCTGTTGTACATGAGGTCACCATGAGTCAGAGCCAACTTAACAGTAACTGATGACAACAACAATCATGTTAACAGATTAAAAGAAAAAATCAAATGATCATCTCAAAAAATGGAGAATATCATCCAATAAATTTTTCATATCCATTCCTCACAAACTCTTAACAAACTACAGAAGAGAACTACCAAACTTGATATAGGAAATTTACCTCTTAATGCAAACATCAGACCAGCAGGCTACTTCAATAATCTTCCTAGGAGGTGGTGGTGTCCTAGGCTGGTGGCCTGTATTGGGGGTGGCAGTGGGAGATGAAAGGAAATAGATATATGGGAATTTATTATCTCCTTGAAGGCAGAGACCCCATTACAGGTATTTTTAGAGATGTGCCTAGCCTAGGACTCTACACATAAAAGATATTCAAAATCTACTTATTGACTGATAGATAAGAGACCGTCATAGGAATTTACCACCATCTTACAGTGGTGATTATAATAGCGGAGCTCATACTTGCACCCACAAGACTTTTGCTTGGAGTTGTGCTCTGGTCACAATCCACCCAGAGCGCTCACTGTATCAATCATTACATTTTTCATATTCAGCTGCAAAAGACCTCATTTGTCCAAAATCCCAACTAGGATTTTTCAGTATAAATTTGTTCTGGGCAATTACTTTCTTTGAATCATACCCATAATAATAGATTGCTTTCAAACATATAATTTTTCTTCCAGTGACTGAAAAATATAGTGCAAACATTTGTCCTTAAAGGGCATTATGAGATGGAAAGGGAAGTGCACTAGATTAGGCCTGAAGGGGCTGGGCTTCCAGTCCTGCCTGCGTTATTAAGCAGCTATGTGGCCTTGGTCGGGACGCAAAATTTTAGGCCCCTATTTCCTATTTCTATTACATGACGTACTCATTCATTCAATGAGTGTTTATTCAGAACTTATTACATGCCAGGCATTGGGCTCTAGCCCATGTTATACAGGGGTTGAGGAAATCAACAGTAATAGGAGATACCAAGTACATTGTCAAAAGTAATTTGCTATACAAGGGCTGGGTATGGGGAGTGAGATTGCAAAAGCTACTGATTCACCAAGGACGTCCCAGTTACCCCTTATGTGTTTACACAGTGCTCGGCCCTAGGAAGACAGAGGCAAGAATAGAGTTCAGTACTAAATTCAACACTGGAATCATGCGCTTTCTTTGCAAAAAAAGTGGAAAAAGAATGAGTCCTAGTCAGCCCTAACTATATGTACAACTTTAATCTAGCCAGTCAACTGCCTTCCTATGGGTTCCTGAAACAGATCTTGAAACAAAAACTTCAGTGAAGGGAGTTTACTTGAAATTTGATCCCACATAAGGTGGGGAGGGGGACAGTCAAACACAGCAGTGTTGTCGTTGTTCTGTGCCCTCGAGTCGATTTGTGCCAGGGATAGATTACCCAATAAGCAAGGTACGCACAGGTTTACTTGTGCTTACTTGCTAATCTGCAGTTAACAATTTCATCTGTTTTTCACCACATCAGAGGTGTGGTGAAAGCCACGTTCACTACAGAACAGTATGTAAGCAGAAGTAAGCCCGTGCATACCTTCCTTACTGGTTAATCTGCTCCTGATTGGGATTCACAGTGCCCCAATGTGACAGAATAAACTGCCTATAGGGTTTCCTAGGCTGTAAACTTTAGGGAAGCAGGTCTCCAGCCCGTCTTCTGAGGAGTCATTGGGTAGGTTCAAACCACCAACTTTTTGGTTAGCAGCTGAGTGCTTAACCATTGCACCACCAGGGCTCCTTACAGGGGAAAGAGACAAGCAATGAAGTATGTCTGAATGAGCTGCTATCACCTTGGGCATCTGGCACTCAGTCCTTCTGGGACCATCTGAATGGCCATGTAAAATACATCTCAGCATTGTCTTGCCCAGGGGCAGGGGCAGGGGCAGCTGGGACATTGTCCACTGACTCTTACCTGTAACTGTGAGAGTTGTCCTGTGCACTTCTGGGCTGCCTGCCTGTGGGTTGGGAAGACCCTGAAGGGAAAAGCTGTCAACTTCAGGTTAACTGGGGGGACTCAATGTAGGAAAGTGATAGCATCTGCTATAGTCACCAATCTCAGTTTGGATGTCCAGATCTAGAAAATAAAAATGATCTTATACTTTGCAGGACAGTTGTGGGCATTACATTTCTTTTCACATCCATATTTATCAAGAAGGAATGTTTGCTGTAGGAACTTCCAGGGGATGTGGGTGGGGTTGGGGGGGGAGGGGAGTGTAGGCAGAGGAAGAGTGATAGCTTTGAAGATATGCACCATGTGGTTCTCCTAGCACATGACCCTATGACCCGGGAAGCAGGAGTTATACGCCTGCCTTGCCCTCAGAACCTCCTTTGAGCAGGATCCAAGAGAAGCTTTTGATAGGAACTTGATGAAAGAGGCCAGGTAGAAAGTCTGGGTTCATTGTAAATGTTTATTTAACTCAGACACTTCAAAAGCATTTATTGGAGAAATAAGACAGGTGAATCAACATCCCTCACCCATATCAGAATCTTAGCCTGGGGGACAGAATCTAGTTAAGGCATTTGTTCACCTGTGGCTCACCTGGCATAAGACCTGTTTGAGAAGCTTTCACAACTCAGTGTCAAGTTCCACAGCTGCCTTTGCCCTTCTGGTGCAGGGGCATCTAGAGCTGGGGTTGGTGAAGGACAGTGGTTTTCCAACCTGAGCGTGCATCAGGATCACCCGGAGGGCTTATTGGAACAGATTTCTGGGCCCCACCCCCAGAGTTTCAGAGTCAGTAGGTTGGGGTTGGGGCTCAGGAATTGGCCTCTCTAACACTCTGCCAGGATCGCTGGGTGGTGCAAATGGTTAACACATTCATTAGAGGTTCAAGTTCGCTCAGTTGCACCTCAGAAGAAACACCTCGTGATCTACTCCCCAAAAATTCGCCACTGAGAACCCCGTGGAACACAATTTTACTCTGACACATATGGGGTCGCCATGAGTCAGAGTTGACTCGATGCAACTAGATGATGATGAAAAACAAGTTTCCGACACACGCTGATGTTGCTGACCCCAGGACCATATTTTGCGAGCCACTAGTACAGACGCTACAGTTGTAATGAGTGGGAGAAGGAAGGTAGGGAGAATTGTTAACTGCTCTGGTGAGCATTGTATTATAAATAAAATATAAGACCCTAACTCACAGCCA
Source organism: Loxodonta africana (assembly GCF_030014295.1). NCBI lineage: Eukaryota > Metazoa > Chordata > Mammalia > Proboscidea > Elephantidae > Loxodonta > Loxodonta africana. Next base: position 76,279,849 of record NC_087355.1, on the reverse strand, counting down.
GCCTCTTCTCCTTGGTCTTTGGTGAGATGTCACTGAAGGTTCATCACCTCAATGGACATTTTTTTTTTATGTCCCGCATTTTGCCCCGTTTCTAGCCCATAACACACATTTAACTTTATCACCTTCTTGGATTCAGATTATCCCTTCAAAACAAGGACGTGCTTGGAAGGGAAAAGTGGATTTTACTCATAACTAGACTTTGTATGATAGAAAGATGAGAAGACAAAAAAATGAGAAAAGAGAGAAAGAAGGAGGGAGAGAAGGAGAAAACAGCTACCCGAAAATCAAACCCACTGCCTTCCAGCCGATTCTGACTCAGAGCAACACTATAGAATAGAGCTGCCCTGAAGGGTTCCCAAGGCTGTAAATCTTTACGGAAGCATTCTGCCACATCTTTGTCCTGGCAGGAAACACAGGCAGGCAGGGAAGAATATTACTGAACCACTATTATGTTCCAACTTCTACGCTCTGGATTTCACATACTTAGTAAGGTTGAAGCCTCATAAAAATTCTGTGAGGCATTTATTTTTATCCCTTTGAGGAAAACTAGGCTTAAACAGATTATGTTGTTTTCCCAAGTGGGCAAAATTTATAAGAGGTATAAGCAGGACTCAAACCCAGAGGCATTCAATTCCCAGGCCAGTGGAATTTCTACTGTTTTCTACTATCAGGGAAATTGTGTCCATATGGAGAGATTGTAAATAATTTGGAACTGGGAAGCAAAATCAGATGGGTGAAGCAGTGGTTGCCTGAAATATTCAATTAATTATTTTAATTATTGTACTTATGGTTAATGTCTATGGCCCCTGTTCCTGGCTCCCTGAATTTGGAGTGAACCCAGAGTCCTTTTTATAGTGTTGTGAAAAGGTGAGCTGTTGTGTGCTCTTGTGTACTGTTGAGTTGATTCTGACTTACAGTGACCCTATATGACAGAGTAGAACTGCTCAGTAGGGTGCCCTAGTCTATAATCTTTATGCGAGCAGATTGCCAGATCTTTCTTCCACAGAGTGGCTGGTGGGTTTGAACCAATGACCTGCTGGTTAGCAGCTGAGCACTTAACCACTGCACCACCAGTGAGCTAGTGAAAGGTCCTCTCCCTGCCTTTGTATCTGTTAATCTCACTGTCTGGAAGGCCCTCTCCACTACAGATTCAAACCAAACCCAAGCCCATTGCTACAAGTCAATTCTGACTCATAGTGAAACTATAGGACAGAGTAGAACCAGAACCGCCCCATAGGGTTTTCAAGGCTGTAATCTTTACGGAAGCAGACTGCCTTATCTTTCTCCCCTGGAGCCAATGGTGGGTTTGAACCACCAACCTTTTGGTAAGCAGCAGAGTGCTTAACCACTGTACCACCAGGGCTCCTTCCATTCCAGATAGAAGCCATGATGTTGCAGTTATCCGGGCAATAGTATTCCTAATCCAGGAAGAGATAGATGCTCAGTACGGAGCTTCTCAGACCCTCTTAAAAGGCAGAACAGACCCTAGTCCACCATTCCCCAGCCTCTGAAAGGAGACAGGATGGGAGGAAGGAAAGGCCTTGTTGAACCTGTAGGCAAACACAAATTGCATAAACACCTTTCAGTATCAAGCAGTATTTTTAAGTAAAAACCACAAACAAATTTAAAAACTAACTCATAAATAATATTCAAACATGTAGTTACTGACCTGGCCAAAAGGAAGGAAAAAAGAGACAGCATGGAAGGGGACAAGAAGGGTGGAGATCAGTAACCCCATTTGTTTGAAGTTCATTTGCATGAAGATAAAAGAGATTGGACTAGGAAGTTCCTTGACCATGCAAAGTAGAACACCCACCTTATTAGAAGTATGTAATCTGACCTAACCCTGCTCAAGTTTAAACCTGGCTCCACTTGACTCACGCAGCAAATCGTCTTAGGGAAAAGAACACTGCGCACTGACAGGAGGTGGTGTTTAGTGAGGTTTAAGAAAACTCACAACTCCACCTGGAAGACCTAAAATTTCAGTGCAAGGACTCAAACGTTAAAAATCAAATTCCACATAGGAGAGCGCTGCCGTGTGAAGCCCTGGCTCTCCTTTCCTGGGAAGCATTCTGGAACAAAGTATTTCTTATCAGATCTCGTGTGTGTGTGTGTTTGTATATGCATGTGTGTACATGTACAAAGGTCTGCATGCATGTATGTAGCAAAATTAGAAGGGATAGCAAAAAGGAACCTCTCTAGAAGCTGATGCCCAAGAAGCTAAAAGAAGCATCCACCAGGATCTCCAAACCAAAGGTAGAAGAGACAGATTACAAAGGTACAAGGCCAAGAATCCAAAATCCAGGGAGCAGAGGGGTAGAAGGAGGACTCACAGAGGCACAGTGGTTAATCGTGGGTTAGGCAGGCATATCTTGGAGCAAGTCCTGCCTAAACCACTTGACAACTACATTGACTGAGGTAAAGTATTTCATTCCCCAGAACCTTTACGTCTTTGTTGGTAAAATGGGAAGAATGAAACCTACGTTATAGAGTTATTGTGAGATTTACGTGTTTAATAAACGTGAGCTTCCGTTTTGGGGGAGTAAACAGAGATATGTCCAGGACAAACGCAAACTAAATTCATTATCTGAATATTGTTTTATGTGCCACTCATTGTATATGGGGTATCAGACTCCTTTAAAGAGCTCAGATAGTAGCTATATAATGTCACTGTGAGGTTTAAATGAAATTACACACACATATAATTGCCAGGCGCATGGTAAGAATCAGCAATTTATAACTCTTCCCTAGAAGCCCCGGTGGCGTAGTAGTTAAGTGTTACAACTGCTAACCAAAAGGCTGGCAGTTTGAATCCATCAGGTGCTTCTTGGATACTCTATGGGGCAGTTCTACTCTGTCCTATAGGGTCGCTATGAGTCGGAATCAACTCAACAGCAACGGGTTTGGTTTTTGTTTTGTTTTGTTTTTTGGTATTATTACTAAGAAAATATCTCTCCCTCTTATATTTGTACCTAGGAGTAATCATTATGCAAAAAATGGCCTTATCATAAATATATAAGTCACAAAAAGGAAAAGTATAAATGGATAATAAACATGGAAATATGTTCAACAAAAATGTGAATTAAAACAATGATATCATTTTTCACATAATACAACACAGATTTTTGTTTTCTTTTAACAACAAGCCCAGTGATGCTAAAGATTCATTAAATATGATTGGTTACATGTTACTATTGGGAAAGCAGATTGCAAGAAGCCCTGTGGAAAGTCACTTGGCAATATGTATTAAGTGTCTTCAAGTGTTCCAAACCTCTACCCATTAATGCCATTTCTTAAAGTCCTACCTCAGGAAGTAACTTAAAATACAGGGGAAAATATACATAAATGTACTTCTTTGTAGTATTCTTTCTTTGGCAAACAAAGAGAAACAACCTAAATAGTTAACAGAAGAATGACTCCTGATATAACTTCTACTTTGGCACATTGACCCAATGAAAAATCATACAGCTATTAAAAATAACGCCAATGAAGTTTTAAATAACATATTAAAAGCTTGCATTGTTATGTTAAGGATAACAGGATATGAAATTGTTTACATAGTAGAGTCACAATATATGAAACAACTTCTTACAAACTGAGAGAAAATTGATCTAATAGCAATCTCTGAAGATGATAATAATTTTTGTTTATGTTTTACTGATTGTAATTCTTTTTCCATAACAGGCATAAAATTTTTTACATAATAGACAAAAGTCCAATGAAGTCTCCTTAAACATCCCATTCAACAATATTCTGTAGTACAAGGGTTAGCAAACTATGGCCCGTGGGCCAAATCCAGTCTACCACCTGTTTTATAAATAAAGTTTTATTGGAAAACAGCTATGCTTATTCATTTGTATATTGTCTATAGCCACTTTTGCACTAATAAGGCAGAGATGAGTAGCTGCATGGAGACCACATGGCTAAAAAAAAAACCTAAAACATTTACTCTCTGTAATATAGAAAAAAAAATGCCACTCTCTGATCTGAAACATTACATTCATAGGATTTGAGGTAGCCCGATAGTTTGAAATTGATTTTATTCAATCTGGAGAAAGGTTTCAACGTTCCAGTAAAAAGTACCTGTTAAATGATGAAACGGCTTGTGACTTTACAGTGTTGTTTTTCCTTTCCAATTTTACAACTTCTACACAGATACCTCTGGAGCCCTGGTGGCGCAGTGATTGAGAGCTTGACTGCTAACCAAAACGTCAACAGTTCGAATCCACCAGCCACTCCTTGGAAAGCCTATGGGGCAGTTCTGCTCTGTACAGGGTGGCTATGAGTTGGAATTGACTCCATGGCAATGGGTTGGGTTTTTTGTTTGGTACACAGATACCTTTAGCTTTACCTATTTATGTCAGGCCATTGGCAATATTGGTCAATATTTGCCTTATTCAGTTTAGCCAGGTAGTATGTAGAATTCAAGGAGCCTGGTTGCACGGTGGTTAAGCCCTAGGCTTCTAATCAAAAGGTCAGCTGTTTGAACCAACCAGCTACTCCTCAGAAGAAAGACATGGCAGTCTGCCTCCATAAAGATTACAGTCTTGGAAACCCTATGGGGCAGTTCTACTCTGTCCTAGAGGGTCACTGTAAGTCTGAATTGACTCAATGGCAGTGGGTTGGTTTGACATAGAGTTCAAAAGAAGAATGCAAGAGTGAGAACTACAAGGAGGAGAGCTTTCACTGAAAGATAAGGATAATTCCTAGAAGTTGAATCATCCAGATATGGGATGGTCTTCCTCAGGTCTCTTATTCCCCTTGGGTGATACTGAGGACAAATCTGAGGATTTCGTTTTACTTGGATCCACAATCAACATCCATTAAAGCAGCAGTCAAGAAATCAAAAGATGCATTGCATTGGGCAAATCTGCTGCAAAAGGCCTCTTTAAACTGTTGAAAAACAAAGATGTCACTTTGAAGACTAAGGTGCACCTGACCCAAGCTATGGTGTTTTCAATAGTTTCATATGCATGCAAAAGCTGGAATGAATAAGGAAGACAGAAAAATTGATGCCTTTGAATTATGGTGCTGACAAAGAATATTGAATATACCATGGACTGCCAAAAGAACGAACAATCTGTTTTGGAAGAAGTACAACCAGAATGTTCCTTAGAAGCAAGAATGGGGAGACTACTTCTCACATACTTTGGACATACTATCAGGAGGGATCAGTCCCTGGGCAAGGACATCATACTTGGTAAAGCAGAGGGCCAATGAAATAGAGGAAGACCCTCAATGAGATGCATTGACACAGTGGCTGCAACAATGGGCTCAAGCATAGCAATGATTGTGAGGATGGCACAGGATCGAGCAGTATTTCATTCTATTGTACATAGAGGGTCGCTATGAGTCATAACTGACTCAATAACACCTAACAACAACACACCAATATGACCAGTTAATACCACTAATGCCAAAGATGAGGAAATTGAAGATTTTTACCAACTTCTGCAGTCTGAAATTGATCAAACATGCAATCAAGATGCATTGATAATTACTGGTGATTGGAATGTAAAAGTTGGAAACAAAAAAGGACCAATAGTTGGAAAATATGACCTTGGTGAAAAAAATGATGCTGGAGATCTCATGATAGAATTTTGCAAGATCACTGACTTCTTTATTGCAAATACCTTCTTTCTACAACATAAACAGCAACTATACATGTGGAACTCTCACTGGATGGAAAACACAAGAATCAAATCAACTATATCTGTGGAAATAGACAATGGAAAAACTCAATACCATCAGTCAGAACAAGGCCAGGGGGCTACTATAGAATAGAACATCAATTGCTCATATGTAAGTTCATGTTGAAACTGCAGAAAATTAAGAAGAGTCCAAGAGAGCCAAAATATGACCTTGAGTATATCACAGCTGAATTTGGAAACCATCTCAAGAATGTCTGACTCATTGAACACAGTGACCAAAGACCAGATGAGTTGTGGGGTGACATCAAGGCCATCACATATGAAGAAGGCAAAAGATCATTAAAAAGACAGGAAAGAAAGAAAAGACTCAAACGGATGTCAGAAGAGACTCTGAAACTTACTCTTGAATGTAGAGCAGCTAAACTGAATGGAAGAAAAAAGTAAAAGAGGTGAACAGAAGATTTCAAAGGATGGTTCAAGAAGACAAAATAAAGTATTATAAGAAAATGTGCAAAGACCTGCAGTTGGAAAACCAAAAGTGAAGAACACATTCATCATTTCTCAAGCTGAAAGAACTGAAGAAAAAATTCAAGCCTTGAGTTGCAATTTTAAAGGATGATGTAGGGTCACTATAAGTTGGAATTGACCCAACAGCAAAGGGCTTGGTTTGGTTTTATGGGCAAAATATTGAATGACACAGGAAGCATCAAAAGAAGATTGAAGGTACACAGGGTCACTGTACCAAAAAGAATTGGTTGACGTTCAACCATTTCAGGAGGTAGAATATGATCAAGAACCAATGGTATTGAAGGAAGAAGTCCAAGCTGCACTGAAAAACAATGCTCCAGGAATTGATGGAATACCAACTGAGATGTTTCAACAAATCAGTGCAGCACTGGAGGTGCTCACTTGTATACGCCAAGAAATTTGAAAGACAGCTACCTGGCCAATCGACTGGAAGAGATCCATATTTATGCCCACTCCAAAGAAAAGTGATCCAACAGAATGCAGAAACTATTGAACAATATCATTAACGTCACGCATGAGTACAATTTTGCTGAAGATTATTAAAAAATGGTTGCAGCAGTACATCGACAGGGAACTGCCAGAAATTCAAGCCAGATTCAAAAGAGGACACAGATGAGGGATATCATTGCTGATGTCAGGCGGATCTTGGCTGAAAGCAGAGAACACCAGAAAGACATTTACCTGTGTTTTCTTGACTAAGAAAGGGTATTTGACTGTGTGGATCATAACCAATTATGGATAACATTGAGAAGAATGGGAATTCCAGAACATGTAATTGTGCTCATGAGGACCCTGTACATAGGCCAAGAGGCAGCCATTCGAAGAGAACAAGGTGACGATGTAGATTAAAATAGGGAAAGGTGTGCTTCAGGGTTATATCCTTTCACCATATTTATTCAATCTGTATGCTGAGAAAATAATCCAAGAAAGTGAATTACGTGAAGAAGTACATGGCATCAGGATTGGTGAAAGACTCATTAACAACCTGCAATATGCAGATGACACATCCTTGCTTGCTGAAAGTAAAAAGGACTTGAAGCACTTAGTGATGAAGATCAAAGACTACAGCCTTCAGTGTGGTTTACACCTCAACATAAAGAAAACAAAAATCCTCACAATTGGACCAATAAGCAACATCATTATAAATGGAGAAAATATTGAAGTTGTCAAGGATTTTATTTTTCTTGGATTCACAATCAGTACCCATGGAAGCAACAGTCAAGAAATCTAATGACATATTGCTTTGGGCTAATCTGCTGCAAAAGACCTCTTTTAAGTGTTAAACGGCAAAGATGTCACTTTGAGGACTAAGGTATGCCTGTCCCAAGCCATGGTATTTTCAATTTGCCTTGTATGCATGTGAAAGCTGGACAATGAGTAAAGAAGACCAAAGAAGAACTGAAGCTTTTGAATACTGGTGTTGGTGAAGAACACTGAATATACTATGGACTGCCAGAAGAGCGAATAAGTCTGTCTGGGAAGAAGTACCGCCTGAGTGCTCCTTGGAAGTGAGGATGGCTAGACTTGGTCTCACATACTTTGGGCATGTTATCAGGAGGGGCCAGTCACTGGAGACGGACATCATGCTTGGTAAAGTAGAGGGTCAGAGAAAAAGAGGAAGACCCTCGATGAGCTGAACTGACACAACGGCTGCAAGAATTTGCTCAACCATAGCAATGATTGTGAAGATGGTGCAAGACGGGGCAGGCAGCATTTTGTTCTCTTGTACATAGGGTCGGTATGAGTTGGAATTGACTTGACAGCACCTAACAACAACAGACTACATTAAACTACTACTCAAGAATGTCTAGGAACAAAGCAAATATGTAAGGAAAGAAAACATAGGGACAAATTTTTTGGGTTCTTATACAAATCTGACAATATGATTGCCAAGACCACATCAGGTTTTCAAATATAATTTTAAGGCACTAATTTGCATGCAGCAGTGACACAATTGAGTAAACACTGGCTGAGTCGCACATCAAAATTCTTCCTTTTCTCTTTTGTTATGTGATTTTAAATGCCAGAAGTCTCCCTTGGGACACTGATTGGACTGACAGGAAAGTAAAGGAATGACAAAGAATAGACCTGTTTAACTTGGCCAAACAACAATTGAACTGCCTCTGAGAAGGGTGAGCCGAGCTGGTGTCAGGTTATTCTGGATTTGGTGAGAACCTTTGTCAAAGTATCTACCAGCCATAAGAGAATTCCAAAAACTCTCTTTATTTGGAAGTGTAACTGATGGAACTCAGCTATAAGGGTTGAGTACGTCTGAAATGGGAAAATAAAGTTTCACACAGTACTAAATATAGCTTCCTGCCAGGCAGGTAGGGACTGCTTGCCAAGTTTTGATGGTTGTCAGGATCCAAGAACCATGAAGAAGGCCAATGTTTTGACAAGTGAAATTGCTTTCAAGATGGGCAAATTTGTCCTCTTTAAGGGGGCACAAGGGCAAAAGGAACTAGTTGATTGCCTCTCACCCTGTAACTTTCCAAACTTAAAATACAGCAAGCTCATCATTTAATTTATATAAATAGAAACTAATTCAGGATAATAAAATTACCTCTTAAGCTCACAGAATACTTTTCCATGGAAAGACAACTAGGAAAATCCATTTGCCGAGACAACTTAAAAGAAGATAAATATGAATAGTCAAGAGAAAGCCCCATTGCATCAAGTGATGCCCCACCAAATAATCAGCCTCTTAGGATGTATATTCCTGTTGTCTGGTAAATTTCTGCCAGACAATAACCCCTCTGAGGGCAGAGACCAGGCTTCTCTTCTTTCTTGCTATGTTCCCAGTACATGGTACAGTGCCCTGCACATGAATAAAGGAATTCTCAAATCTGTACCCAGTGGAGATGAAGAAGTAATTACAGTACTTTGAAAGTAGCAAAGTAATTGGTGTGACTGAGATGTTCACATTTATATCTGTAGCACTGTCTATGAAAACAAGCCATTCTTCATTTCTTACTTGCTAGAATTTAGTTCTTTCCAGAATGAAAGGATTTATCAGAGGTTGGCAAAACTGAACTTTGGCAAAATCGTGAAGTTTCACGTTCATTTTGGCTACATTTTTTTTGTTAGTCTCCCTATGCCACCAAGTACCTAGCTTTGGCATGTTGTCCTCCTTCCATAGCTTTTCAAGAACTGGGAAACTCACTACCTTACTCCCAAAAGACCTCCTGGAAAAATGGGCTCATTCTGCTTCTCATTCCTTCAGGGTCTTATGAGTTCCTGGTTTCAGATTCAAAGGCGATACAGAGCTAGAGGAAATAGTTAACATGCTAGATGACAATATCAGAATAAAAAATTATCTAGAAAAGTCAAAGTGAAATATATCACGTGGAGTGGACCATCACGCCTCATGTTTTAATTAAAAAATGTCGTGGCTTGATCTCAGTGTAGGAAACCTGCCTTGTGGCAGATTATGTAAAATAATAATAATAAAACAAGTTTCTAGAAGGGGGAGACGTAAGGTGGTGTCTTAGTTACCTAGGGCTGCTATAACATGATTACCACAAGCAGGTGGCTTTAATGAACAGAATTTATTTTCTCAGTTTAACCCAGCACCGTTGAGTCGATTCCGACTCATAGCGACCCTACAGGACAGAATGGAACTGCCCCATAGAGTTTCCAAGGAGTGCCTGGAGGATTCAAGCTGCCGACCCTTTGGTTAGCAGCTGTAGCACTTAACCACTATACCACCACGGTTTCCTCTCACAGTTTAGGAGGCTAGAAGTCTGAATTCAGGGCATTGGCTCTAGGGAAAGGCTTTCTCCGTCAGCACTGAGGGAAAGTTCTTGTCTCTTTTGAGCTTCTGTTCTTGGATCCTTGGCAATCTTCATGTAGCATGGTATCTGTCTTTCTCTATCTGTGTTTGTGGGCTTCTGTGCCTAATCATCTCCTTTTACATCTCAAAAGTCATTGGTTTAAGACAAATTTTGCACTGACATGGCCTCATTAACATAACAAAGAAAACTCTATTCCCAAATGGGATAACATCCACAGGTATATAGATCTCTTAGTTCTCTAGTGCTCCTACAACAGAAATACCACAAGTGGATGGTTTTAACAAAGAGAAATTTATTTTCTCACAGCTTTTTTTAGGAGGGTAGAAGTCTGAATTCAGAAGTCTGAATTCCCGGCTCTAAGGGAAGGCTTTCTCTGTTGGCTCTGGAGGAAGGTCCTTGTACCTTCAGCTTCTTTCCTGGTTCCTCAGATATCTCATGTATCTTGGCATCTATCTTACCACAACTCTCTCTCTCTGTTACCTTGTTTAATTTCTTTTATATCTCAAAAGGGAAACCCTGGTGGTGTAGAGGTTAAGAGCAATGGCTGCTAACTAAAAGGCAGCAGTTCAAATCCACCAGGCGCTCCTTGGAAACCCTATGTGGCAGTTCTACTCTGTCCTTCAGGGTCCCGCCTTACTAACATAACAAAGACAACCTATTCCCAGAAGGGATTTTAACCATAGGCATAGAAGTTGGGATGTACAACACACATTTTGGGGGGACATAATTCAATCCATAACAAGGAGTTAGGATACAACTCATATTTTGGGGGGACACAATTCAATCCCTAATGGATGGGTATTTTACTAAGGTTGAAGTTGAGCCTAGAGGGTAATGTAACTTAATAGAAAAAGCCAAAGGGGGACCACCATAAGAAACACTCCAAAAAACCAAACCAAATCCATTGCCGATGAATCTATTCCAACTCATAGCAACCCTATAGCACAGAGCAGAGCTGCCCCATAGGGTTTCCAAAGCTGTAGATCTTCAGAGAAGCAGACAGCCACATCCTTCTCCCATGGAGTGGCTGATGGGTGCAAACCACCAATCTCTCGGTTAGCAGCCGAGTTCTTAACCTCCAGGGCTTCTTAAGGAACGCTCAGGAGCATTCAAAGAGATGTGATGGTTATAACTGGGAAGATCCACAAAAAGAGTTGCTATGCCACTTCCTGTGTCACTTAATATCTCTAAGCCTCAGGGTATTCATTTGTAAAAACAGAATTAATAAAACCAATGGTGCCTTGGTTGCAGTGTTGTATAATGCATACACAGGTTTGGTTTTTTTTTTTAATTTTTATTGTGCTTTAAGTGAAAGTTTACAAATCAAGTGGTCTCTCATACGTAAATTTATATACACCTAGCTATATACTCCTAGTTGCTCTCCCCCTAATGAGACAGCACACACCTTCCCTCCACTCTCTCTTTTCGTGTCCATTCCACCAGCTTCTGACCCCCCTGCCCTCTCATCTCCCCTCCAGACAGGAGCTGCCCACATAGTCTCATGTGTCCATTTGATCCAAGAAGCTCACTCTTCACCAGTACCATTTTCTATCCCATAGTCCAGTCCAATCCCTGTCTGAAGAGTTGGCTTTAGGAATGGTTCCTGTCTTGGGCTAACAGAAGGTTTGGGGACCTTGATCCCCCAGGTCCCTCTAGTTTCAGTCAGACCATTAAGTCTGGTCTTTTTACAAGAATTTCGGCTCTGCATCCCACTGCTCTCTTGTTCCCTCAGGGGTTCTCTGTTGTGTTCCCTGTCAGGGAAGTCATCGGTTACAGTTGGGCACCATCTAGTTCTTCTGGGCTCAGGCTGATGTAGTCTCTGGTTTATGTGGTCCTTTCTGTCTCTTGGGCTCATAATTACCTTGTGTCTTTGGTGTTCTTCATTCCCCTTTGATCCAGGTGGGTTGAAACCAATTGATGCATCTTAGATGGCTGCTTGCTAGCGTTTAAGACCCCAGATGCCACTCTCCAAAGTGGGATGCAGAATGTTTTCTTAACAGATTTTATTATGCCAATTGACTTAGATATCCCCTGAAACCATGGTCCCCAAACCCCTGCCCTGCTACACTGGCCGTCAAAGCATTCGGTTTTTTTCAGGAAACTTCTTTGCTTTTGGTTTAGTCCAGTTGTGCTGACCTTTTCTGAATTGTGTGTTGTCTTTCCCTTCACCAAAAATCGTTCTTATCTACTATCTAATTAGTGAAAAACCCTCTCCTTCCCTTCCTCCCCACTCTTGTAACCATTAAAGAAAATTTTCTTCTCTGTTTAAACTATTTTTTGAGTTCTTGTAATAGTGGTCTCATACAATATTTGTCCTTTAGCAACTGATTAATTTCACTCAGCATAATGCCTTCCAGGTACCTCCATGCTATGAAATATTTCACAGATTCATCATTGTTCTTTATCAATGTGTAGCATTCCATTGTGTGAATACGCCATAATTTATTTATCCATTCATCCGTTGATGGACATCTTGGCTGCTTCTATCTTTTTGCTATTGTAAACAGTGCTCCAATAAACATGGGTATGCATGTATCTGTTCATGTAAAGGCTCTTATTTCTCTGGGATATATTCCCAGGAGTGGGATTGCTGGATCATATGATAGTTCTATTTCTAGTTTTTTAAGGAAGTGCCAAATCAATTTCCAAAGTGGTTATGCCATTCTACATTCCCACCAGCAGTGTATAAGTGTTCCAGTCTCTCCACAACCTCTCCAACATTTATTATTTTGTGTTTTTTGGATTAATGCCAGCCTTGTTGGAGTGAGATGGAATCTCACTGTAGTTTTGATTTGCATTTCTCTAATGGCTAATGATTGTGAGCATTTCTTCATGTGTCTGTTAGCTACCTGAATGTCTTCTTTAGTGAAGTGTCTGTTCATATCCTTTGTCCACTTTTTAATTGGGTTATTTGTCTTTTTGTAGTTGAGTTTTTGCAGTATCATGTAGATTTTAGAGATCAGCCTCTGATCGGAAATGTCATAGCTAAAAACATTTTCCCAGTCTGTAGGTAATCTTTTACTCTTTTGGTGAAGTCTTTGGATGAGCATAGGTGTTTGATTTTTAGGAGCTCCCAGTTATCTAGTTTCTCTTCTGCATTGTTAGTAATGTTTTGTATACTGTTTATGCTACATACAAGTTGTTTTGATTACAAACTCAAAGTTTGAGATGTAAGGGAACAATTCATTAGAAGAATGAACATGAATGTAGAAGTTCAAGTTTAATAAAAGAAGGACTTGGTATAGAATATGCAAATTATAAATGCACATCATACAAGCTTAACGTATCTCAAGCTAGATTTTTGATTAAATGTGAGCTTTCAGCTGCCATACAATACACTTCAGATTGACTCCTATCTCTCCAATTTTGTTTTCAGCCATTTACTGCCTATATGTTCCAGCACTTCATGATGCTTTTTACCTTTAGGCCTTTCCATCATCTGACTCTTACCACCTGGAAGGTTCTTCTTGCTACCCTTTTTCCTGTTTATCACTCTAAACTTTTTACATTCTTTGCCAGTACAAGGTGCCATTGAGTCAATTCCAACTATGCGTCAGGGTAGGATTGCTCTCCACAGGGTTTTCAATGGCTAGCTTAGATCAGGTGATTATTAATTTCCTGCCTGCAGAGTTGCCTACCTTCTAAAGAGAAAACTTAATTAATTTTGCAGTTGATAAATATCTGTGTATTTTGAACATGGTGAATCTGAAATAATTTTTGACCACTGACTTTGGGTTTCTTTGCAGCAGGAATGCTACAAAACAGAGTTTTAGGGTCTTAAATAATTAAGATACAACTTCCCACCAGTGTGTTGGGGCTGGGGGAAATTCTGACTTAACATTTCCTGCATATAAAATGGCAGACTATTTCAGGGAGAGTCATCCTGCAAGTAAATCTTAAGAGCACCTTTCAGCCAGGGATTTCGAAGGCTTTGGAAACATGAATACACCCATTCTTATTCAGAAAACACACACATCTATTGATGCTGATCATACTATCTTTTCTTAAACATTCCTGTGTACCCACACTTGTTGGTGCATTTTCTCAATGGAGTCTAGTCTCCCTGTGGTCTCCTTTTCTGGGCTGTAACTCAGTAACTCTACCCTTTAGAGTGTGCTTTGTCTGCCTTCAGGAACAGGGATTTCTCTGTTCACATCAAGAGAGCATAATGAAACATTGTCTGCTACAATATCAAACATGGGAGGTTTCCGCTAAACTCATTGGAAGGGAAAACATTTTGCTTTTATCAAGTGGCTGGGCCAGAAGTCAGAAAAATTGAAATGGAAATGGAAGCGGGGTGGGGAGCAGGGAATATGAATGGGACTGGAAGAAAAGGTCACTATCAAGTGAAGAGCATTAGTTGGGGGCTAAAATGGAGGTAAGTGTTTTGGTTGGTTCCACAGTCTAGGAAGGAGAAGCAGGCCAGGGCTAAAGAGACTTGAAGTCTAGATAGGACTCTTTCACTAACTGATGTTGACACAGTTTACTCATCTGCAAAATAATAGTTGCTGTTGTGCATAAACCCATTCCCATGGAGTTGATACCAACTCATAGCAACACTACAGGACAAAGTAGAACTGCCCGATAGAGTTTCCAAGGAGTACCTGGTAGCTTCGAACTGCTGACCTTTTGGTTAGCAGCCAAACTCTTAATCCCTGTACCACCAGGTTTTCCTTCCTGTTGTGCATAATTGCTCTTAAATGTATACTCTGCGTAAAGCGCAGGTGAGGCACTGACACAGAGATGAGCATGCGATAAACTTGGAAAGAAGTGGTTTTCAACCAGGTTGGAGATGGAATAAAATGGAATTCACATCAAGAGCTTTTTGCTGAAATATATGCGCTAATTTTTTCATTTCATCTTCCCTGCTCCCCTATTCTGGCATTGGAAATTAAAATAACTTACTTGAAACACCGCATGTCAATGTAAAGAGAAAACTACAATAGTAACAACAACAATGCAGCCACAAAAGTTAGCATCTAGGGTCGCTATGAGTCTGAATCGACTTGATAGCAAAGGGTTTTTATTGATTTTTTTTTTGTGTGTGTGACAAATTATTTATGGATTTAATTTGACAAATTATTTACGCATACTACATCATTTAATTCTCATCACAACCTTATGGATTGGGTGTTATCATCATCCCCATTCAATAAAAAAAGGAAGCTGAACAAACGAAGAAGTATGCTCAAAGAATTATCCCATTTTTACAGAACCACTCTGTATACTGCACAAATTGAAAACAAAAATCATCACATTGTTCATTTCAGAATCCTATGCCAGAGAAATTATTCTACGGAAAAACTCAATTGGAGAAAAAAAAAAAAAGCACCACTTACTACCCCCAGCTCCCGTCAATTTAAGAACAATGAGATGTTTGCTTTACCACAACCCATTCTGAGGAAGCGCTGTGGTGGTTCCGTGGTAGAATTCTCACCTTCCATGCGGGAGACTCAGGTTTGATTCCAGGCACCACAAGCACAACTACCACTCGTCTGTCATTGGAGGCTTGTGTGTTGCTATGATGCTGAACTAGTTTCAGGAGTTTTCAAGTGAAGATGGAATAGAAAGAAAGGTCTGGGGATCTACATCTGAAAATCAGCCAATGAAAACTGTATGGATCACAAAAATCTGATGCACAACCGTGGGGATGGTGCAAAACCGGGCACTATTTTGCCAGTTTGTGCATGGGCTGCCGTGAGCTCGGACTGACTTGATGGCAGCTAATTACGGTGGTCCTTTAGGTGATGGATTACTGATGATTTTACTTTCTTCTTTATACTTTTCTATATTAACTGACTTTTTACACTGAGTATGCAATATCAAAGGAGCCCTGGTGATACAGTGGTTAAAGTGCTTGGCTGCTAACCAAAAGGTCAGCGGTTCGAACCCACCAGCTGCTCCACGGGAGAAAGAGGTAGCAATCTGCTTCCGTAAAGATTACAGCCTTGGAAACCCTATGGGATAGTTCTACTCGGTCCTATAAGGTCACTATGAGTCAAAATTCGATTGGACAGCAATGGACATCTGCTTGATGCAGTATCTTCATAATCAAAAGGACTAATAAAGATATTTTCATCTTGAAAAATAAAATATACTAATAACTTCTATACTTATGCTGAAAGAGGAATCAGGTATCAAAGGACTAAAAAGTGTCAAAAATAGATAAAAATGAGAATCATTTCTCTTTATATAACATTATTGTAGTATCACAAATAATTCCCATATTTATGAGAATGGGGAGAGTGTTGATACGTCACGGAGTTGGCAACATATGTCCCAAAACAATATGTGTATTAATTAATGAGAAACAAATTTGCTTTGTAACCTTTCACCTAAAGCACAATAAAAAAAAAAAAAAAAGATGTCTATTTCCTTCCTTATGCATTTTGGTATCTCCAGGCCTTTTCACACTGTCAAATCCATAAATTTAAAAATATTGTGAAAAGTGAAAAATGAAACACTACAATGTGAAAAAAAGTTCCCATATTTACAGTATTAGGTATTTAACAATGATTATGATAATACAGAGAAAAATTTGTTCTTCATGGAGAATTATATAATATCTATAACACACTATTCCAAGTTATCTAATTCTGCTTTTATGAAGACTTTTACAACTCTGTACATTTATATAAAACTGAGAACAATGCAAAGTGATTCTTATCAATAGACATGTAAATTACACAAATTCTGTCCAGCGAAGATACAATTGATTTTCCTTACCCACTGTGGAAGAGGCCGATTTTTCTTCCATTTGCCCATTCATTTCAATATTCTTGATCCACAAATGTGCCTGCTCTTCGGAATCTCCTTTGAACTGGTTGTAACACCTCACTAGTTTCCTTGTTGACGAGTTAAATGAAATCTTTAACATGTATTCATTTTCATACCTGTGTGAGAGTCATGATTTATCTTTTTTAAAAATTATCATATAACAGTTATCATAATTTTAGCTAATATTTACTGGGAAATTGCTGTGTGCCTAGCCGTAAGTTGTTTTCATGCCTCATCTCATCTTCACCATCCCTGTGAGGAGCTAACAATGTTTTCTGAATTTCCAGGAATTTCCAGATGAGGACCCAGAGGCAACAGAAAAAAGGAACAAAAAAAAAAAAAAACAGTTGCTGTCGGGTTGATCCAACTCATGATGACACCATGTATGTCAGGGTAGACCTGTGTGCTCCATAAGGTTTTCAATGGCTGGTTTTTCAGAGGTAGATCTTCTGAGGTACCTCTGGGTTGACCTGAACCTCCAACTTTCTGTGAGCAGCCAAGCACGTTAAGCATTTGCATCACCCAGGGACTCCTTGGAGGCACCCAGAGGTTAAATTTCTTCCAAAATGAAACAGGTAGTACCTGGTGGAGCAAGTTTGGAACTCAGGCTGAGTCCAGTTATGTGCTTAACCATACAGTATCATCTCAATTTTCCCACATGAGAAAACTGAGCTTCATAAAGGTTAAAATATCTCTTACTCTTTCATTTATTCAATAAATATTTCTGAACACCTACAAATTTTTTTTTTTTTTTTTTTACTATGGTCAGACACTGGGCTCGGTTTGGGGAGCATAGAAATGAAAAAGACAAGTAAACAAAACTCATGGTTTTTTATGAAAACTAGAGTCCTGTGATAATTGACTGCAAGTCCAGTGCTAGTATAGCCAGAGGACATATTTCCCTTAAAACAGTTTATTCTTATCAAGCTCCTTTTTGTACCCACTTCCAGTCAACTGGAATTACAACGGTTCATAGGAACACCCTGATGTCTTCGTGTATCCTCTTGCCTCTCAGTGAAGAATGTATTCAAATAAATCCAGAAAAGGAGATGACTAATGATTTCTTTGAAAATCTCCAAGAAAAGCATCCTACTCAGGGTCCCTTTGAAAATACCACGCCCTCTGTCTAGGAGGCACTTCCCTGAATTCTCCAGCTGCTGGGTCCCTGCTCAAAAAAAAAAAAAAAAAAAATTGTTCCGTCTACCTACAGCAGCTTCCTATAGTCTTCTCTGTCCCTGACCCCGGTTGGTATTGCTGTTAGGCGCCATCGAATCAGTGCTGACTCATAGCAACCCTATGTACAACAGAACGAAACACTGTCCAATCCTGCCCCATCCTCACAATAGTTGTTATGCTTGAGCCCATTGTTGCAGCCACTGTGTCAATCTATCTCTTTGAGGGTCTCCTCTTTTTGCTGACCCTCTACTTTGAATTAGTTTCTCTTTTCATTCTAGTATCCCCTGCCTCTTGGATGTTTGTAACTGCTGCACGTATCATGTGCCACAGTGATTCTTTGTCTATGTGTCTATTTCTCTCATGAAAGAAAGCATGAGTTCCCCAAGGAGAGACACCATGATTTACTTATCTTTGTATCCCCAGCACCTGGTACAGTAATGGCTGGGTGTGGAGTATAGGTAACTCCATACTGGTACACGATCCTTTCCACACCATTTATGTAGAACAACTCTGTTTCTCCCAGTGCACAGAGTTCTCTCCTGTCTCCAGGACTTGCATTGACTGCTCCTTCTGCCCAAACCCCATCTCAATTTTATCTCCTGGTCTATTTTATCTCTTGGATAATGCCTACACTTTTTAAGGAACTCTGTTGAGACATCAAAGATCCTTAAAACCAATGCATTTCCTAACCCGAGTTAAGCACCCCTTCTCTGTGCTCTCCTACCGTCTCAAACTTCCCCATCAAATCACTTTTCTCCCTGGAGTGTATCTGCCTGTTCATATGCCTATGTCCCTCGTTCATTTGTAAAACCCTCAAGAGCAGGAACTATATCAGCTTGTTTCACTGCCTTATCCTCAGTCTCTGAACCGGAATAAGTACATATAAATATGTGCTTATTTACATATGTAAATATATGTTGAGTGAGGGACAAGAGCAATTTCTTCCTGTTTGTTGCTACCAAGGATAAATTATTCTCTTAGGGTACAACATGATGGAAAAGAAAGACCAAACTTGGAATTAGAAACATGGATTTTATTCCTGAATCAGCCATTTTTTTTTTTTTTTTTAATCTTGGGCAAATCATATCAATGTGTTATACCTTAATTTCCTTGTAAATAAAATAAGAACAAAAGTCTCAGCCTTGTCCTATTGTTGTGAAGACTAAATGAGATGATGTGTGTTGAGGATCTGATGCTAAGTAAGCTCTCAATAAATATCCACTTCCTTCCTTTTCTATTTGTGGCCAGTGCTGAATTATTAAGACAGCATTTGGGCACATAACAGGATATCCTACATGAGTACGAATGGCTTTCCAGGGTAATAGAGGGTGTTGCCAACAATAGTGAAGAGAATGAGAGGAAGCAGCCACGTAAACGAACCTTCTCAAGGCTTCACCCTCAAGAGTTCAATGCGAGGTTCAAAGGATGACTTTGAACATTAAACAGCATCAAGAACAACCCAACCATGTTCCCAGCTGTGGCACTTTAATCAACATGCATTCCTAAAGGCAAGGTGGCTCTGTGAAAGGCGGTGAGTCTGCAGTCAGCACTGAGTGAAAGGTTATCTCAAATGCATGGTATGCAAAACATGTGCCAATGACAACATTCCATCCACCTTCTTCCTACTCTCCCCTGCCCTAGAATGGAACTGTGAAAAAGTACATGGTAACATGAGATGAAGGAATATTTTAATGACAGCTTCTCACTGGTACCAGGTCATATCTGCTACAGCATCTATGAAAAATGTCTGTATATTGTAGCTATAAGATAAGTGGTAAGCAAAACCACCCCAGAAAAATATTATAATCAGGACAAAAATGAAAAATGCATCTAATGCAATGCTTTCTGGGCTGCTGGAAGCCCAGCTTATATTTCTGAACAGTGGGGCTAGGAAGAAAGGCCTGGAGATATACTATCTACTTCTGAAAATCAGCCAGTGGAAACCCTTTGGATCACCATCTCATATATATACACACACATACATATATATATACACACATACATATACATACATACATACATATACCCAGAAAAATATACATATATATATGTATATATATATATATGCTTCACTAGTTTTGCTTCCCTAGAGAATGCAGCCTCAGACAGATGGGGTAAAAGACTTTGACATAAGTCTTATGGTGAGAATCTCTTTGTAGAGACTCTCATGAAATGAGGATAGCATAAAGGATACAACTTCCCATGATATTTCAAAGAAACAACCTTCAATATATGTACTGCTTCCAGAGTGTGAATTAGCTGCTATGTCTTCAAACTCTTGCAACTCAAACTTCAGGTCCCAGTGTCGTCCTTCGAAGATGTTTTTCCAACAGAATATACTTCAAGTTCTAAAATACACGATATGGACAGAACCACAGTTGGCTCAAATGGGTTCCATTTATAAGGGAAGAAACTGACACCCAAGGGAGTGACCAGCTTGCCCAAGAGCACACATAGTGCTAAAGGTAAACTGCAACTCTGCGTGAATCCATCTGCTAGGAAGAATCCAAATTCAACCTAAAATATAAATTCACTGCACACGCCTCTGCTTCCTAGTTTCACTGGCAAAGACCATATTCACTTCTTCATTTCTCTGTCCTCAGCACCAGATACAATGCCTGGTGCTTCTTAGATGCTCAGTAAATGTCTGCTACCTCAAATTAAATTAGCAAACGTTATCAAGGTGGAGCCTTTTAGAGCTCATTGTGATTATGTACTCTTGTAGGCCTCGTCTGTATGCTGAATAGAGGAGATAGAGGAACGTGTAATTCCTCTCACTTTTTATAATCTTTGCCATGAAGGAAATGTAATGGCACTCAGAATTCCTATTAACACTGTCAGAGGGATGAATGATCCAGAGACCTATAAAGCTTAGTATACAATTAATATCATGCCTTGCTTTTGTCACTGGCTCATTGTTCTGCATTTTAACTGTCTAGACAGGTATCTCAACTTTGACCTTCTGGGCTAATGAGACTACAAAAGAGAGGATGCACAGAAGAAAGAAAATCAAAAATTACAGCAAATTGAAAAGTCAAAATGCAACAGCCTATTACTATTCTGTCATTCAAAGAACCCGGAGGCAGCCTTCCTTCCTTGCCTCAGAGTTGAAATGTAGGCAAGGCTGAGCCACTGGATACATCACATGGAATTCCTAATAGCCATGGTTTTAAATCAAGGCGATATTTGACCAAAGTAGCCACTATGGCTTATCCAGACCTCACTGGCTCCCATAAAATAGGATATGGTCATGTGAAGGCACTTTACCCTTCTGACTGTCCAAGGAGCTATTTGTGAATCCTTTACAATTTTTCTGCTATTTTTTTTTCCAATGGGATAAATCAGTGAGTACAGACACACACATACACATACACACACATGCATGCACACACACTGCAAAATTGTTGAGAGGAAATACTTGTGGTAAGTCTAAAGCTTTCAACCAAAACACACAGTGAAAAGGCATTCTATTTCTACCTATTACTAGACCAGATAATGCCTTTCTTCCTGCTCTTAGAAACACCAGGGGATTATATGATGGGCCAATAACAAAGAATAATATGGGGTAGTGTTGTGAGAAGCATGAAAGAATTCATGTTATCTGAGCCTTATAGAGAGCTTTAGGAAATTCCTTTCATATTCAAGGGGGAATCCACATATTCATTCATCCATTCATCTAGTACTTTCATCTCCCAACTATATGCCAGTCATGGTGCCAGACACAAGGAATAGCGTAATGAATAAAGTAGATATAGTCTTTTCCCTCAAGTAAAGACAAACATATACAGAAAAATAAAATCAGGTTGTAAGGTTGACAAACAGGGGCTATTGTGGGAATATAAAGAGGTAAATTTCCCTGGAGGAGATGATGTTTGATCTGAGTACTATGAATCAGGAGGTATTAGAGAGGCAAAATAAAACAAAGAAATGTGAAAAGTAGAAACATATTTGGGATTCAAGGTATCTTAGGCTGGGTTCTCTAGAGAAGGAAAACTAGTAAAGCACATAAAGATATATATAGAGAGATTTATATCAAGGAAACAGCTCATGTAGTTGTAGAGGCTGGAACATCCCAAGTCTGTGAGTCAGGCTGGAGGCCTCTGATTCACGTAGCTGCAGGGGCTGGCGAACCCAAGATCGGCAAGTCAGACAGCACGGCTCTGGCTCACAGGCTGTGAAGGCGAACGAATCCCAAAATCAGCAGGCAAGATAGCAGATAAGCTACTAGCTCAAGTCCCAAGAATGGGAGGTCAGAGGAACAGAAGCCAGCTGAAGGGTCCAGAGTGAGCAAAAGCCCATGAGCCTTGCCAGAAAGTCCACCTATATTGGATGCAGGCCACACCCCCAAGGAAATTCCTTTTCAACCGACTGGGTACTCACATCAGATCCCATCACATTATATTAGATCTCATCACGGAGGTGATTACATCCTTATACTACTGCCAAACTACATCACAACTGCCAAACCACATCACAACTGCCAAACCACTGAGAATCATGGCCCAGCCAAGTTGATACACAACTTTAACAATCACACAAGCATCAGTATGTGCTATCGACCAAAGCTAAAAAGTCTTGATAAGATATATTTGAGGATCTGCAAAGAGTTGACTCTGGTTATAAGGGAGTGTCTCAGTTATCTAGTACTGCAATAACAGAAATACCACAAGTGGATGGTTTTGGCAAACAGATATTTATTCTTCCACAGTTTAGGAAGCAAGAAGTCCAAATTCAGGGTGCTAGGTCCAGGAAGAGGTTTTCTCTCTGTCAGCTCTGGGGGAAGGTCCTTGTTATCAATCTTCCCCTGGTCTACAAGCTTCTTAGTGCAGGGATCCTGGGTCCAAAGGACATACTGTGCTCCTGGCTCTTATTTCTTGGTGGTATAAGGTCCCTTTTCTCTCTGCTTGATTCTCTCTTTTACTTTTCAAAAGAGATCGACTCAAGATTACAACCTAATCCTGTAGATTGAGTCTTGCCTCATTAACGTAACTGCCTATAATCCTGCCTCATTAACATCATAGAGGTTAGGATTTACAACACATAGGATAATCACTTCAGATCACAAAATGGTGGGCAACCACACAATACTTGGAATCATGGTCTAGTCAAGTTGATAGACATTTTTGGGGGGACATAACAGGGAGAAAGTGGTGAATGATAATGGGGAGAACACGAGGCCTGAGTCAAGAGACTCGGGTTCTACCACTGAACTAACTGTGGGAACTTCCCCAAGTGTCCTTCCTTCCCTAGGCCTCGGCTTCTTCAGCTGTCAACTCTAAAGGTTTGCCACTTGATGCCCCTTTTAACTCCTATAAACTAAGGGAATAGCTTACAAACAATTGGCCTCTTGAAATATGGCTAATCTCTAAATGCACCAGAAAACCTACAAGCAAAGGACTCAAGTGGCCCTCTTACCACAGTTGTTCAATAATCAGACGCACTTATCCTGCTTGCCTCACATGTAAAAGAGGGCTTATATATGAAAGGAACTAGCTGTCTGAAAACCTTTCTTGTTCCAGAACTATCCTGAGCCACTGTTGTAATTTGAGGGTGGTGGAGGGTAGATACGGGGTGGGGAGTAGGACTCCTACATTTTTCCAGAGAAAGGAAAATCCAGAATCAGTGGTTCAGCGGGGTGGTATTGGGAAAACAAAACTGTTTCAAATTTACTTTTTATTTTTTTCCTCTTAAGGCCCCCACCTTCACCCTAAAATGACACAGAGAGCTCTCACTCGACCACATCTCCTTGAAGCCTTGGGCGAGATATCTCATTAGCAATCAAGCTAGGAGCCTTAGCATTCTTACTCATAGAATGAGGATTGTTTAAAACCTACCTCACAGATTTGTCACAAGGATTAAAATAGATAGTTCAGGCAAAGAATTTAGCAGTAACTTGCTATTCTAAGTGCCTTTCATGATTAATCCATTTAATCTTCACAACAGCCCTATGAGGTACTGCAATTATTATCCCTATTTTAGAGACAGAAACACTGAGACACAGAAGTTGAATAACTTGCCCAAGATCCAATGGTTCCTATAGGGTGGTGCCAGGATTTTCTCCAGACCACCCAGTTCCATCGCTCATGCTCATAACCATTATGCTAAATATCTCTCAACAAATGTTGGTTCCTACTTCCCCTCAGCTATTACCTGCGGACAACTCACCTTTTGTCCCGATGGCAGGGGTCATGCCTTACCTGTCATCTCTAGCATTCTCCTTCTATCGTTGTACAATGACCTATAGACCATCAATACCCAAAGAGAAAAGTTTTGACCAGGATTGGAACTAGCTCCACTTGATGAGGTCCCATATTTACTCTTGGCTGCTGCAACATTACTAACCCTCACATCTAAATATGGAATCAAATGTGGCTGCCACTAAAATAATTTCAGCACCATTTCTCTCCCTCCAGGATAGCTTCTGGGATAATCGTGTTTGCTTTCCTGTTTGCATCACGATATTAGCTTCTATTTTGGAATTTTATTGTTTGTTGCAGATTAGATAAATTCTTATTCTGGTTCTGATATGGCCCTAGATCTGCTTCAAATGCTCTAAAACCTCTAGTCAAGCTGGCTTCATTCACCTTCTAGCACAGCCACGTGCTCTTCCCAAGGGGATACTGCATGGTTTAAAATCAGAAAAGGTGTGTCAGGGTAGTATCCTTTCACCATACCTATTCAATCTATATGCTGAGCAAATATTCCAAGAAGTTGGACTATATGAAGAAGAATGTGGCATCAGGATTGGAGGAAGATTCATCAACAACCTGTGATAAACAGATGATACAACCTTGCTTGCTAAAAGGAAAAAGGACTTGAAACACTTACTGAAGATCAAAGGCTACAGTCTTCAGTATAGATTACACCTCAACACAAACAAAACAAAAATCCTCACCACTAGACCAATAAGCAACATCATGATAAAGAGAAAAGATTGAAGTTGTCAAGGGTTTTATTTTTCTTAGATCTACAATCAATGCCCATGGAAGCAGCAGTCAAGAAATCAAATGACATATTGCATTGGGCAAAGCTGTTGCAAAAGGTCTCTTTAAAGTGTTAAAAAGTGAAGATACTTTGAGGACTAAGATACGCCTGACCCAAGCCATGGTGTTCTGAATCATATCAGATGCATGAGGAAGCTGGATGAATAAAGAAGACCAAAGAAGAATTGATACCTTTGAATTATGGTGTTGGGGAAGAATCGAATGTGCCACGGACTGCCAGAAGGGTGAACAAATCTGTCTTGGAAGAAGTACAGCCAGAACGCTCCTTAGAAGAGAGCGAAACTTTGCTTCATGTACTTGGGACGTGTTATCTGGAGGATCAGTCCCCGGAGAAGGACATTGTGCTTGGCAAAGTAGAGGGTCAGTAAAAAGGAGGACGACCCTTGATGAGATGGATTGACACAGTGGCTATAACAACCTGGTCAAGCAGAGCAACAATTTTGAGGGTGGTGCAGGACGGAACGGTGTTTCATTCTATCATACATAGGGTCACTGTGAGTTGGAACCAACTTGATGGCACCTAACAACAACGACAATGACAACCCACCCTTAAAACAAGTAGATGAGAGCAAAAAGAGATCCCCCCAATAAATAAATAAATAAATATATATATATATTTTTTAAGACTATACCAGAAGCAAATTTGGCTAGGAATAAAACAAGTTTAAAAATCTAAATCCTGTCTAATTTTATCAGCTTGAACAATCACCTTCAGATTTCTCTTTATCTCCAAAATTAGAAATATTAATCACCAATTTTATTCTGTAAAACCATTTTAAAATTTATAATTAAACCAATAATACTTTTTTCTCCCTTTGCACATTGAGATTCTCAGTGGCCTTTCATTGCTATATAAACAGCATATGGCAAAATCAGGATCTACTGTTGGAGATGCATCTCAAGTTTATAAACTGAGTGCTGGAAGTATGGTAACAAAGACATGTTTTGAGGTGAAGGGAAAAGTAAGTTTCAATGTTACACATGTTGACCATACAGGGATGTAAGGTTCTGAGGTGGTGCTCAGTAGGCAGTTGGATATCAGCCCTTCATATCAGAAGGGAGGACAAAGGAGGTCCCTGGGTAGTGCAAATGGCTTATGTTCAACTATTAACCTAAAGGGTGGTGGTTCAAACTCAACCAGAGGCATCACAGGAGAAAGGCCTGGTGATCTGCTCCTGTAAAGATCACAGCCAAGAAAACCCTACGGAGCAGTTGTACTCTGTAGAACAGAGGGTTGCCATAAGTCAGAATCCGCTTGATGGTAATCTTTTTTTTTTTTCTTTTTGTGGGAGAAAAGGGGGCAAAAGCATGGTACTTGTAGTAGAAACAATGGAAGTAGCTAAAATCTCAAAGATGAGGCTGCAGAGAGAGATGGGAAGATGAGCAGGGACAAGAATCTTCCCAAGATTATAAATTGCAACATAAATACAAGTAGATCAACTGTCTCCAAGCAACTCTTGGGTCATGTCTGAGCTAGACACAGCTGACATCTGGAAAATTCAGTCAAATATTTAAATTTCTGTCTATATAAGCAAAAATGAGGCATTTTTGGAACACATGGATAATTTGACAGTCTCATGTTTTAAGCTGGAGTGTACGTCTGCCTGTCCTTGTAATCTGGAGTCAACAACCAGTCAGACAATGAATCCCAAAGCTTAGTGCAATGGAGATAGCATGGGATTTGGAGTTAGAGAAGGGATTCCTGCTCTTCCTCCTGGTAACTCTGTCAGCAAAGGGCAGAGACAATGCAATGTGTTACCAAACCTTTTCTTTTCCTCCTGAGCACGCAGAAAGACTGCATTTCTCAGGCATCTCTGCAGTGATTTGAGGCCATGGACTGAGTTCTGGCCAATAGAATGTGAATAAAAATGATGTGGTTCAGCCACTCACAGCCTGGCCCCACCTAAAATTTTTCAGGAGACTCTCTAGGCTCTAGAGCCCTGGTGATGAAGTGGTTAACTGTCTTCTAACCAAAATGTCTGCAGTTCCAATCCACCAGTCACTCCTTGGAAAGCCTATGGGGCAGTTCTACTCCATCCCATAGGGTTGCTATCAGTCAGAATCAACTCAATGGCAACGGGTTTGGTTTGTTTTTTCTCCCTTCTCTGTCTGCAGGCCTAATGTCAAGGATCCTCTGGAGGCTTCTGAAGCCATAGAAGATGGTGGAGCCATTTGATGCAAGGATCCTGGGTCCCTGAATGTGGACTTGCGAGACCACCTGCCAAGCACCCAAACAAATTATGATGTGAGTGAGACATTGAGACGTTGAGCCTCTGGGGTGGCTGTCACAGAATTTAGGCCACCTGGCCTAACAGAACAAGGTGCTGAATTTCTTTCAGCTTCATTTTCCTCATCTGTATTTCTTTTTTGTGGGTAGCCACTAAGTTGACTCCAACTCATGGTGACCTTATGTACGAAAGAAAGAAACTCTGCCTGGTCCTGAGCATCTTCACAGTCACTGGTATGCTCAAGTCCACTATTGTAGCCGCTGTGTACTTTGAGTGGCTTTCAAAATTTTTGTTTTTTTTTTCAACCTAGGGAGCTCATTTCCAGCACTATATTGGATAATATTTTCTAGTTAACAATACAGTTTTCATTGACTGATTTTCAGAAATAGATTGCCAGGCTTTTCTTCCTAGTTTGTCTTAATCCGGAAGTTCCACTGAAACTGTTCACCGTGAGTGACCCTGCTGGTATTTGACATACAGTGGCATAACTTCCGGAATCATAGAAATGTGCAAACCACCATAGTGTAACAAGGTGGCATATTGCTGGTAGACTATATTCATACCGTTCTCACAATGATTGAAAAAAACAATGTCTATATACACATGTACGGAGCCCTGGTGGCACAGTGCTTAAGAGCTTGGCTGCTAACCAAAAAGATCACCAGTTTGAATCTACCAGCTGCTCCTTGGCAACCCTATGGGGCAGTTCTATCCTGTCCTATATGGTCCCTATCAGTCAGAATCAACTCCACAGCAACGGGTTTGGTTTGTTTGATCATATCCATGGAAAAACAAACAAACTCGGTGCTGTCGAGTTGATTCCGACTCATAGCAACCCTACAGGACAGAGAAGAACTGACCCATAGGGTTTCCAAGGAGTGACTGGT
The DNA here is from genome assembly GCF_030014295.1 of Loxodonta africana. Taxonomy (NCBI): domain Eukaryota; kingdom Metazoa; phylum Chordata; class Mammalia; order Proboscidea; family Elephantidae; genus Loxodonta; species Loxodonta africana. Next base: position 76,251,804 of record NC_087355.1, on the reverse strand, counting down.
GGATTTGAACTGTGGACGTTTTGGTTAGCAGCTGTAGCTCTTAACCACTGTGCCACCAGGTTTTCCATACACATGTATATACTTGTATATACTATGTAAATTCTCATTCCTTTTTATCCCCTGTTCACATTCAAATTTGGTCAGGGCTAGTCCAATGTACAACTCCAGAGGGCACTATCCCATTCTGTTCGATGAATCCATGTGTAGAGAACAATGTGGATGGTGTGCCTTGTTGTGTAACTCAGCCCAGCCCTGCTGAGTTAGCTTCCAAGGAAAGGACCATTTCATTCCAAGCATCCATAGTAAAAGAACTTGGTATCATCCTTAATAAAAAGGTTAAAGCAACAGTGATTTTAAAGATAGAATAATTTATAGCTTTTCTATCTTGGCTTTATAACCACCTCATGCCATAAAAAGGAGATTTAATCTTTTCTTTAAATTGTTTGCATACATTTTCCTCTCCTCCGATAAAGGAAGACAGCCGTTAGGTATCTTGGCTGATAAAAAGTAGGCACAAGGAAATCTCCTGATCTATATTCAGCTTTGGCACTAATCTGCATTTTATGTTGATTGGGATTTAGGCTCCTACTAGCAACCGTTGCTGCCAAATCACATTTTCTCTTCAGACGCCTAACGTTGAAATTGAGTGTGTACCAACTGGAACTGATTGCTTGAAACTTGAACAGTTCAGAGTTTAATTTCTCTAATTTAAGTAAATACCACCTACCACCAGGCTGTCTGTGTTTTCAAGTGTTCAAAGGCACATAAAAGCCAATATTTTAGGCAACGCACAAGGGAGGCATTTCCGAAGCGCTGTGATATTCTGAAAGGTGGCTTTACTTTGGTGAGCTCTCAGAGAATATGCAGATCCCCAGGAACAAATTGGCAGAAGCAAGTCAAAGGGAATGTGTTGTGGGGAGATGGCTCCTGCAGCCATTTGCCTTCCATTTGTATGAACATCTGAACTGAAAAAAGAAAAATGACAACATTACGAGATTCTGACATCTGGAAATTGTGAGGCATACAGCTTTTACACTAATGTAATACATATTCTCACATTAGAGTCGTGTTTAACAGTTACTTATGTGTCACTCAAAGAGAAGCATTGTATGAAAAGAATTCTGGCAACACAGAAGCTTCTAGCTGAAGCATGAGGTAATAATAAATGAAACACTTGTACAGACTATCCACTTAGCATTTATTCAGAGCTAGACCCACAGAATAGCAGAAGGGGAAGAGTATTTAGAGCCCAGCTAGTCCCAATCCTTTTATAGTAATACCTTTGAAAGCCGGAGCCTGTGTAAGGCAGAAACCTGTCAGAGTAGGAAAACTCAAATATTTTCCACTAACCCGAGTGATAGAAAAGTGGTAAGACTACACCCTGGCAAAGGTGGAAAACTTGTGAGACCCAGAAAACAATGCAGTCTCATTGAGTTCTGGCTCTCACAGCTTTCACTGTATTTAACAGATGAAGAAACCAAAGCTCAGAAAGAGGAAGTGACCAGGCAGAGGTCAAAGGGAAGTAAGTAATGGCAACAAAATTCCTGCCTGGTCCAAGATGCATCCTATAATGCCAGCCTGTCTCACTTTACAACTGTAAATTCTTCTTTCATTGTGCATTTCCCTTTGTGCCTCAGCCTGACAGAGAATGACAGAGGAGGGTAATCCCAGGTCATCAGGCTCACTCATATTTCTCATTTGATCAGGTGCCCACCTGGGAGAAGATGTCCCGTGCCCTCTAGCAAACAACACTGGCATGGGATCATGGTTTTGCATTTTTGAAGAAAGTTTTTAGGAACCCTGTGCTGTGGCAGTTTTTGGCATTTCCATGTGTGTTTACTGTGAAAGGGAGCACTATGCTGAAAGTCAAGATCCGGTTCTGTGGGTCTGCCACTAAGCAACCAGGTGTCTGTGGACAAGTTCTAACCTCTCTGAGCCACATTTTTCTCACCTGTAAAATGAGAAGGGGCAGATAGCTAAGGCCTTCCAAGGCTGAAAACTTTTTGGTTTGAAAGATTTCATCTTATGCAAGTTGCATGCACACACCCTTTGAATGTAAATGCAATAACTGAGGTATCCAGCACTGCGGTGGAGCAGGGGTGGAGGGGGAGATTAGAGAAGCAAAGCCCTAGCTGCTGGAGGAAGTCATGGTCCAGTGGGACAATACAACATTGACCTGTACAGAGATCCACGGAATAATACAAAGTCATGCGCCATTAAGTACCCAAAGAAATGCCTTTGCTGCAATCGTCCTTCTGCCTCGCATTTCTTAGAACCAAGTTAAAAAAAACCTGCTGCCATGGAGTTGATTCTGACTCATGGCGACTCCATGTGTATCAGAGTAGAACTGTACTCCACAGCATTTGCAATGCCTGATTTTTGAGTAGATCTTGAGGGACTCGAACCTCTAACCTTTTGGTTAACAGCCACATGTGTTAATAGTTCGCACCACCCAGGGACTTCTTAGACATATAGGCTATAATAAACTAAAAACTAGCAATTGATTTCATTGAGTACCTATTTTGTACTGTTTTAAGCATATTAGATGTTTGGGTCCATTTAACTCTGACAGTTGTATGAAATACGTATTATTCCTCATGCATGTGAGGAAACCAAGGCAGAGAAAGAGAAATTAGCTAGCTCAAGGCCCCACAGCTGGTAGAGCCAGAATTCTAACCCAGAAAATCCAGCTTTGGAGCCTAAGCTCTGAATCACTCCACGAAGGTCTTATTATTAAGGATGGGACAAGGAAGCACAAAGAAGGGGCCTGGACAGCCACCTGGGCTGAGGTAGTACTACATGTAATAGCAATAATCATCATGTATTGACCCCCTATTTTGCCCAGTGCTCTGTAGTGTTTTTCCAACATTTACCTCATTCACCCCCCCATGATCAATCAATTAATAAACATTTATTGACATTTATTGGACTCAAACACGCCAATGATTTTGAAGATGGCACAGGGCCAGGCAATATTTTGCTCTGTTATACATAGGGTTGCCATGAGTCAGAGTCACCTTGATAGTAGCTAAGAGCAACCATTCAGTAGCCACTTGTACCAGGAACTATGAAGAAACTTCCATAATTATTCACATTTTATAGATGTGGAAACTATGGCTCAGAGATGTTAAGTACTCATCCAAGTTCCCAAGTGGAAAAGCCACTAGTTTTGAGGCCAGGTCTATCCGCCCCCAAAAATCTGTGCCTCTATTATAGGTAAAGGGCTTTTTGTGGTCACTTAGCCTCTAGGAAACCACTTATAGTCCAGGACACTTTTTGATAAATTTGATGCAAATGTCTCTTCTGATTAAGAATTAATGACAGTTTCTGGTTTTTGTTTGTGTGTGTGTTAACGGATAAAACCACACAGGAAGGCAAAGTTGCTGGATGTGTTGACAGAAGAGAAATCATTCCAATGTATCACTACCTGGCAATCCAATGCTGTTTGCTGTCATCGCTGAGGTGAGAGGCAGGAAAGGTGAGGAGAACCTGGTAAATGGCGGCATAAGCAAGTGAAGGTCAAATGGTGAAACTGTGTTCCAGGCCACAGGAGGAATCACCAGTGAGGAGTTACTGGCAAGGTGTCAGGCCTCCAGGAAAAGCAGACAGGCCCTGGGGTCCTGATAAGCTGTAAGCTCACTTGAAGTCAATCATTCTTCGTTGACTTGTTGACAGTCTGAGAAGTTCTGTTTGAGGGCCGGCCCAGGCCTGGCTTCTGGTAGAAAAAGGCTCTTTTGTACCACAACAAGTAGATGAAGAAGGCTAAAAATTGGAAGCGAATTTAATTAGCAGGGCTTTCGGAGGAAAATGGCCACCCCTAGTTAGTATAGATCTGTACGGTTTTGTAGTAGTTTCACATCCGCAATCTCAGGCAGCCCTATTGGGAAGATCACAGCCAATTTTTCTCCCAATCATACTGATAAGGGAAGGGAAGCTCAGAAAATTTAGTTGACCTGTAGAAGCTCACACCATCAGGTCTTCAACCAGAAGATGAAAATTTATTTTAGCAATTTCACTCCAGTATAATGACTCAAAGGTGAGGTCTCCTATGGAAGCAGGACATTCTCAAGTCAGTGATATTTTGATATAAAACCCCAAATAAAATTAAAATCTAAAATGCATATCACAACTTAACAACAAAAAGACCAATAACCCAATCATAAAATAGGCAAAGGACTTGAATAGACATTTCACCAAAGAGGACATTCGACTGGCCACCAAACACATGAAAAGATGCTCAACTTCATTAGCCATCAGAGAAATGCAAATCAAAACCACAATGAGATACCATTTCACTCCCACTAGGATGGCTAAGATAAAACAAAACAAAACAAAACAAAAACTCCAGAAAATAACAAATGTTGGCAAGGATGTTGGGAACTTGGGACCCTTATCCATCGCTGGTGGGAATGCAAAAATGTACAGCTGTTGTGGAAAATAGTGTGGTGGTTCCTCAAAACACTAAAAATAGAACTACCATATGACCCAGCAATTCCACTCCTAGGTATATACCCAAAAAACTTGAAAGCAGAGGCTCAAAAAGAGACTTGTACACCAATGTTCACTGTAGCACTATTCACAATAGCCACAAGGTGGAAACAACCTAAATGCCCGTCAACAGATGAATGGATAAACAAAATGTGTTACATACATACAATGGAATACTACTCAGCCAGTTGGAGAAATGGAGTCTTGATACATTCTACAGTATGGATGGAGCTTGAAGACATTGTGCTGAGCAAAATATGCCAATCACAAAAGGACAAATACTATATAACCTCACTTATATAAAAAGACAAGAAAAGGCAAGTGTGTAGAGACCAAAGTTTACTAGTGGTTACCGGGGTGGGAGGGAGAGTGAAAACAGGGGTTAATGGTGATGGAAAACTCTCATTGATTAAGGATGGGGTTGTACAGCTGGTTATTGTAATTGCTGTCAATAATTTGTACACCTGTAAAAAGTTGAATTGGCAAAAGTTGTGTGATAGGTAATATTTATAACAATGACAAAAAAAAAAAAAGTAGCTGCTGAGGCTGCTATATACAACCAAAGACCTCGTGGGATTTTGTTCCTTGGTTTAGAGGTTTAGGGTCATGGTTTCACGACACATCCCAGTTAATTGGCCTAATAATGTGTATAGTCCTTCTGTTCTACCTCCTAGTTCATTATATCGTACCTGGAGCCTTAAAAGTTTACAAACTGCCATTCAAGGCACGACAATTGGTCGCTATTCACCTAGAGCAACAGGGAAAGTAGGACAGTCAGGAATAAGAGAAGAACATGGAATATACGTAATTACCTCCATGGACAGCTGGTTCCTTTGCCATGAGACCAGAACTGGATGGTGCCTAGCCATCATTACTGAACATTTTGATTAGAGAGTACATAGAAGAATCCTGATCAAAAGGGGGAAAATGCAGAACATAATTCCAAATTCTCATGGACTCTAGACTTTCTGGAGCCATGGAGAGTAGATGAACCACTGAAATTACTGCCCCGAGATAATCTTTAAACCTTAAAATGAAAATATCCCCTAAAGTCATCTTAAAACCAAACAATAGTTTAGCTCAACTAGTGAAAAAGGCCTGCCTTGAGCATTATGCTCTTTTAGGAACTATCTATATGGGATCAAATTGATAATAGCAACTAAAAAGATTAGATAGGAACCTGAGGGGACAGTGAGTTTATGTTAATAAGGAAGAAACAACTTAGTAAAGGAGGGTGAGAATTGTTGCACAACTCAAAGAACACCATCGGTGTCACTGAATTGTACATATAGCAACTGCTGAACTGGTGTATGTTTTGCTGTGTATATTCCCAACAACAACAACAAAATAAATAAAATTTAGGAAAAGATAAAATAAAATGCACGTCATCACCGTGATCATGTGCTAAGCTGGGCTGCATATGGGAATCAGTCTCTTTCATCATAGCTGTTGTTCTACTGACACTTTACAACTGGAGTGGATTAAGATATGTCCAAGTTCTAGCCCCCAGCACCTGTGAATGTGACCTTATTTGGAAAGAGGGTCTTTGCAGAAGTAAAGGATCTATGGATGAGATCATTCTGGATTTAGGGATGGTTTGGGAGAGCTTAAATCTAATGATTGGTGTACTTATAAGAGAAAATAGAGGTCTGAGATGCAGAGAGACACTGAAGGGAAAGCCATGTGAAGACACAGGCAGAGATGTAGTGATGCAGCCACAAGCCAAGGAATGCCAAGGACTGAAAACAGTCACCAGAAGTTACAAAAGAGGCACGGAACAGATTTTCCCTCAGAGCTTCCAGAAGGAACCAAACCTGCTGACACCTTGATTTCAGACTTTTGGCCTCTAGAACTGTGAGAAAATAAATATTTCTGTTGTTTCAAGCCACCAAGTTTGGTAATTTGTTAAGGCAGCCCTAGAAAACTAATACAATGACTAAGAGCCTATTCAACAGCAGCCACATATCCCAATACAGTTAAAATGACCTTGTAAGCTTTTTTTTTTTAAGCATTATATTTATTCTATGAGCCTTAATTAAGTACTTAGCTATGCATATAGCCCTGTTGAGTGCAGTGGTAATACGCATGTATATGATACATTATGGATATATTGAGGATCAGGGATAATGTGTGTAAGGCTCATAGCGCAGTCTCTGGCACATAGTAAGGATTCAAATTTGGACTTCTTATATAGTGTTAGGAATTAGGCTACATTCACTTATCACACTCTTCCACTCATGTCCCTTTCTAGCTCCTCCTAAGGAAGAAGAGATTTAATCGTGATTGGTCAGGGCTTGGGGCAATCATTGAGCCATGTTTTACTAGGGAACATGGATGCTATGTCTCAAAGTTCCAGATCTATACCAGGGCTTCAAACCAGTTCATTCTGGTTGGAACCTCTGCTGAGAATTTGCATTTCCACCCCAGATATACTGAATCAGAATCTAAAGTTTAACAAGATCCTCAGGTGATTCTTATAGATCCTCAGGCAATAAGCATCACCTGGGGATCCTGTTAAACTGTAGATTCTGACTCACTATATCTAGGATGGAAATGCAAATTCTCAACAGGGGTTTGAACTGGAACAAACCAGTGTGAAGCCCTGGTCCATACTTAGTCTTAGATGTCATCTTCCTTCTTGGGTCCATGTTGGAAAGCACTCTTACACTGTATGGCCCCTTTCTTCTGACTATCTCTTGCATTCCCTGAAGCTTGTTGGGCCCACTTGGGGCCAACCCATCTGAACTCATGGAGGCCAGAGATGTCACATAGGCCCAAAGTCTTGAACTAGTTTCTTTCAACTTATATTTCCCCAAAAGTCTACAACGAGGTAGGTGGCAATGAAATACTTTTTTTTTCCATATTAATAAATTGTTATTTTGATTTTCATTTGGCCATTGTTCCTTTTGTATAAAAGTGCCCTGTTAGGAGATCTCCAGTAGAGAAGGGGTAGGGGTTGATATTACCAAAACTTCAACCAGCACCCATGACATAATAAGTATATTCGAATGAATTTCCAATAGATAAATAATTGAATACAAATAAAGAGTTAACACAACACGTTCTGGTAGTACTAATAGTCACTGAAGTATTACAAGTCACTGAAGTTGACTTATAGAAAATTTCTCAATGCATTATCTAATGAAATAACTTCATGAAGAAACTTTCTTAGAAAAAAATATATAAGGAGGAAGAGGATAAGACAACATTGACAGATATGGAGGTCTTTACCCCACAGCAGACCTGTGCCCTGGTGGCACAATAGTTAAGCACTCAGCTGCTAACTGAAAGGTCTGCAGTTCTGACCCACCAGCTGCTCTGCAGGAGAAAGATGGGGCAGTCTACTTCTGTAAAGATTTATAACCTTGGAAACCCTTTGGGACAGTTCTACTCTGTCCTATAGGGTTGCTATGAATAGCGATTGACTTGATAGCAATGAATTTTGGACCCCACGGGAAAGGAGCCCTGGTGGCGCAATGGTTAAGCTATTTGCTGCTAACCAAAAAAGTCAGCGGTTCAAATGCACCAGAGACTCTGTGGGAGAAAAGACCTAGCGATCTGCTCCTGTAAAGACTATAGCCTAGGGGAGTCTATGGGGCAGTTCTTCTCTGTCCTATAGGGTCACTGAGTTGGAATTGATTGCACAGTCTGCAGCAACAACCGCACAGGAGCTTATATTCTTTTTGGAGAGATAAGATCAGCAGAAAAGGAGCAACCAGAGATGACAGAAATAAAACAAAGTCCTCTTCAGACTCTCGCCCAGGAATCAAATGGCTGAGCCAAAGACCATATCCAACATGTTGCAAAGTTCCATTTGCTTGAGGTGGTGAAACCCATGTGAAATTGTTCACTACAGATTAGTAAATAAACCCAAATCAGCCCGCGACTACTTTGCTTATTCAGTTATCCGCCCCTGTCGGGCATTACAAATTGGAAAAAGGGCTTTGATTCTGTAGGAAGGTGCTGTGGAGTTGGGAGAGACAGATACCAGCCATACCTAGAAGCAGAATCTTTGATGTGGAGAAAAAAATGTGGAATTGTTCACTACAGATAGTCTGGTAAGCACGGTATGTTCTGTGCTTACCTTTCCTATTGGATAATCTGCCCCTAGGCCTGTCACAATGTTTAAAATAACATTCAGCTTTAATCCCTTCATGTAGAGCAGACCCTCTTCATTAGTCACAGCCCTATCACTCCCTGTGCTTTCCACCTGGCCAGCATCACTCATTTATATTACCTGTCTGGCCCCTGAGGGCATCTGGGTGTGAGACCCCTGCTGTAGAAGCAGGCTGCGGAAAGCACTGGAAGGCATTAATAAGGGTGAGCTGTGGTTAGCCTGGTGAAGATTCCTTAGAAGGTCCACTTAAGAAGACAATGAAAGATGAGGATGTGCTACGCTTTTACAATGTATTGGGAATTAAGTCTCATTCCTTTCCCTAGAAAGGAGACAGCGTCAGGTAGAAAGAACTTCCATCAATACAAGACCTCTGCAGTAGTCTATAATGTATAAAATACTCTTGCTCATTTTATGGCCTCTCAGTTTTGTTTCTTACCATGTTATGGACTTAACAAACAGAGAGGACAATTGCTTATCTACGGCAGCTTGAATAATGGCTCTCCAACGATGCCTACATCATAATCCCTGGAACCTGTTAATATGCCACCTTTTATGACAACAGGAACTTTGTTGGTATGATTAAGTTAAGGATTGAGTTTGTGGGCCTGACGTAATTACAAGGATCCTTAAAAGAGAAAGGCAGGAGGTCAGAGAGTAGAGAAGATGTTACACTGCTGGCTTTGAAGGTGTAGGAAGGGGCTACAAGCCAAGGAATGTAGGCAGCATATAAAAGCTGAAGAAGGTAAGAAACAGATCCTCCTCTGAAGCCTCCAGGGGGAATACAACCCTCCCAACACCTTGATTTTAGACTTCTGACATCCAGAAGTCTAAAATAACTTGTGTTGTTTTAAATCACTAACGTGTAGTCATGTGCTACAGCAGCAATAGGAAGCTAAAACACTCTCTAAGCCCCCAGAAGGCCCCTTGAGAGAAGCACATTGCTTCAAGTCAGGGAGCCATGAAGACCATCTGGGTCACATTCAGAAAATAAAGACTGTGCACAGGTTTCCCTCCTGGAATACTAAACCAAGACAGCCAAGCTCATATCTCACTCTTCTAGGGACAAAAAAAAAAAAGCTTGACAGTTGCAGCGGAGCCTATTCTGACTTACGGAGACCCAACATATATCAGAGTAGAGCTACGTTCCATAGGGTTTTTAATGGCTGATTTTTCAGAAGTAGATTGCCAGTGCTTTTTTCCGAGGAACCTCCAATTTTTTGGTTACCAGCCAAGTGCATTAGCCATTTGCACCACCCAGAGACACCTTTCTAGGGACAGTCCCTACTAAATAATTAACAGCATAGGGCTTTCACAAAAATCCATTCCTTGTGTCTTTCCTTCCTTCTTTCTTTCATCTTCCCTTTCTTTCTGCAACAAACATGTATAAAATGTCTCCTATGCCTGGTGTCTTAGTTATCTAGGGCTGCTATAACAGAAATACCACAAATGGATGGCTTTAACAAAGAGAAATTTAGTCTCTCACAATCCAGGAGGCTAGAAGTCCAAATTCACGGTGCCAGCTCCAGGGGAAGGCTTTCTCTCTCTTTTGGCTCTGTGGGAAGGTCCTTGTCATCAATCTTCCCCAGTCAAGGAGCTTCTAAGCACAGGGACCCAGAGTCCAAAGGATGTGCAGTTCTCCTGGCTCTTGTTTCTTGGTGGTATGAGATCCCACTGTCTCTCTGCTTGCTTCTCTCTTTTATGTCTCAAAAGAGATTGATTTAAAACACAACCTAATCTTGTAGCGTGAGTTCTGCCTCATTAACATAACTGCCTCTAATTCTGCCTCATTAACATCATAGAGGCAGTATTTACAATACATAGGAAAATCAGATGACAAAATGGTGGACAATCACACCATACTGAGAATCATGGCCCAGCCAAGTTGATACACATTTTTGGGGGACACAATTCGATCAATAACACCTGGGAAATTAGAAGATGCTGAGCTTGAAGACTGGAGTGATACAACTATAAGCCAAGGAAGGCCACCAACCAACAGAAGCTGAAAGAGGCTGATTACATAGAGGGAATTTATGTTTACTAAATGCTTAATCTCTTATTTAAATGTTTTCTTCTTTTAGACAATTGTTTTCTTTTTTCTCTTTCTGTAGTCATAATTGTCAGTTTAATTCATTTGAGAACTCATCATTTACATTGGCCCACCTCACTTTTGCCTGATCTTTTCTTTAAGATATTTACGGTTTATTTCCACACCTAAATTTTAAGTTACTTGAGGATCAATGTCTTCTACTTTTTATCTCATTTCCCTAGTGCCCTGTGTATACAAGGTATTCAATAATCACCTCTTCTTTTGAACAAATGCCTGGAGACATACCCCAATAAAAGTAAGGTGATTAAATTCTTCTTATGTATCTGCCTCTTTTTAGGCATTTTATATACACCAGTTGGTAAAATTTAAGGGTAAGAAATTTTGAAGAGGAAGGGACAACTCAAATCAGGAAACTGAGTCTGGGAGAGGGTCAGTGATTTGCCAAAAATCAGACTGTGAGCAAGTGTGGAGTGGGCCTGACTCTGCATGCCCACTCTGGCATGGGCGATCACCACTCATCCACTAATGGATGTGTACCTCTGATAGAACCTGAGAGGAGATATCAGGCAAGCCTTTGCACAAGCTGTTTCCTCTCCTAGGGTAGCTCTCCTAGGCATTATTTATTCTTCAAGATCAAAGTTAAATGCCACCCTATCTGTCAAATCACCCTCATGTAAAACTTGGCTTTCCCTCCACTGGGCTCATAGTCTATGCCTTGCAAGCATGCTCTATTTTTCATTCCTCCTACCGCCCTTATCAACCTTGGTGATAAATATGTGTTTACTTCTATATTTTCTTCAATAAAATGAGAGTCCTTTAAGGATAGAGACTGAGTTTATTTAATCACTCCTTCATTTAAGCACCTCCAGTAGGGGCTTGGAAACCCTGGTGGCATACTGGTTAAGAGCTACGGCTGCTAACCAAAAGGTCGGCAGTTCAAATCCACCAGGTGCTCCTTGGAAATCCTATGGGCCAGTTCTACTCTGTCCTATAGGGTTGCTATGAGTTGGAATCAACTCGATGGCAGTGGGTGGTGGTGGAGTAGGCGCTTGAGGGGCGATGGCAGTTCAGTGGTAGAATTCTCGCCATCCATGCAAGAGACCAATGCATCTCACACACGGTCGCCTCTCGTCTGTTAGCGGAGGCTTGCATCTTGCTATGATGCTGAACAGGTTTCAGTGGAGCTCCCAGACTAAGACAGAATGGGAAGAAAGGCCTGTTCTACTTTCAAAAGTCAGCCAGTGAAAACCCTATGGATTACCACGATTAGGTCCACAACAGGTCATGAGGTCATCCTAGCACCAAGCAGCGTTTTGTTCTGTTATACATGGGTTTGCTACAAGTCTGGGGTGACGCCATGGCAGCTAACAACAACAACAGGTACTTAATTTAGATAATGAATTGAATTCTCCCCTTGACCATGTAATTCTAGCTCCCCTAGATTTTCAGGTGTTGAGAAACCACACCTCTCATTCTGCATTTCCTTCTGTATTAGTCAGGGAGGATAAAAGAAAATCATTCTTTGAGGCTTTGCCTTGTGAGGCCCTCAAAACACTGCACTCAACGAGCTTAGAAATCACCCCATCTCCAAAGCCCTAAGGAGCTAGCCGGAGCCAGTACTATCTCCAAGGTAGTGCCTGTAATCATCACACGGTTCCTTTGGTCTGGGCCCCCAGAGGTCCTGAAGCATTGGCCTTGAGCATGGCAGTGAGAAGTTTCCCTCACACAGTCCTGCAGGCTTCCAGGCAGGGAAGTGGTTATGATGGAAAATGAATAGACCAGCCCATCAATCACTGGGCTTCTTTATTTCTCTTTTCCACAGTAAAGGGAAGCAGAGGCCCCCTACCTGAGCTGATTCCTTTGGTGTTCACATGTGCACTCCTGGGTTTGGTGACATCAAGCTTCCCCAGACGCTGAGCTTTGAAAGAGCTGGAATAGAAGTGAATCACTTTCTGCAAAGCCCTGGCAGATCTTTGTAACCTTGTGGACAGACACTGAGGAGTCTGATCTCTTATCTTCTATGTCAGTGCCAAGGGGGGTGTCCAGCTCCAGTAGTCTGAATTCAAAGGGAGCCCTGGTAAGTAGTCACAGATACCAGGGACCTATCTTTGGAATGCTAGGGCTACAAGGGGCCTCAAAACCCTCAAGACTGATGTCTGTTATCTCTCCACTACCTGGCTTGAAATAGTATTGATCTCTTCGTCTCCTATCACCTTCTCATGACCAGTTACTAACCCCTTTTCGACTACCTGAAGACATCATTGCTATATGTCTCCTCTTCTCCAGTTCCCATGTCACCGTCCTCTCTCTTCACTGCCTATACTGTGCAGTAGTCTCCTGACTGCTCTCCCTGCCCCTAGCCTCCCCTTACAGCTCTTTCCAGTCAATACTTCTGCCATTTGGCTTCCCACATTACAGCAGATTATTGAAAACAGAACAAAAAATGTTTTGGTGTCCAACGTACTTGAGTCAGAAGACCTGCTCTACTAGGTACAAACCCTATGATCTCTAAGCTGCCATTTTCTAGCTATTAAATAAGGGAATATATATGTATACTTCCTAATAGGATTATTGTAGGATTGAGATCATGTATTTCAAGCAACTAGCAGGATGTCTGGAACAAAGTGGATGTTCTTCTCTATTATTAAATTAATCCTTTACTCAAAAATCACAATGACTTCTTATTGCCTAGACAATAAAATCCAAACTCCTAACCCTACGTACAAGGCAAAAATAGTGAGATTGAAATCCATCTATCTCTCTGGTTGTTCTTCTATTCTGCCCCTTCAGTACTAAGTGCTTCAGCCAATTCCTACAACCCACTATGTGTCAGCTGTCCTTTCTCTCTGCTTTAGCTCCTGCTGCTTTCTCCACCAAGAAGTAACCTTTCCCTATCTCCGAGTGTTGAAATCCTCCCATTCTTTAAGGCCCTTTACAGATTCCTCCTCCTCCACAAACTTGGAGTTAATCGCTCACTTGCTGAATGCCAATCATACATTGTCTCTCTCTCCTCTGGTGCTTGTCATTTTCCTGCTCATATTTTTGCTAATGCACACATATATCTAGTCCCTCCTTCAGAGCAGGTGCTATGTATTATTTATCTCTCTATCCTCAGAAGCAAGCAGGGCGGATGGCACAGAATGTGTACCCAATACACGTCTGCTGAATTATCAGACCTTGACTGATTAGAGGGAAGGACTCGTATCTTTAATCTTGGTATTGTCCATTTCTAATTCCGCCAGCTCCTGCATCCAGAACCTGCGAAAGAATTATGAGGCTCTCACAGACACCTGTGAGTTTTAGGAGGCATCTGGCTGCTCTTGTCTTCACTCAAGAGCCCTGCTGAACACCCCCATGGAGGTACAAAAAGAAAAATGACCACGTGTTCTTGATTGGTATAATAACAGTATAACAGGTTTCTAGAAAATATCCTAGAAAAGATGGCCCTGTTTCTTACCTAAAAACTCACAGTCCAATTAAGGGAAAAAAGGCACTTACTTCCTCTCATGTTACATTAATTCATAGTCTGAATTTGCCTGGGGGGCTGTCTCAATTGTCAAGTGTTGTATAGCTGAAGTGTCATACGTGCGAAGTTTATCATTTGAAGAAAGGAGGCGGAATGACAAAGTCTGCCATTTCTGGAGGTCAACCAAAATGAAATGATCTTTTATTATAGCAGGAGGGACTTCGGTTAACAATAAGAAAGAATTGACAGATAATAAATTTTTAAGACTGTTAAAGGCATACAAAAGGAGTGGCAAAACCTCTTTATTGTCTCCAGAAAACTTTAGGGCTTAGGTACGTATTCATCTACCTGATGTCCCTGTCCATATTATGAAACAGTAGGAATAGATCAGGAACATTTATAGGTCTTCATATGTCATGTCTGAATTAGGTTACAATTACATAATACCATGTGAAAACCCATAGTTCCTGTATTGGCAAAATGGAAATGATAATGGAATTACCTTCCCCACAAGAAAAGTAAAATTATTCACGTAATCTGCTTAGTGCACTTTCAGGCATTTAGTGAGCATTTAATAAGTGACAACTGAGGATGAAGATGATGATGGTGGTGATGACGAAGATGATGATGAATAAAAAGATGGCTACCAATTTATTTCGTTTTTTAAGACAGCTGTGGTTTCCTGTAGGAAACATTAGACTTGGAAGCAGAAGACCCAAATTGAATCTGACATTGAATTTACTATCCCTATTTTTTTTTTTTTAATGATTTTAGGGAAGATATTTAATTCACGTCTTGGTTTTTCACCTGTACATTATGTATCTCACAATTTTGTTTTGAAAATTAAATGATAAGGCATACAAAAGTACCTAGCACAAGGTTTGGTATGTAGTAGGCACCTCCAAGTTGGAAATGAATGAAGGCTAGGAATTTGAATTCGCTTTATCCACAGTGGAAACTGTGGTGGTGTAGTGGTTAAATGCTACAGCTGCTAGCCCAAAGGTGGGCAGTTCAAATCCACCAGGTGCTCCTTGGAAACCGTATGGGGCAGTTCTACTCTGTCCTATAGGATTGCTATGAGTTGGAATTGACTCGGCGGCAATGGGTCTGTTTTTTTTTTTAATCCACTGTAATGAATAAAGCAGTTGATATAAGTTCATTTGTTCCACTGGTAAGCCCAGAACGCAGTGCCAGCCCTACATCTGGATCAAGTCATCGGTCACTTCATGGTATATTTGGACAAATACCAAGAAGGTCTCTTCATGTCATCCTGAAATTCTACTAATAGCAGTTTTCTGTATTTCATTGACCTCCTTCCATGACCTTTTAAATAAATGTGAATTTTCTTATTAAAGGGTTAATATATCAAATTAAGTGACTTGGAATTTCAGAAGATAACAGAAAGAATAATTACTTCAATGAACCATTATTGAGCACCTCTTATGTTCCAAGCCTTGGGCTAAAAAGGAATTCCTGGTTACTTTCAAGATTCAGACCATGCCCTGGTGTTCCAGAGGGGTTGGAGAAGGTAGGGGCACTGAAAACAGAAGCAGGTATACTCAAAGCCACAATCTTCCTTTTATTAAATGACTAATGATCAGTGGTTGAGATGAGGCAAAAGGATTGCACACACTGAGGTCCCCTCGAGACTCCTAATATCTACAGGCAAATGACCCACTTAACACTTAGTATTGCTATTAATAGTATTAAATAAGGTAAGTAACCTAAGTTAACAGAAAGTTAAGAGTAATTGCCCCTATTTCAGATATTTCCAAGAGTGCTGGGAGAGGGAGAATATGACACTAATATTTCATAAAACTAACTATCCTGAGAGAATCCTTAAAAACATGTATGCATGGAAGCATCCCTAACTGTGTATGGTAGGCAATAAGAAGCCATCGAAATTGCAGTGTTAGCAGAAGTCGGCTGTCCTTGCAGGTCTGTCTACCATCTCAGCCGACCTCTATTTCCTCCCTGTCCTTTGATTCATGGGCAGTCTCCCGCCCACAGCAAGTTACAGAGCTGTAGATCCTACCACGGGCATCTGGGACAAAGAAATGCTTGTTTTCTTGCTCTCCTTTTTCACAATTCACTACCCCACCTCCAACTTGTTAATCTACTCCACCAAAGCCAGGGAAGGGACTTAAAGAGAACAGAAAAAGAAGTGGCAGGGTAATTTGCTATGCTCAAATACCAGGTTTTGTTCTCATCTCAGGCCTTAACTGCTTGCTCCATTAATTCTGAGGAATTGGACACAGGTGAAGGAAGTAGTTGGCGCTTGCTGATGTTATCAAGAACTTGCCCTCCACAGACATTACTTGGGACTGGTCTGCTCAGAATTTTCTTCTCTTGTAGGTGAAGTGCACCAAAACAGCCAGCCACAGCCTAAGGACTAATTGGGGTTTTTCTCAAGGTACCATATTGTTAGTGCAAGAGAAATTGATTCCACCAGCCTAGAGACTGGTCAACCTCCTTCCATTCAGCTCTTCAGAGAGAAGCCAGAGGGATCCATCAGTGTGCTAAGCTGGCTTGTGCGGGTTCCCAAAAGCTGAATGACTGTGAGCATCTCTTCCAACTCTGCATACAGTGATGGTCATGTCCAAACAAAAACCAAACCCAGTACTGCCCCATAGAGTTTCCAAGGAGCATCTGGCGGATTCGAACTGCCAACCCTTTGGTTAGCAGCTGTAGCACTTAACCACTACACCACCAGGGTCGATGGTCATGTAAAAAAAAATAAAATAAAATAAAAACCAGTCACTGCAGGATTATTCACACCACGAGAAATAGCAAACACTACAAATCAGGCTTTTCTCTTCTCTTCCTTTTTACCCTCCTCTCCCCTCTCCTCTTTTGTTAATCCCGGAGAGCCAGCTGGCAAACATTTACCAGCATACTAGTGAAGGGATCTTTCTCTAACACAAACTTGACAAAGTAACTCTCCTACTTAAAACTTCATGGGCTCCCTTACTGACTTCATGATGATGATAAATGTGGGTCTTCACGCCGTTTAATCACGACTTGGTTAAAGTTACCTCTCTATTCTTATCTCTCCCCAACATCCCCACTCACACTGTGTACCAAGCCTCTCCTAAGGCCTCTGAGCATAATATTACTCTATGTGGCACGCTGAAATGCAGCCTTCCAAAGATATCCTCATCCTTGGCAGCCCTGTTGGTGCACTAGTTAAATGCTCATCTGCTAACAGAAAGTCTGGTGATTCAAAGCTCCACAGGAGAAAGATGTGGCAGTCTGCTTCCATAAAGATTTACAGCCTTGGAAACCCTATGGGGCAGTTCTACTGTACTATAGGGTCGCTATGAATTGGAAAAGACTTGATGATGGCAGTGAGTTTGTTTTTTGCGGGTTTAATCCCTGGAACATGTAAATGTTACTTTATCGGGGGAAGAAAAAAAAAGTTGCTGTCAAGTCAATTCCAACTCATAGCAACTCTATAGGACAAGTAGAACTGCCCCAAATGGTTTCCAAGGCTGTAAACTTTATGGTATGATAACATTGCAAAGAATGGAAATTCCAGAACACTTAATTGTGCTCATGAAGAACCTGTACATGGATCAAGAGGCAGTCATTCAAACAGAACAAGAGAATATCATGTGGTTTAAAATCAGGAAAGGTGTGCATCAGGGTTATACCCTTTCACCATGTTTATTCAATCTGTATGCTGAGCAAAATAATCGGAGAAGCTGGACTATATGAAGAAGAATGTGACATCAGGATTGGATGAGGACTCATTAACAACCTGCGTTATGCAGATGACACAACCTTGCTTGCTGAAAGCAAAGAGGACTTGAAGCACTTACTGATGAAGATCAAAGACCACAGTACTTCAGTATGGATTACACCACACGATAAAGAAAACAAAAATCTTCACAACTGGACCAATAAGCAACATCATGATAAATGGATCCATAATCAACATCCGTGGAAGCCGGAGTCAAGAAACAAAACAATGCATTGCATTGGGCAAATCTGCTGCAAAAGACCTTCTTAAAGTGTTAAAAAGCAAAGATGTCACCTTGAAGACTAAAGTGCACCTGACCCAAGCCATGGGGTTTTCAATTGCTTCATACACATGTGAAAGCTGGATGATGAATAAGGAAGACTGAAGAATTGATGCCTTTGAATTGTGGTATTGGCAAAGGATAGTGAATATACCATGGACTGCCAAGTGAATGAACAAATCTATCTTGGAAGAAGTACAACCATAATGCTCCTTAGAAGCAAGGATGGCGAGACTATGTCTCACATACTTTGGACATATTATCAGGAGGGATCAGTCCCTGGAGAAGGACATCATGCTTGATAGAGGGTCAGTGAAAAAGAGGAAGATGCTTAACGAGATGGATTGACACAGTGGCTGCAACAGTGGGCTCAAGCATAATAACGATTGTGAGGATGACACAGGACTGGGCGGTGTTTTGTTCTGTTGTACACATAGTCGCTATAAGTTGGTATCAACTTGATGGCATCTAACAACAACAACAACCATCTTCATGGAAGCAGACTGCCACATCTTTCTCCAGCGAAGCAGCTGGTGGGTTACCATCACAGACCTTTGGGTTAGTAGCAGAGCACTTAACCACTGCACCACCAATGTTCCTTAAACGTTACTTAACCTAATCATACTTGCAAAGATTTTTACTTTGCCATATAAACATGACTTTATATGGCAAAGTAAAAGTCTTTGGAAGTGTGATTAAGTTATGGATCTTGGGATGAGATTATCGTGATCTATCTGGGTGGGTCAATCAATATTAGGTTGGTGGCACAACAATTAAGTGCTCAGCTGCTAACTGAAAGGTTGGCAACTCAAACCCATCCAGTAGCTCCACTGGAAAAAGATCTGGTGATCTGCTCCTGTAAAGATTACAGCCAGGAAAACCCTATCAGGCAGTTCTACTCTGTCACATTGGATCACTATGAGTTGGAATTGACTTGATGATATACAACAAGAACAAAATTAGGCTGAAGAGGAAGCTATCGGTTTATAAAACAGCTGTGGTGCAGAGAACAGAGCCTGGAATCCAGAACCCAGGCTCCAGAATCAGATGGTTTTGTTTGAGTCCCAGCTCTACACATCTAGCTGTGGGGTATATGGCAATTTACTGAATCTTCCTCAGTTCCAGTTTTTTGATTTGTAAAATGGGTATAACAATGATGATATCATGTCGATCATGATGGCAGTAATGATAAATGACTAATAAGGTTGTGATGAGGATTGTATAACAAGAGGTACATGACAATCATTATAGCAACAAAGAATATTGGGAGTTTTGAAGGCAGCCATAACCCCCACAAGCTCAAGCATTTAATAAGTGCACAATAAAGGCTCATTAGTTGATGGTTGGGTACACAGGCATGACAAAAGGTGCTCTTTTCACTTCCTTAAGCCTAGGAAAAATGGTGGACATTAAACAAATACACATCATGAACAGAAGAAAACAAAAGGATATTGGAGGAAAATGGAATGACAAACTTCAAACTTCCCTTTAACATGTTTCAATGATGTGCCCCTAACCATGGTGACAGTGACCCTGTTTCTTCTCTTTCTATTTTCTGCTATCACCTGGCTGTCTGTGGCAGAGATGATGAAGGAAAGGGACAGGCAGGAAAAAGGATTTGGATGGCTTCAGATAAGGGGGGCATTGTGTCTGTTGGGGCCCCATCACAGCAGCATAAACATCAGAACGGGTGTTCTCGGTAAACCCAGACATGAAGTCATTTAACTAGGATGCTGAGCCAGCGATTTCTCTTCATAGAGTTCACACAGAGTTAATTCAGTGTGTAGCACCATTGTTACTAAGAAAGAGTTTTCAGGATCAAGATCCCTTATACTGTAGACAAAGTACCTCCAAAATGTGACGACACTAGTTAGTCAATGCTATATCCTCAGTCCAAATGCCAGAAATCCTATTCCAGAACATTATGGCCAAAGAGATTTTATACCTTCTATTACCCCTTTGAACCAGGCCATAGGAAAGCTGTTTCTAGAATAGTTCATGTGGCTTCCAGGGTACCCTCACCCCACTCCCATGTTCCTTATGCTCTTCCTCCTCCACAGCTTTCTCTGATCCACATGCGTAACCATATTACAGCATGAATAGTCTTTTTTGTCACAGAAAAGATAAAAATAATCCGAGGCATAAAACTTGACACAGTCTAGGCCAAGGATCAGTTAACATTTCTTGTAAAGGGCCAGATTATAAATATTTACGCTTTGTGGACCATATACAGTCTCTGACACTTCTCCTTCTCCCTCCTCTTTCTCCTTCTCCTTTTCCTCTTACTTTTCTCATCCTCCTCCTATCTCATCTATAACCCTTTAAAGATGTAAGAACCATTCTTAGCTAGGAGGTTATAGAAACAGACTGCTGGTTGGATTTGGCATGTAGGACATTGTTTGCCAACCCCTAATTAGTGAAAAATTAAACAATGAGAGAGACAGTATGGAATTACAGGCATGCAATTAGGATGTAAAAAGTTGTAAGAGTCCATCACTCTCACTGTAACAACTATGAACAAGCTGGATAAACTATAAGAGCATAGTTTTTAAAACCAGAGTACCCATTGGAAAACTAAGAATGACGGAACCTAAATGAACTAAAATCCAGAACAAAACAAGCCCTTCCAGGAGAAAAGAACACTGCTATTGCTTTTATCTGCAGTTTCATGGCAGAAAACAGAGAACCTCCCAGATATGGGTAAGGAGAAACCAGCTCAATGCTGAACGAACTTGTAACAGCAGAGTGAGCTGATGTGAAGACTGGGAATCCCAAGGAACCTCAGGCACAGAATGAGCCTCCATATATCCACCAGCATTTTCTTATGTGCTTTAACTGAGGGGTCAGGATGGGAAAGAGCAGGAGAGTTGAGAGAACTCCACCTTGAGGCACACCGGGTAGCACAGGTGAGAACTGAGAAACTCCTCTGAGGTGCTTCGACCCCACACCACGTATCAGGGAACAGATATAGCAGGGAAGAGAGTAATCTCTCAAAGAGCAGAAAGCCAGAGGTGTACTTGAAAGAAAATAGAATTCCCCAGAAACCCAAAAATCTCGCAGACTGTAATGCAGAGAGAGCTCTCTTATAGTTTGGAAAGCTGGTGGGCGAGCTGTAAACCACAAAGAGTTCTCCAGGATCTCCCTGGTGCTCAGATCCCAAGCCAGTTGACAGCCTCCCCTAAAACTGTTGGAAATCAGCAGTGTGCTAAATGCAAATAAATAATAATAAAAGCATACAAATCTAAATGATGGTAAGACAGCTGTGACTTCCCTTCTCACCCTTCTGTAGAAAATCAGACTTTTGGCCTGGCCCTTTGAGAAGTAAGTGATGCTTCTGCTGGGCTGGATAGCAAAAGGCAGGAACCAATGCTCATTTTCAGGTCATGGCAGGAAAGCCTCCATCTGAAAGGTAGGTCTCAAGGAAACGTATTATCAGATAATCTTCAACTGGGAAAAAAAAAAAAACTGGTCGAAAATACCACATCAATGCAGAAGTCACCTTTACATCATAAGCACGCAGTCTTGCCAACCAGAAAGGTAAACCATCTTCTATTACGCGAGGGCTACTACTTTCTTCGAGGTGATTTAATTATACTGATAGCTAACTTTTATCGGTACTTCCTCCACGTCAAGCATTACGGAATGCACTTCACATGCAGCATTACCGATTACTCCTCAGACTAATCCTATGAGATAGATATACTATTATGCTACTGTTATTTCCTGTTTATAATTTAGGAAACTGAAACTTAGAGATACTAAATAACTTTTCTAAGTTTACCTAGATGGTAAGAAATATTTTACTTTAGACATCAAGCCCTTAACTATTTAGTTATGTTATCAGTAAGTTGGTATTCAGAGCCCTGGTAATGCAGTGGTTAAGAGCTATGCCTGCTAATCAGAAGGTCGGCAGTTCAAATCCACCAGCCGCTCCTTGGAAACCCTATGGAGTTCTATTCTGCTATGAGGGTTGCTATGAGTTGAAATCGACTCAACAGCAATGGGTTTAAATTGGTATTTAGAAAAATCAAATGCACTAGGCTATTGCTAATTAATTAATCTCATTTGAGTTAGATTATGTAGGAATACAAAGTAGTTAAAAGCAGTAATATAAATGTTTAATCAAATCAATGTAATATATACATGTGTTTAAAAAAAAAAAAGGAAAAGCTCAAGACTACTTTACTGACCTCTAATCATCAATATTAGACCAAAAGTCTTTATAAAATGGCTTCTAAGTTCAATAGTGGCAACAAACAGGATAGAGCTAGGTCCACATAGAGTGTGTTCACATTCTCCACTCATCCTAATGGTCAGAATGAGAACAGTTAGAGCAGGAAGGCATCTTAAATGTTACTTAATCCTAGGTCATTCATGTCAGTCAGAGTAGGCTATATCATGTTCTTTTAACAAACAATCTCAATGACTTAACATGTAAACAGGCAATATTTATTTGCATAATGAATGGCTCACACTGAAAGCTCAGTAGCTCCATGTTGTGACTCAGGTATTCTAACCTGGATCCATTTTGTGGCTCCTTCATCTCAGTCTCTACCCTCTACAATCACCATAGCAGGGAAAGAAAGAACCTGAAAACCACACATTTGCTCTTAAGTACAAAGCCACTCCTAATCCCAGCATATTGGCCAGAATTATTTACAACTGAACTACAAGGGAGGCTAAGGAATAAGGGAAGCACATGAAATATAACTCTGTCTTTCACTGTATTACTGTAAGTATAATTCTATGGATCCTCAGTAAGTTGAATTGTTTGAACAAAATCACTATGGGAAGTGCCTGGACCTGAGTTATCCTGGGTCCAAGTTCAGTGTCCCATCTCTTTGTCTTACATATTTGATCTCTGCTGACTTAAAATTCACTTCCTCATTGCCACCATTGGCTGCATCTTATTTCATATCTTTATCTTTTTCTAAGGAGATTATATTTTATTTAATACATTGTGCTACCCTTCATCCTTGAATTAAAATAGTAAATATTAAACAATAAAATATCAGTTTATTGACAACTGACTACATATGAAGTACTGTGCTAAGTGTTTTATATACACTGATTTCATTCTAATCATATCTACAAATGAAGTATTATTATCTCCACTTTATGGATGAAGAAACTCAGGATTAGAGATTAATTTATAATCCATCCCCTTTTACTCTTCTCTGAACTATAACTCCCTAGGACTGTTTGGATATTTGAATTAGTCTCCCATATTTTGCATTCATGTCTTTCCTATCCCATCTAGATTTTTTTAAAGCCAGAAAAATAAGTCTAAGACCACCCAGGTCTTAGATTCAAGTAGGGAGGGCTTGAGTAAGATCCAGGCAGCTGGCCAGAGGACACTGGTAAGAGACTGTCTTTCCTTTCAATGCATTTTTATTTGAGTTTTCACAAGGATCTCTCTGTACCTGGGTGGTGAATATGGGATGTTGTAAATGAGACATTTACGAGGAGAAATGAAGAGAAGGGTGCGTTGAAGATCAAATACACATATACACACCCCTTAGGTGCAGAAAGAACAAAGGAGCAAATCTCCCTTCAATGCCAAAAAGGAGAGACAGGTACAGAAAAGGTACCTTTGAAATCTAAAACTGAAAAGAAAAAAAAAAAAATTAACCCAAGCAAGACACCAGACAAGACCATGGAGACGCATAGACCTGGTATAAACCAGAAGTGCAAAGGTGAAGAACATTGCAGAGAAGTTCATAAAATACATCAGAATATTCAGCACTCTAATATTTTGACGGGATGAATTGGTTATTCATTCATTAACAGTAATTTGTTAAATAATCTACTATGTACAAGGAATTGTGGTACATATTGTTGGGGTGTCTGGCAGTATTTCTATCAGAAATAAGCCACCAAGTAATGCTATATTTTCAGAGTTGATGGAGAGCACTGCTGATTCGATCATTTTGTTCACCAGTGTATTGATCAATGGGAACTAAGCCTTGTTGAAGCTACTTAGATTCTGAAGCCTAGAGCTAATTTTTTAACATCATCGCTTTGTCTTTCAATTCACTGACAGGCCCCAAGGCACACAAAACCTTCTGGTGGACATTGTGGTGTGCTTCCATAACCAAAGACTTATTATAACAACTGCAGAAGGTACTGCTGGCAAATGGCCTTCATCTTTCAACCCCTTTTGGGAGTATCTCTGCTGAAAGAAGTAGCCTTGTCAGAGGACATGCCCACTCCTGTGAGCTACATCCAATGACTGATTGATGCTTGAGGATAAAGTTCTGCCCCTCTCAGCCCAAATCAAGACAACTCTGAAGGGTCATCCCATCTTCAGAATTCCCCATACAGTCAGTTGAAGATTCTGTTGAGAGAGAATTGCAGCACAATGTCTCTCTCTGCCCAGTTCTACTTCCTTCCTTTCCCCTCTACGTGTACTGATCCCAAAACACCCCATAAAGAATCTCCAAATCAGACTCCATTTCCTGTGGAACCCAACCTATGACACATCTTTTACTTTGGGTCGTCACCTGTGGTACCCAGCCTGCTCTTCTTTCTCATCTTTCCTCTCCCATATTGGCTTAATCACTGAAGTGTCTTTGCCTGGTTATCTCAACTAGTCTGCTCCGTATCTTCAGTCCTTCCTTCCTACTGTCACTGTCCAAGGTTCATGTTACCTACTTCCTTCTCAGAAATGCATCTCTTTTCTACCTCCCCTATGAAGCCAGCTAGAAAATCTACATTTCATATGGAGGGGCTACAGGAATCTGTAAGGGCTACAGAAATCTGTATTTTTTTCCTCAATCTCAGGAACTGGGAAAAGGTCCTTGAAGGCTCCCTGAGCAGGGGCCACTGGAGGAGATACTCTGCCCTTGAATAGCTCTAAAAAGGCAGAAAACTGTTGAAGATAATAACTACAACATGAGGTATCAAATAATAAAATCTGTAAGAAGAGGTACCAGATAACATGTTTGAGAATTTGAAAAAGAGGAATTTCCAGCTGAAAGATGATAGCTATTCAGCAGATTTTGAAACCCAAGTATGATTTATGCATGAAATCATGACAAGGAAGCATTATTTTTGCAAAGAAGACAGTGTAAAGAAAAGCAGAGAAGCAGAAAGATATGGAGTATGCAAGGGGGGTAGCATGATGCCTACACTATCAAGTGTTTACAGGGCAATAGTAAGAAATAAAACTGAACAGATCATCTGGGGCAAAGGCATTTTGAAATTAAAGGAAAAATATAGAGTGGGCAGGATGGAGAAATTTTTTGCACTTTAAAATTAACACATTTTGCATTTGAAGTGGTGTTTTCCATCCATCCTTTTGGTGCAAGTTCACAAGGAAACTGGGAAAGGTGTATGTTATCCTTATTAACAAATGAGTAGAGAGGTGAGAACAGATTTGTCATGATATTTTCACCAGCCTCAAAAATTTCCGTTTCCAAATTTTGTTTTGAGAGGAACAGTTTGGAGGTACTTGATCAGAGAGGCAAAAAGCCAGAAGAAGTTTGACCCTTCACTGGAAGGGAACTGGATTGTTTCTTTGAAGACTATGCTTCTTGTCCAGACCCAACAATACTTGATAGTCTCACCATTCACCCCGTTACTTCACCTAAACTTCTCTCCTCTTTGAATCTGGCACCTAAATCTCTCAGCTACAAGATTTGAGCTCCTTGAGGGCAATAACCGTGTGTGAATTATCTATGCAATTCCAATACTTAGCAACACTAAAACGGAAGGTGTTCACTAAATACTAGCTGAATAAATGAATTAATTACATGAAATTCCATGTAACTGAAAACTCCATTGTACAGGATCTTCCCTGTGTGAGCTCCATTGACATTGGGATCTATTTCTGCATCTTTTGGAAGTTTGTTTGTTTATTTGCAAGTCATAGAAACCAACTTCTGCTCTTCAGGTGAAAGAGGGATTTTTTTTTTTTTTTTGAAAGATTATGGAAACAAACAAAGGAACTACAAGGTCTTGAATCAACAATGAGATTACAAACTCCTCAAGAGCCATCCCGTATGTTTTTTCTCTCGTTCAACTGTACCAAATATAAGGCTGGATCCCAGAAGACTCTTAATAAAACTTGCTGATTCCATAAAACCTGCTTTCCCACAACAGAGAGACCCTGACGGAGCAGGAGAAAAGTGGGTGCAGAACTCAAATTCACATAAAAAGGCTGGACTTAATGGTCTGACTGAGACTGGAAGAACCCCAGAAGACCTGTCCTCCGGACTCTCAGTAACCCAGAACTAAAACCATTCCCGAAGCCAACTCTTTGGACAAAGAATAGACTGGACTATAAGACATAAAATGATACTCGTGACAAGTGTGCTCCTTAGTTCAAGTAGATACATGAGACTAAATGGGCAGCTCCTGTCCAGAGGCGAGATGAGAAGGCAGAGAGGGATAGGAGCTGGTTGAATGGACACAGGAAATCTGGGGTGGAAAGTAGAAATGTGTGGTTGGTCATATTATAGGGATAGCAACTAGGGCCACATAACAATGTGTGTATAAGTTTTTGTATCAGAAACTAACTTGAGCTATAAACCTTTCACCTAAAGCACAATTAAAAAAAAAAAAAACAACTTGCTCTCCCTGCCTTGTTGAGGCCCATGTCACAGTCTTCTCACAGCTGCAGCATGTTCCTTCTTTTCATGAAATGTCCTGTAATTAGGGTTTAACATCCCCCCCACCCCACCCCACCCCATCCCTATTTACCAGAGACTCTAGCATTACATCGATATTTGGAAAATGCAGGTGTATCTTTAATCATTCATTTATTCATTTAAATGTGCCTATTAAGTGCCAAGTAGTTAGGTTAATGGTCGGCTTACATTAAGTGCCAAGTAGTTAACAACTGTCAGAAAAACAGGGTTAAATAAACCAAATCCAATGTCTCAAAGGAGCTTATATCCTAATGTGGGAGAAAAACATGTAAACCAACCATTAACCTAACACTTACCAAGCATAATAGAGAACTTTCACCATTGCATCTGCTCATCCATCAGCATCTGCACTCAGGGAGGGACTTCTGCCTTCCCCATTACTACAAACGAAGGGTCCACACCCCAGATGAGGGCCAACCTTTCAACTTACATTATAGATCTTCTCTCTCCTTTACCCAAGGTTATCATCCAGCAATCTCCACTCTCTATTATCAAATTTTCCTCTCTCTTGGACCATTCCCATCAGCATACGATCATGCTATTCTTCCTTCCATCTTAGAAAAATCAATTCTCTCTACATTTTCCCTCCAGTTATTACTTTATTTCTCTGCTCCCCTTCACAACAAACTCCTCGAAAGCGTTGTTTGTACTCACTGTTATCCAGCCTCTCCTCTTTTATTCTCTCTTAAACTCACTCCTATCAGACTTTTGCTCCACTGAAACCACCTTGTCAATTTCCAAGCTCCTTAGCAAGGCAAACAAGACCTCCAATAATCTAAGCCCGGCTACATTTCCAGCCTCCTTACTCTCCAGTCCCTGCTCTCTAATATGCTCCAGAAAGGCATGCTTATCTTTCCCCACACAGAAAATGTATTTCCTACCTTTGTACCTAGTTAATTCTTACCCATTCTTTAAGATGGAATCAGGTGCCATCTCCTAGTTGAGCCCTTTATGAACCCCCCAGGTTGGGCTGTTCTCTGCTCCCTCGGCTTTTGTTCCCACTTCAATTATTACCCTAACACACTGTATCCAAATTTGATTACAGACCTTGCAAATTGGAAGCTTCTATACATGTCTTATTTAAAAGACATATCCAGTGTCTAGTAAAATGACTTGTGCTTAAGTAATTGTTTAATAATATTTTTTTATATATATTTAAAGCTCTAGATTGGACCAGGCATCAAGTAACTGAAGATCTAGTTCTACATGTTCCATTAATTTGTCATGCTACTTTAGGTAAATTTCTAAAACTCTTTGAGGTTGTTTCCTCGCATCTAAAATGGGAATAACTCCCTCACCCAACCATCAACTATCTGGCCTCCTTAAGAGTTCCTGTGGGGAAAAAAAGTAATAGAAATTAAATAATCCATGTTATTTTCAAAAATTACAAGATGCTACACAAATACAAAATATAGCTAGTGCAAATATTTAATCTACTTGGAAGTATCTGAGATCACTGTAAAAATATACCATAGATGTAACTAAGTCCTCATTCCTTTCTGTTGGAGTTAGGAACAAAAATAACAACAAGATAAAAGGTTCTTGGAGAACTTCGCAAAACTCAAGTAATTGAACTGTAAACTTGGAAGTTTCTTAGGAATTATCTATCCTCTGTTTTTATATGGAAAGATTCTGAGATCCAGAGGCCAGCTGGATCAGCTGAGGGCCGCCATATCAGAACATGTACAAGACCCAGGTCTCTGGGTTCCCTATCTTGTGCACTTTTCAATAAAACAATATAAAATCTAGATTAGATGTCCGCTAATTCATGATTAAACAAAATGCAAGATAACTTTTATATTTTGGGCTTTGAAAATTCTGCAACTTATTGTAATCCCGTACTCTAAATCCAATCATTCAGGAATTATTCACAAATACTCTAGGGTTACTTATTGACTATGGAAGGCATTTTGACTATGTGGATCATAACAAATTATAGATAATATTGTGAAGAATGGGAATTCCAGAACACTTAATTATGCTCATGAGGAAACTGTACATGCATCAAGAGGCAGTTGTTCAAACAAAACAAGGGGATACTGTGTGGTTTATAGTCAGGAAAGGTGTGTGTCAGGGTTATATCCTTTCACCATACCTATTCAATCTGTATGCTAAGTAAGTAATCTGAGAACCTGGACTATATGAAGAAGAAGGGGGCATCAGAATTGGAGGAAGACTCATTAAAAACCTGCAATATGCAGATGACACAACCTTGCTTGCTAAAAGCGAAGAGGACTTGAACCACTTACTGATGAGGATCAAAGACCACAACCTTCAGTATAGACGACACCCCAACATAAAATGAAAATCCTCACAACTAGACCAATAAGCAACATCATGATAAATGAAGAAAAGATTGATGTTGTCAAGGATTTCATTTTACTTGGATCCACAATCAACACCCATGGAAGCAGCAGTCTAGAAATCAAAGGACGCATTGTATCGGGCAAATCTACTGCAAAAGGCCTCTTTAAAGTGTTAAAAAGGAAAGATGTCACCTTGAAGACTAAGCTGTGCCTGACCCAAGTCATGGTGTTTTCAATCACCTCATATGCATGGGAAAGCTGAGAAATGAATAAGGAAGACCAAAGAATTGATGCCTTTGAATTACAGTGTTGGCAAAAAATATTGAATATACCATGAACTGCCAAAAGAATGAACAACTCCATCTTGAAAGAAGTACTACCAGGATGCTCCTTAGAAGCAAGGATGGTAAGACTTTGTCTCACATGTTTGGGACGTGTTATCAGGAGGAATCAGTCCCTGGAGAAGGAAATCACACTCGGTAAAACAGAGGGGCAGTGAAAAAGAGGAAGAACTTCAACAAGCTGGATCGACACAAGTGGCTGCAAGAATGGGTTCAAACAATGGGCTCAAGCATAACAACAATCCTGACGATGGTGCAGGACCATTCTGTTTCTGTTTTGTTCTGTTGTACATAGGGTCACTATGAGTTGGAAGTGACTCAACAGCACCTAACAGCAACAACAACAACAAGTCTACAACAACTTAACAACAATACTATGATAGAAAGTCCCAAGAATGCCTCCTCACAAGACATAAAATCCAGGACATATTTGCTTTCCCATGTAAATAGTAATCACATCATGTAGAGCTGTTAGGGGTGTGTTGGAAACAGTATGCCCTCCAAGTAACATTCACCTATCACTGTGGGCCTCAGTCTCTACCCACTGCCCAGCCTACCCACCACCAGCTTGCAGGCCAGCCAGGTTTCCTGATTAGAAGGTGTCTGGCAATGAGCTCAGTCCTTGTTGCTTTCTGAAATTTAAAAAAAAAAAAAAAATGCAATTAAGAAGCCAATTCATCCAGTTCAAGGAGCTAGGAAGCTGAAGTTGAACAGCCATTCTTGGTTAAACCTTTCTGCCTTCCAGGCATTGCTTGTACTGTGAGCCCCAGTGGGAATCAAAATGATATTTGACCATGACACACACACACTAGGGTATGCAAAATGCAGTTGGCAGGATTTAGTTGCTTTTATCCAAGTGCTAGGTATCATTTGGAGCCCTGGTGGCACAGTGGTCAAGAGCTTGGCTGCTAACCAAAAGGTCAGCAGTTCAAATGCAACAGCCACTCCTTGGAAGCCCTATGGGGCATTTCTACTCTGTTCTATATGGTCGCTATGAGTTGGAATGGACTTCATGGTAATGAGTTTGGTTTTTTTTGTTTTTAAGTGTCATTCTAGGTGCCAAGAATAGAACAGTGCAGAAGACAAAGTTCTGGCCAAAGTCTGGCTTGTTTGTGATGGCCTGTTTGTCTATTTATATAAGCAGTGGGCCAGATCTGGATTCCATTCTAGTTTTACCATTAATCATCAACAGCTGATGTGACTCTAAGGTTTAATCTCCTCCTTTGCATCATAATAAATCTAATCCTCACTTACTGGGTTTTTATGAGGATCAAATAAAATAGTTTGTGTTTCTGGTCTCAAAAACAAATGAAGAGCTATAAAACATTATGTAAATGCATTAATATTATCTTCACAGTCTAGATACAATTATTCTTTCCAGATGTATCTACTTTTGCCTTCCCACAGAGAGCTCCTCTTCAGCCAAAGCCATCTTTACTTTTCTCCATTAAGACATATTCTTTCTTAATTCTTAATCTTTATTCTTACTTTTTCCCCCTCCTAAAATACCCTTCCTCTTATCCCTGAGGTTCAAACTCAGTCCCCATAGGAGCTAGGCAGGTATTATATTTAAAAAAAAAAATTTTTTTTGTAGGAATGGAAATGAAGGGAAATGCACCACATGTTAATTGCTGCCAAGTGAAAAACCCTGACCATTCAACAATGGAAGTACTAGCCAGAGTAATTAGGCAAGAAAAAGAAATAAAAGGTATCTAAGTTGGAAAAGGACGAAGTAAAGCTACCTCCACTTACAGAAGACATGATCCTATTTTATTAAGTGCACCATGTATATAATCTCAAAGAATCCACAAGAAAGCAACTAGAGCTAATAAATGAATTCTGCAAGTGGCAGGGTACAAAATCAATGCAAAAAAAAATATCAGTTGGGTTTCTGTACATCAACAATGAATAATCTGGAAAGGAAATCAAGAAAATAATTCCATTTACAATAGTATCTAAAAGAATAAAATATCTAGGAATAAATTTAACAACGGAAGAGAAAGATTTGTATACTGAAAACTATAAAACATTTCTGAAAAAAATTTTTTAAATCTAAATAAATGGGAAGACTAATACTGTTAAGATGTCATTTCTACTCATAATGATCAACAGATACAATGTGTTTCTTATTAAAATTCTAACACCTTTGGAATTTCCAGAATTGAAAAAGCTGATCCTTAACTTCATACAGAATTGCAAGGTGCCCTGAATAGCCAAACAATCTTGAAAAAAGAACAAAATAGGAGGACTCACACTTCCTAATTTAAAAACATTATAATGCTACAGTAATCAAAACAGTGTGGTACTGCCATAAGGATAGACATATAGACCAAGGAATAGAATTGAGAGTTCAAAAATAAACCTATACGTCTGTGGGCAATAGATTTTTCTATGACGGTGCCAAGTCCATTCAAGAGGAAAGAATAGTCTCTTCAGCTGATGTTGGGACTACTGGATCTCCATACGCAAAAGAATGAAGTTAGGACTACACCTCGTACTATGTACAAAATTAACTCAAAATGGATCAATGACCTAAATATAAGAACTAAAACCATAAAAACTGTAGAAGAAAACATAGGGGGAAAGCCTCAAGATGTTGTTTTTGACAATGGATTCTTAGATTTGATACCAAAAGCATGAACAATAAAACACAGGTAAACTGGACTTCATCAAAATGAAAGATTTTTGCACATCAAAGAACTTTATTAATAAAGTGAAAAAACAATCCACATACACAGAAAAAGTACTTGAGAACTATATATCTGATAAGGGCCAAAATCTAGAATATATAAAGAACTCCTACAACTCAAGAATGAAAAGGCAAACAAATCAATTTAAAAGATGGACAAATTTTGGCTAAAAGACAGATTAGCCCATAAAATAAATCATATCACCCATGAGTACTATGCTGCTCCTCTAAATAATCATCCAAATAAAATCAAATGGTAAAAATTTTCCCTAGACCAAACATGAGGAGGTAACAGAGGGACAGGGAAGCTAGATTAAGAGAAATAGAACAACCAGAATGGAGGTAATGAGAATGCTGATATATTGTGAAAAATGTAACCAATGTTACTGAACAACACATATAGAAATTGTTAAATGAGAACCTAATTTGCTGTGTAATCTTTCACCAAAAAAACACAGTAAAAAATATATATATCTATATATCTATGTATATATATACATGTATATTTTTCATGGGCAAAG
Source organism: Loxodonta africana (assembly GCF_030014295.1). Taxonomy (NCBI): domain Eukaryota; kingdom Metazoa; phylum Chordata; class Mammalia; order Proboscidea; family Elephantidae; genus Loxodonta; species Loxodonta africana. The sequence continues at coordinate 76,219,153 of NC_087355.1, read as the reverse complement.
GCCTTGAATTGACATTTCTCTGTAGAACATATACAAATGGCCAATAAGCACAAGAAAAGATGATCAATTAGTCAACAGGGAAATGCAAATCGAAACTACAATAAGACACCATTTCACACCTACTAGGATGGCTATTATCAGAAAATGGAAAACAACAACTGCTGGTGAAGATGAAGACAAACTGGAACCCTTGTGCATTGCTGGTGGGAATGTAAAATGATGCTGCCTTTATGGAAAACAGATTAGCAGTTCCCCAGAAAGTTAAACATAGAATTTAGTTTCTTTAAGTCAAGAGATTTGAAGGCAGGGACTCAAACAGATACATATACACCAAAGTTCATCACCACATCATTCATGATAGTAAAAGGTGGAAATAACCCAAATGTCCATCAGTGGATAAATGGATAAACAAAAATGTGGTATATCCATACAACGAAATACTATCCAGCCATAAAGAAATAAAGTTCTAATAATACTACAACATGGATGAACCTTGAAAACACGCTGAGTAAAAAAAGTCAGACATAAAAGGACAAATATTGTATGATCCCACTTACATAAATACCTAGAAGAGTTAAGTGCATACAGACAAAAGTTTGTTAGTGGTTGCCAGGGGCTGAGGTGAGGAAGGAATGGGGAATATCGCTAAAGAGGTACTGAGTTTCCACTGGAGGTGATGAAAGACTTGTTGAAATGGATAGTGGTGATAGTAGTCCAGCATGGTGAATGTAATTGTTACTGAAATGTATACTGAAAAATGGTTAAAATGGCAAACTTTTTGTTATATACATATATAACAACAACAAAAAAAAAAATACAAAGATACATTTCCAGTTCTTCCAAAGTAGGTAACCGAGAATAGTTGGCAATTGAAATAATTCCAAGACGAATTTAACACTTCAGGACAAGTGACAAGAATTCCTTCTGGTTTTTAAATTCATCACCTACAATTGCCTGCATTTTTAGGTTATATCATAGCTCTATGATTTAAATGTATAATGATTTATTATACATTTAAATCATAGCTCTATGTCACCCAAGGGCAAGATATGAAGAGATAAAATGCCAGCCCTGGCCTTCTTTACATTCATTTTAGAAAGGGTAAAATCTTTGGGAGTGATGGTACTTGGTTGTCTTTCTCCTACCTTGTTCTGCAAAGAGATCAGAACCTTGTGTGCTATGAAAGCACGCCACAAATGTACTCTCACTTTTCCCAATGGCCACTGTTTAGGCTAAATGTTACTTTCTAAAAATAATGAAGAAACCATTGCAAATAGGAAGATACTTAGAGGAAGATGGGTAATCAGATATGAAGGGATAGGCTCAAGATAATAAGAGCCACCACTTCAGTCTTGTATCATTCACGCAACAGCTGCATCCAACATGCATAAAGCAGACACTGACTAAAAGTGCCTTGAATGAATGAAGATAAATACTTTTTCAAAGAATCCATGAAAATTCCAACAACCATGAGTCTTCTGTTTGAATAGTAAGATTTTACATTGCAGGATTTCAGTTTTGGAAGGGATTTTAGAAGTCATCAGATTCAATTTCTCATTTGCAATTGAATACCACTTTCTCTATCCTTGCTAAGAGCTCATTCACCCAACCTATAATTGAACACCTCTGGTTATACTGAACCTACTCTCAGGATGGTGCAACTCTGAAGACTCGACTATTCATTTTGTATTTAATTAATTTCTAGTGGAGTGGTGCAGGGGAGAGACGTAAGTAAACAAATAATTGAACAAATTATACTTTGGCTGATGATAAGAAGTATGGAAGAAAATATACAGAGTAAAGGGTATAGAGGCTGCTGGCAGAATGACTGTTATTTTAGGTAGAGTGGTCAGGGCAGGCCTCTCTGGTAAGGTGGCACTTGAGCAGAGATCAGAATGAAACTAAGAAGATAACCATAGGCTCTCCAAGGACATAGTTTCTAGGCAGCGGGAACAGCAAATGAAAAGTCCCTGAATCCTGGCAGTCTGCAGAGGGAACCAGAAAACGAGTTTGAAAAGGTCTGGGATTCCCTTTGTCAGTTACATGCTTTCGGAAGACATTATACCATCTACCGACTTATTCTCCCAAAGAAATAGAGTTTTCTCTGGTGTTGAGGAAAGAACCCTGGTTTAGGAGTCTAAATATCTAAACTAGACCTAGTTCTGCCACTGATTTAACATATAGCCGTTAGCAAGTCATTTCCCCTCTCTGGGAAACCCTGGTGGTGTAGTGGTTAAGAGCTATGTCTGCTAACCAAGAGGTTGGCAGTTTGAATCCACCAGGCACTTGGAAACTCTATGGGGCAGTTTTACCCTGTACTATAGGGTCTCTATGAGTCAAAATCGACTCTATGGCAACAGGTTTGGTTTGGTTTTCCCTTCTCTAAGATTTAGTCCTTCTACATAAAGTGATTGAATTCCAGCCCGAATATGCTATGACTCAAGAGAAGTGACCATTACTCAAGGGTAAGGGAAATGTGAGTAAATTGTGTAGTTACGTGAGGTGTGGGGGAACCTGCTGACCAATTTCCTGGTTTGTAATAAAATCTCTTCTGTACAATATCTGCATAACTCAAGGTAAGCGTTTATCATCTCCCTCTATTTCTTCCTCCCCTAGAACACTTCTCCCCACAGCTTGGACTCAGCTTGTCTTGGTGAGCCTTTGATTTTTTTCAACATGGATTCAAGGGACTTAGTTTCAAACTCACAAATTAGGAGTCATCACCGATTATAGCCAAATTCCATTGGAAATGAACCCAGTTTGGGAAGGTCTGTGGTGACTGGGTGGCACAAGACTGTTAAGCACTTGACTGCTAGCCAAAAGGTTGACATTTGAATCCACCTAGAGGTGCCTCCAGAGCCCCGGTAGTGCATGGTTAAGAACACGGCTGCTAACCAAAAGGTAAGCAGTTCAAATCCACCAGCTGCTACTTGGAAACCCTATGGGGCAGTTTTACTCTGTCCTATAGGGTTTCTATGAGTCGAAATCGACTCAACAACAATGGGTTTAGAGGTGCCTCAATGTGATCTGCTTCCAGAAGATCACAGCTTTGAAACCCTATGGAGCAGTTTTACTCTGCTGCACACATGGGGTCACCATGAGTTCGAATCGACTGGATGGCAACTAATAAAAAAAACTACTTGGTGTGGTGCAATGGTGTTCAAAGTTGGCTACATTTCAGAATCACTTGGGCAGCTTTTAAAAATCCCAATGTCCAGGCTGTGCCCCAGAACAATTAAGTCAGAATCTCTCAGTACGTGGCTACAATTCCTCAGGTGATTGAAATGTGCAGCTACAGTTGGAAATCTTTAGATAAGGGGAGAAAACTTGATTTTGACTGTGTGCACATCTGGACTTGATATCCAATTGCAACACTTTTGCAGGGTGTGCCCTTGAGCAAATGTCTTAACCTGATTCCCATTGTACTTATTTGTAAAATTGGTAAAGTAATGCCCACCTCATAATGCCTGAACCAGTAGGTGATCCTACTGATTTTTTTCTGTTTTCACTGCCCCCGTATCACTATGATTTATTTTAAGTTCTTATCTATTAAAGTCCTAGTTACTAGTTCTATGCAGATAAATGTAAACATATATAAGCCATGTTCCTAGGAGCTAACAATCCTTACACAAGGCCTTGAAATGGAAATACTTGGGGAGGATAAACATACAATGTAAATAGATGTCACCAAGAATCCACCAATAAGAAAGGACCTCCTGATGGCCTAAACATGGTGCTCAGAATGTTCAAAGGTAGATGCCTTGGTCATCTATTGTGTAAATTACTTAAAAACTCAGTGGCTTGAAGCAACATCATTTATTATCTCTGTTTCTCTGAGTCTGAAATTCAGGCATGGCTTAGCTGGGTCCTGTGGCGCTGATTCTCTCACAAGGCTGCATTCATCTCAAGGCTCAACTGGGAAGGCTCTGCTTCTTAGCTCACTTAATGTGGTTGGCGGTAGGATCCAGCTCCTCACAGGCTGGTGGACTGAGGTTTCAGTTTCTCACAAGTTGTTCATCAGAGGCCTCCCTTGATTCTTTGCCATATGGGCCCCTCCATGCAGCATCTTACAACATGGTAGTAAGTGAGCCAGAGGGCAAGAGAAAGTGCCAGCAAAGACAGTGCTAGCAAGACAGAGAGTGCTAGCAAGATACACACCACAGCCTTTTAAAAACTAATCACGGAAGTGACACCCCATCATTTCTGCCATGTTTTATTCAGAAGAGAGTCTCTAGGTCCAGCCCACACTTAAATGTAGGGGATTACCCAAGGACATGAATACCAGAAGGCAGGGAGCTTTGGAAGCCATATCATAACTTGACAACCACAGTAGATGCCAGATTTTATTTCCTTAAATCAAAACATAACAGCTGGTTCTCAGAGGAGAGTTTGACAACTATTAGAAAGGGCAGTATTACTCCATTCTCATTTCCACTTCCATGAGCCAACTCCTCTGTCCATTATTGTGCTTGGAGACATAATTTATTGAGCAACTGCTATGTACAGAGTGCAATTCTAAGAACAGTGTAGTGATTTCAAAATGAATAAAACAGTAGCAGCCTTCTAAAAGCTCACGGGCAAATGAGGAAAACAGAAAAAAAAATCATTCCAACCTCAGATTGTAAATTTTACTATACAGAAACTATGTGCTATGGTATTATGACTAAAGATAAATATATTCATAAGAGAATATTTGAGAATGGAATAAAATTTGAGCTAGGCCTTAAGGATATAGAGGACTTCTACAAATCTATATTTGAGAAATATACCTAAAGTACTATAACAAAATGTACAAGGACTTGGATTTAGAAAACAAAAGGAGAAGAACACATTTTTCAAGTTAAAGGAACTGAAGAAAAAATTCAAGCCTCAAGCTGCAATATTGAAGAATTCTATGTGAAAATATATATATATATATATATACATTTTAATACACCTTATCTTTTACAGCAGTTCTAGGTTGACAGAGTGCGTTGGGTTTTGGCAAACCAGGTGGTGGGCAAGACACATTCCTGTTAGATATCTGCTGGTTATTTTCAGTTTCCCGTACTGAGAGAGTCTGGAGGTTTCTCAGAAGGCTCTGCGGAGGTATCACTTCATTCTTACTCTTAACATCTAAACCCATGGATAGTTGATGAAAATTAAGACTTCAGTAGCTTCTGTTCATATTTTTGGTGTTTGCCCACTTGAATTTCCACTTTTGTGGAACCGGCTACCACCAATTCATGTAGACACATGAAGTCAGGTTGTAGACACTGCACATTCTTTGAGCGGTCACTGCAGTACCTTATTGTCCCTGGAGACGCCGGAAGTGTTTTGGTCTGCCACACCGTGGTGGACACACTTTCCAGCTATAAGGGCATCTTCTGACCAGATGGAGGTTGCAGGATCACTAACACTTAGACATGGTGGGCCTGATGTGCTGTGCTATTGTTGATGGCAGCTTTTTTTTTTTTTTTGATTGTGCTTTAGGTGAAAGTCTACAGAGCAGTTTAGTTTCTCATATGATAGTTTATACACAAATTGTTTTGTGACATTGGTTGCAATTCCTGTGATGTGTCAATACTCTCCTCTTCTCCACCCTGGGTTTTCCATTTCCATTCGTCCCATTCTCCTGTCCCTTCCTGCCTTCTCGTCCTTGCTTTTAGGCAAGTGTTGCCCATTTGGTTTAATTTACATGACAGAACTAACAAGAATGTTCCTCACATTTGTTATTGTTTGTTTTACCGAAATGTCTAATCTTTGGCTAAAGGGTGAACTTCAGGAGTAACTCCAATTCTGAGTTACAAGAGTGTTCAGGGGCCGTAGTCTCAGGGGTTCTTCCAGTCTCTGTCAGGCCAGTAAGTCTGGTCTTTTTTTCTCTTTGGGAATTTGAATTTTGTCCTACTTTTTTCTCCTGCTCTGTCTGGGACCCTCTTTTGTTATCCCCGTCAGAATGGTCACAGGTAGTACCCGGGTACCATCTAGTTTCTCTGGGCTCAGGCTGGTGGAGGCTGTGGTATTTGTGGTTCATTAGCCCTTCGGACTAACATTTCCCTCGTGTCTTTGGCTTTTTTAATCTTCTTTGCTCTGGATAGGATAGAACCAGTAGATGTATCTTAGATGGCCACTCACAAGCTTTTAAGACCTCAGATGCTACTCACAAAAGTCAGTTGTAGAACATTTTCTTTATGAACTATGTCATGCCAACTGACATAGATGTCCCCCAAGACCATGATCCCTAGCCATCACTTTATGAGCAAAATACTGAACAATACAGGAGGCATCAAAAGAAGATGGAAGGAATACACAGAATCACTGTACCAAAAAGAATTGGTTGACATTCAACCATTTCAGAAGGTAGCATATGATTAAGAACAACGGTACTGAAGTAAGAAGTCCAAGCTGCACTGAATGTACTGGCAAAAAACAAGGCTCCAGGAATTCACAGAGCACTAATTGAGATATTTCAACAAATGAATGCAATGCTGGAAGCGCTCATTCATCTATGCCAAGAAATTTAGAAGACAGCTACCTGGCCAGTTGACTGGAAGAGATACATATTTGTGCCCATTCTAAAGAAAGGTGATCCAACAGAATGTAGAAATTATCCAACAATATTATTAATATCACACACAAGTAAAATTTTACCGAAGATAATTCAAAAGCAGTTGCAGTAATACATCAACAGGGAATTGCCAGAAATTCAGGCCAGAATCAGAAGAAGATATGGAACAAAGGATACAACTGTTGATGTTAGATGGCTCTGGCTAAAATCAGAGAATACAGAAAGATGTTTACCTGTGTTTTAATGACTATGCAAAGGCATTCAACTGTGTGGATCATAACAAATTATGGGTAACATTGCAAAGAATGGGAATTCCAGAACACTTCATCATGCGGAAGCAAAGCTTGTACATAGACCAAGAGGCAGTTGTTTGAACAGAACAAGGGGTACTGCGTGGTTTAAAATCAGGAAAGGTGTGCATCAAGGTTGTATACTTTTGCCATACTTATTCAATATGTATGCTGAGCAAATAATCCCAGAAGCTGGACCATATGAAGAAGAATGCAGGAACAGAATTAGAGGAAGACTTATTAACAATCTGCTACAAGCAGACACAACACTGCTTGCTGAAAGTGAAGAGGACTTGAAGCACTTACCGATGAGAATCAAAGACTAGAGCCCTCAGTATGGATTACACCTTAATGTTAAAAAAAAAAAAAAAAAAATTCCTCATCACTGGACCAAAAAATAACATCATGCTAAATGGAGAAAAGACTGAAGTTGTCAAGGATTTCATTTTACTTGGATCCACAATCAACACCTATGGAAACAGCAGTCAAGAAATCAAAACTCTTGATGAATCTCAGATTCTAACCCACGATCTGCTATTATCTCTGTGAGAACCTTGGTTGTTAGGCTAAGCAGATTATATTATACTCCACTGACTATGGGTAGCTGAGGCAACTTAATGTTTTCCCAGCATTCATGCTTTATTTTGTTGAGGGCTTTATTTTGAGTTGGTTACAATTTAGGCGCTTCATAGGCATAACTGCTCCATTAATGGATTTAACACAGCATGTCTAATGAGTAAGAATACACAAAGATTGCAGGGGAAAGGAATGTCTATTTTCATCCAAGGGCATTTGAAGAAGCCAGAATGGAATTTAGGCTTGGCTCTCAGGGAAGAGCATATATATGTCTTTACTGTGCTGCAAAGTCACCCTGCAGAAAGGAAAATAATATTTGGCTGGTAATTCAAAAACTAACACCAAGAAATATCTCCATGGAGAAGGCAGAAAGAAGGTTGAGAGTGCGATAGCTGAGCGATTTAGTTCTAAACAGTGGTGCTGAGCACCGGATTTTCCCCAATATCCCATAGAAACAATTAGGTGATGTGGTCAGACATGCATGGAACAGGACATGTCCAAGTGACATCTATTTCTTAATCACTTGACACCCATAGGAGACCAAATTTTGTTCATCTAGAAAAAGTTTTCCCAGTCAATCTTCCCTCTGCATATCTCTGATTGGTGACTTTGTTCAAGCTCAATATTCTCTCCCTTTCTTCCTTCAGTTGTTCCTCAGAAGTTGAAGTGGGGACAAGGATTTGAGGACAATAGTTTATTGGAGAGGTGACTCCAGGAAGCATCACTATGGCAGTGTAGATGTAAGACAAGGAGCTCCGGTGGCACAGTGGTTAAAATACTTGACTGCTAACCAGAAGGTCGGCAGTTCAAACCCACCAGTTACTCCATGAGAGAAAGATGTGGCAGTCTGCTTCTGTAAAGACTGCAGCCTTGGAAACCCTATAAGGCAGTTTTACTAGTTTTACTCTGTCCTGTGGAGCTCTGTGGTGCAGTGGTTAAGAACTCGGCTGCTAATCAAAAGGTTGGCAGTTCAAATCTACCAGCTGCTCCTTGGAAATCCTATAGGGCAGTTTTATTCTGTTCTATAGGGTCACTATGAGTAGGAATCGACTCATCAGCAATGGGTTTGCAGAAGTAAGACAGGGAATGGAAGTAAGCCAGCGAAAGGTGTGTTATTGATCATGTTTTGGCCATGGGCAACTGGAGCTCAATTACATCAGGGACTTCCGGGATACAGTGTGGAATGGGCCCCAAAAGAGGGGTAAGGAAGCTGGGACATTTATCCTCCAAGCTCAGGGCTACTCTTGGGGGTGTCAACTTCCCAGCACTTCTGGCCAGCCCTATGCAGAGGCTGAATGTCCCAGAGGAAAGTGGCAGAAACTTGTTCATGAATGTTCTTGGACCCCAGCAAGAACAGCTCTACACAAACCCTCAGTGTTTTTATAAAGGGAAGGCAGTTGGACAGCATGATTTCTAGAGATGCCTTCTGGCTCCAGTCTTATAAGTTTTATCCAATTCAAGAAATAGAGGCTGAGAGATGAGAAAGGATTTGCTCAAAGTCACAAAGACAAGAGCAGATCGTGGGTCAGAATCTGAGATTCATCAAACCCAGCCCAATGCCTATTTCCTTCAATTACACAGCCACTGAAACATGGAGGGCCCCCACAAAGATTCTGCAAAAATTTAATTGCTGGCATTGGTCCTTAGCCTCTGGAATCTGTGGTTTTGCAAAAGAGGAAAGGATTATGATGTAGCTATTGACCTCATCTGAGAGATAAATATTAGACCAACAATTCTTAATAAAGCCCCCAAACATACAAAAGGAATTTTTCAGAAGATCCTCTAAGATTAACCTGAGTTTCCACAGGAATGCAGGGGTGATGTTGCCAGGTAGTACCTGTCTGATGTCATCCACGTAACTAATAGCTACAGACAGCTTTACCTGGCACCTCATCAAAGCTGTTAACAAGCAAGAAAGAAAGTCCACCCAAGCTTGGTACATCTGGATCTGTGCAAACTCGTGTTCATCTCCATCTCTCAGTCACTTTGATGTGTAACTACCTCGGTAATCAACTCAAGGACCACCTCTCATCTTGGACTTGAGGAGGCATAAACCACTCTAAGCTTTAAAGAAAAATGAAAAGTAGATATTTCAGTTTCTCCCCAACTCTCAGGTGGGAGAAAGGCTTTTGTAAAGGATAGGATGTGAATACGGAAGAAGGGGAATTACCGTAGTGAACTCCACATGCTACTTATGCTCTCATTATTTAAAAAGCAGAAATGCACTCAAGCCACATCGAGAAAAAGTCTTCTGTTGTGACAGCATGTCTTCTCTTTGCATGCCCACTGGTTGGCCAATTCCTTTTTATGTCACTCCCAATAATGGAGGAATCCAATTTGATTGGGAAGTGGTAATTGTCATTCACCCATGATGAGAAATTTTTTTTTTATAAGTAATTAGATGTGGCTGCTAGTTGGTCAGCCGCCCATTCCAATGTAATATTGACCAGTCTAGAGATCTAGATGTATTTTCCAAAGTAGAGTGCTATGGGTAAGACAGTTCAAGTGGAAGGGAATCTGGGAAAAGGAAAACTTCACGACAGATTGGTCTGGTCCATAATCTCTGTTGTAATCACAAGCCAAAAACCTAATTTCTAGTACTTTCTTTTCATCACCACTTCAAAAGGATTAAACCAAATGTGTAGACAGGATCTGTGATCCTTTGCAAGCAATATGTTTATAAGCATCTGGTTACACTGTGGTATAGAAGTGTTCCACTCACCCCTCTTGATCAATAATGTCTTGGTGTGTAAAGGAGAACTTCCCTTTCCCATTCCCTTACATATAACATTTAAAAACATGATGTTTGCCGGTGCCATTCTCCATTTGCAATCAGCCCCATGGCTGCCTGCCTTTTACTAAAGTGAAAACATACATAATAGGAAGGAAAGCAAAAATGAGACACATTGCCTATGAGTACATATTTAAAACTAGGAACTGTGCTATTAGGTCCAATATCTTTCCTGTCTCCATATATCGTAATAATAATCTGCAAGGTAGATCTTGTTGTCCCTGTTATATAGAGGAGTAAATTGATACTCAAAAAAAGTTGGTCAACTGCTTCAAAATGACACAGGATGTAAGTGACAACCCTGGAATTCAAAGCCAGATCTTTCTGACCCACTGTCCATGTCCCACCTGTATATTATCTACTCTTCTACATTTTCCCAGTGTCTTGCACAGCACTGGGTGTTAGGAAAACAATTGCTAGTATCAGCAACACATCAACACCAGCCCCTCATGATGGTCTATATGAAAAAAGTTCTCTGATTGAATAAACTAAGATACTTCTTAATATCATATAATATTCCCACCATAAGATTCATAATACCATTGACATATTAAAGACTCTAAAATGTCCTAAAAATTCAGTTTAATTTTGTTTGACCAGCATTTCCTAATTTTACTTAATCATAGAGTCCTTTTTTGTATAACATCTCATGAACATAGAATTCCATGGAACATTCTTTGAGAAACAGGGCACTGCATCATGTTATCTTCCCTTTACTTTAGGTATGAAAATACGGGGGTCTAGGAAGAAGTGATTTATAGATTGCATGGCTAATGATTGGTGGCACTGGGGCCAGAAGTCAGAGGTCCTGGTTGCTAATGGTTATGTTAATGAAGCCTTGACATAAAAAAAATCATACACACTTTGATCATTCCCTCTGTTCTCCTCTCACGGGATATTACTCATACATCTCTCTTCTTAGCTAAATCTTACCACCTACCAAAGCCCTGCATTCCCTAGGAAACTTTTTCTGACTGCTCCAACTCACACATCTTTCGTACTTTTGGCAAATTTCTAAAGCATTTAGAGAAGGGCCGATAAACACAGAGGGAAAAATACTATTTCTCCATTTTACACTGAAGATTGACATTTCTAATCATATGTGCCACTTCGTCCTGTTATACCTAAACAGGGTTCAACATGAATTTCTTAATACACTCAAGGTAGCATCTATAAATCCCATAGCATTGGCTACAATAAAAAACATACTTGCCATCTTAGACTAAGAGTGAACTTTTGTCTGATGTCTGATCTGTGCTGCTTTCCTCCTCCCCCATTATTATGGACTGAACTGTCTCCCAAAAAGATATGTTGAAGTCTTAACCTCCCGTAACTGTGAATGTGACCTTATTTGGAAATAGGGTCTCTGAAGATGTTATCAGTTAAGTTAATAGGGGATCATACTAGAATAGGATCGGTCCTTATGGAGTAGGAAGAAGAGACAAAGACATACATACACAGAGGAAATTCAGCCATGTGAAGAAAGAAGCAGAGATTGGAGTTATGCTTCAGCTACAAGCCAAGAAGTGGTTGGAGCTACCAGAGGATGGAAAAGAGAAGTTACCTTCCCCTAGAGCCTTTGGAGAGAATATGGCCCTTCTGACACCCTGAATACAGACTTCTAGTCTACAAAACTATGAAACAATACATTTCTGTCCTTTTAAGCCACCCACTTTGTGGTACTTTGTTATGGCAGCTCTAGGAAACTAATACACCCATTATTTTATTTCAACCATAAGTCTGAAATTTAGAGATCCCTCAAGGTACTTGGCACATAGTAGAAGATGTTATGTAAAATTATGGACTCAAATCATAACATTTCAACGCTTGAAGAGACCATAAAATTACAGAATCACAAAATTTTAAATCTAAACTCACTAATAAGCTATGAGTCAAGGAGTGAAGGTACAGAGAACAGGTGTGGTAACAACAAGCTAGGTCTTGGAACCATCTGAGATCCAAACCCTTTAAGGAACTTGGGGATACGATTGCTTCAAGTCTGTCTTATCAGCAGATGACCAACCCACAGAAAAACAAACAACCCCTGCAGTCTTTCAAATTCTTCTGAGACCAACAGGAAGTTCCAGTATTTAGCACAGTTTTGGTGGATATTTTCTTCGACTTGTGGCAATAAGACAAGTAAATCTCTTAGACACTTTTCCTTCTCTTCAAAGCATGCTTTCTCTTCCTTATAAGCTCTGGAAATTTTACCAGAAATTTCCAAAGAGTATGCATACCCTCTTATAAAATATCCCAGGGCTGAGGTGCAGGGTCGAAAGAGATTTAAAGTTTAAAGTCTGCTTATGAAACAAATGGATTCCTGAGATTCTCCTCCTTGCCAGCTATCTGACCATGCCTTCTCTTCCCTACCTCCAGTGCTCTAGGCAGTAAACTAAGGATCTAATCTATGAAAAAATTGAACCAGAGAAGTTCTAGGCTTATGGGTACCAGATATAGCAGAAAAAAAAAGAAATAACATGTGAGGATGAAAACAGGAGTAAAGTGAAATCCTTACTTCTGATCAGTAAAATTTCAACTCATTCTCTGTTTCCAAAGATCACTAGCCAGGCATATGTTCCAAAGGCAATAGTTCATAGGATATTTCTTGAAGAAGACGGGTGGCCACAGAGAAAATGCCTCCAGACACAACTAATTCCTCAAAACCCGATCACAGTAGAGTGAAGCCAAATAGTCAATGAGCCTGTCCATGTACATAGAATGTCCCATCAACTTTTTGGTTCTTTGCTCTTAAAAAATGAACACATAATCCATCTAGGGTCAGCTGATTTTTGACAAAGGACCAAAGTCCATTAAATGGGGAAAAAAACAGTCTTTTAAACAAATGGTGCTGGCAATACTGGATATCCATCTGTAAAAAAATTAAATAGGACCCATACCTCATGCCATACACAAAAATTAACTCAAAATGGATCAAAGACCTAAATATAAAACCTAAAATGATAAAGATTATGGAGGAAAAAATAGGGACAACACTAGGTGCCCTAATACTCGGTATAAGTACAATACAAACCAAAATTAACAATGCACGAATACCTGATGATAAACTAGATAACTGGGAGCTCCTAAAAATTAAACACTGTGCTCATCAAAAGACTTCACCAAAAGGGCATAAAAAGAACCCACAGACTGGGAAAAAACTTTTGGTTATGACATAACCAACAAGGGTCTAATCTCTAAAATCTACAAAATACTTCAACACCTCAACAACAAAAAAGGCAAACAATCCAATTAAAAAATGGGCAAAGGATATAAACAGGCACTTCACCAAAGAAGACATTCACGTGGCTAACAGACACGAGAGGAAATGTTTGCAATCATCAACCATTAGAGAAATGAAAATAAAAACAACAATGAGATACCATCTCACCCCAATATTACTGGCACTAACAAAATAAATAAATAAATAAATAACAAAATAACAAGTGTTGGAGAAGTTATGGGGAGATTGGAACTCTTATGCACTGCTGGTAGAAATGTAAAATGGTACAGTCACTATGGAAAATGATATGGCACCTCCTTGAAAAAGCTAGAAATAGAAATATCATATGATCCAGAAATCCCACATCTAAGGATACATCCTAAAGAAATAAGAGCTGTCGTCACACAAATAGACATAAGCACACCCATGTTCACTGCAGCATTATTCACAACAGGAAAAGATGGAAACAACCTAATTGCCCATCAACAGATGAGTGGATAAACGAATGATGGTACATACACACAATGGAATACTACAAAATGACAATGAGCAATAACAAATCTGAGAAACATCTCACAACAAGGATGAATATGGAGGGTATTATGCTGAGTGAAATAAGTCAATCACTAAAGGACAAATAATGTATGAGGCCACAATTACAGAAACCCAGAAGAAGGTTTATACACAGGGGGAAAAAAAAACAATCTTTGCTGGTTACAATGTAGGGGAGGGCTGGGAAAGGGAAGTCACTAAATAGATAGTAGACAATTGCTAACTTTGGTGAAGGAAAAGACAACATACAATACAGGGGAAGTCAGCACAACTTCAGCAAGGCAAAGTCATAGAAGCTTCCTAGGCACATCCAAACACCTTGAGGGACTGAGTTACTAGGGCTGAGGGCTGGGGACCATGGTCTTGGGGGACATCTAAGTCAACTGGCGTAACATAGTTCATAAAGAAAGATGTCCCATATCCTACTTTGGTGAATAGCATCTGAGGTATCAAAAGCTTGCAAGCGGCCGTCTAAGACACATCTATTCATCCCATTCTGTCCAGGGAAAAGGAGAATGAAGAAAACCAAAGAAAAAGGAAAATATTAGCCCGAAGGACTAATGGGCCACATGAACCACAGTCTACACAAGCCTGAGCCCTGAAGAACTAGATGGTGCCCACCTACCACCATGGACAGCTCTGACAGGGATCACAAAAGAGGGTCCTACACAGAGAAAGAGAAAAATGTAGAACAAAATCAAATTCACCAAAAAGAGACCAGACTTACTGGTCTGATGGTACTGGAGGAACCCCCAAGACTATGGCCCCAGGGACACCCTACTAACTCAGAACTGAAGCCTGTAAAAATGGTGTGAGGGCAGCGTCTGACCACCTAACTTCACAAAAGGGAAGGAGAATCAAGATCAGCAGCCCAAGTCTGATTCCTATGAAGCGGAGGTCAGACATGCCTCCTCTGTCTGCCATCTTTACCAATTCTGACACTAACTGTCCCTCCGATGGCACTCTCTAGTTCTCTGCTGGGTCCAATAATTCATTGCAATGGCCACACAGAACTCACAGACTATACCCACAATTATGGGGTTTCTTTGGGAAGCAATGGGTTATAATTCAGGTTCAGGAATGCTTAGGATACAGTTCTTCCATCAGGATAGCCTCTTTTCAGCTGTGTCTGCAAGTATCCCTCTCTCTGGCCTCTCGGCCTCTGCCCTGCTCAGGCAAGTGTTACAAAGCTCTTTTAGCTGTGCCAGTAAGTGCCCAGAGGTAAACCACTCTTCCAGTAAGACTCCTGCCCAGAGGCATTCAGTTTTCTTTCTCCATGGCTCAGGAAGCACACCATGCTGTCTCCTGCCAGTCTCTCCTGAAGCCATTTCTCTGCCACCACATCTCACCATCTTCAGTGTTACAGCTCTCTCTCTCTCTCAGTCTCCTGGTTCCAGGAGCTTCTCAGCACAGAGATCCTGGGTCCAAAGGACACATTCCACTCTTGGCCCTTCTTCCTTGCTATTGGTGAGATCCTCTCTTTCCTGCCTCTGGTATGGCTCATTTTAAGCCTCGTGGTATAGCAAAACTTTGGTGGGCCACAATTACCTTATTTGCACTGTCCCACACAATCATTTGGGTGGCAGTTACAAGACCACAGCAAGAAAGGCCATATGAAAGTGATCCATTGCACCACAAGGCCACTCCCAAAATTCACCTTTCGGCCAAGGATTAGACAGGCCTATAAAACAAACAATAGCACACGTGAGGAACGTGCTTCTTAGTTCGATCAAGTATATGAGACTAAATGGCCAACACCTGCCCAAAAGCAAAGACAAGAAGGCAGGAAGAGACAGGAAAACTGGACGAATGGACACAGGAAACCCGGGGTGGAAAGGGAAAGGTGAAGAGTGCTGGCACAATGTGGGGACTGCAGCCAATGTCACAAAATAATTTGTGTATAGATTTTTGAATAAGAAACTAATTTGCCCTGTAAACTTTCACCTAAAGCACAATAAAATAAAGAACACATAACCAAGCATTATCAAATATTGAAGAAATGCTTCTAGCATGAAAAAAGAGAAAAGAAAACAAGAAAAAATAAGGATAATTAAAAAGAAAATGTAAATGTAACTCTTCTGTATCTTCAGAGAAAAAAGACACTGCATCTGAGAAGATTATGAAAAAGTAATAAAAAGAAGGAGGAATGAGATAAAGCTCTTAGAAATTAAAAATATCATAGGTGAGATTAAAGCAAATTTAAAGGCATGTTTAGAAGTTGAGTTGAGGAAATCTCCCCAAAAGTAGAACCAAAAAGCACAGAGATAGAGACTAGGAGGGAAGACAGAATTAGGAAATCAATTCAGGAAATTCAACATCTGAATAATAAAAGTTCCAGAAAAAATGAACTGAGAATGTAGAAGGGAAGAAAAAAATCAGAAAATAACACAAGAAATTTTCCCAGAACAGGACACATCTCCAGATTTCACACTCTTACTAAATGCTCAGCACAAAAATTCTAAAAGGTCCACCCTAAGATATGTCGTAAGGGAAATTTCAAAATACTTGGAAGAAAAAGAAGAGTCTAAAAGCCATTTTTTTCAAATCAAATGGCCAACGGTCAGCCATTTTTCTTGGCCTCTCAGTAGCATTTGACACAATTGATCACTTCCTCTTCTTGAAACAGATTTGTCACTGATTTCATGACATGGTATTCCCATGTTTGTTTGTTTTTTCTCCTGAGTATCTCTGTATTTTCCTCTTCTTTTTCTTTATGGATCCTCCTGGTATTCCCAAACCTCTCAGCCCTGAAGGGCCCCTGTGATCACTCTTTAGTGACCTCATCCAATCTCATGGCTTAAAATGTATCAATATACTGATGACTCTCAAATCATATTTCTAGTCCTGATTTCTTCCAGAAAATCCAGACTCACATATCCAACTATCTATTCATCATTTCCACTTAGATAACTATGGGCTGCTGAAATTTACCATGTCCGAAATGTAACCTTTGATTTTACACGCAAAACCTGCTTCAACTACATCTCACTGTCTCCAATGTTACCTTTGTACTGACGTTTCTTACCTGAGACAGTGTCTCCTAACTGGTCTTTCTGCTTCCACTTTTGGTTTGCCTCCCTCTTGAATTTTATTTTCCTCACAACAAGTACAGTGATTCTTTTAAGAACGTAAATCCAATCAAGTACATGTTCAAAATTCTCCAATTGTTGTCCGTTGCAGTTGAATTAAAATGGACTCTGATATCAACAGGGACCTCGGTGTTTTAACGAAATACTAGACAGCTCTTTCTTCAACCTCAAACCGCAAGAACCAGGAGATAGGAAGCAGAATGATCAACCTGTCACAAGCTTTCCTTTCTTTTCAGACAAGTTTCTCTCCCCTTCTGGAGGTTGCAAGTGGTAGAAGTTGCTGTTCCAGAAAGCCCTGACTCAGTTACTCAAAGCTGATAATATGATCTCTACTCGGTTTATGCTTAAAAGCAGCCATCTTCAAACCCTATAAGGTCAGGCAGGGAACTGACCAAAATGGTCCCTTAAAGTAAATCCTATTAAATCAGGGAAAGTAATTAGGGTAGGTGTAGGAACCACTTGATCAGTGGTGCTCAATGTAATCAAACCTATATTCTCTTTCCAGAACAAGTATTTTGCAATTCCCCTTTGCTATCAGAAATGTTTCACCAATACTATAGCATACTCTCCTGAACACATAATTAAAAAAAAAAAAAAAATCACTATCAGGCTCTAAAAGTATAAAAGGGGAAAAGGGAAGCATTTTAAAATAATAACATGTATCTTCCCATAGAAATACCATGGAAGGCATCACGAAGTAATCAGATACTTGTTCATAAACGTTAATCACCAGGAATGCAACAGCTACACATGTAAACCGATGGAGCATATATTGGCAACCATGAGTGGACTGGTGACCAGTGATATGATTTTCTGAAATAGTGAAAAACTCATGGTCAATTCTGAATAAAACAATAACATTTCTAGAACATTATTGTATGCTACCACTACTCATTTGTCAGTTTGTCATACTGTGATGGCTTGCATGTTGCTCTGATGCTGGAAACTGTGACACTGGTATTTCAAATACCAGCAGTGTCACCCATGGTGAACAGGTTTCAGTGGAGCTTTCAGACTAAGAAAGACTAGGAAGAAGGACCTGACAGTCTACTTCTGAAAAAATTGGTTAGTGAAAACCTTATGAATAGCAATGGGACATTATCTGATACAGTGCCAGAAGATTAACCCCTCAGGATGAAAGTCACTCAAACTACAACTAGGGAAGAACTGTCAACTTAAAGTAGGTTCAGCCTTGATGATGCGGATGGAGCTAACTTTCAGGACCTTCATTTGCTGATGTGGCACAACTCGAAATAAGAAGAAACAGCTGCAAATATCCATTGCTAATTGGAACGTGGGATGTATGAAGTGTGAATCTATGAAAATTGGAAATCGTCAAAAATGAAATGGAACACATAAACATCAATATCCTATGCATTAGTGAGCTGAAATGGAATGGTATTGGCCATTTTGAATCAGAAAATCATATGGTCTACTATGCTGGGAATGACAAATTGAAGAGGAATGGAGTCACATTCATCATCAAAATGAACATTTCAAGATCTATCTTGAAGTAAAACACTGTCAGTGATAGGATAACATCCATACATCTACAAGGAAGACCAGTTAATATGACTGTTATTCAAATTTACATACCAACCACTAAGGCCAAAGATGAAAAAATTGAAGATTTTTACCAATTTCTGCAGTCTGAAATTTATCAAACATGCAATCAAGATGCATTGATTATTATTGGTGATTGGAATGCAAAGTTGGAAACAAAGAAGGATCAGTAGTTGAAAAATATGGCTTTGGTGAGAGAAACAATGCCGGAGATCACATGACAGAATTTTGCGAGACCAACAACTTAGTCATGGCAAATATCTTTTTTCAACAACATAAATGGCAACTATACATGTGGACCTCGCTAGATGGAATACACAGGAATCAAACTGACTACATCTGTGGAAAGAGACGATGAAGAAACTCAGTATCATCAGTCAGAACAAGGCCAGGGGCTGACTGTGGAACAGGCCATCAATTGCTCACATGTAAGTTCAAGCTGAAGCTGAAGAAAATTAGAACAAGTCCACAAGAACCAAAATATGACTTTGCATATACTCTACCTGAATTCAGACACCATCTCAAGAATAGGTTTGAAGCATTGAACACAAATGACCCAAGACCAGACAAGTTGTGTGATGACATCAAGGGCATCATACATGAAGAAAACAAAAGGCAATTAAAAAGACAGGAAAGAAGAAAAGACCAAAATGGATGTCAGAAGAGACTCCAGGCTCTTAAACCTAAAGTAGATAAAGCAAATGGAAGAAATGATGAAGTAAAAGAACTGAACAGAAAATTACAAAGGGCGGCTTGAGCAGACAAAGTGAAATATTATTTTGAAATATGCAACGACCTGGAGTTAGAACACTGAGAGGGAAGAACACTCTAGGCATTTCCCAAACTGAAAAAAACTGAAGAAAAATTCAAGCCTCGAGTTGCAATATTGAAGGATTCTTCAGGAAAATACTGAATGACGCAGGAAGCATCAAAAGAAGATGGAAGGAACACACAGAGTCACTTGGAACAAAAAGAGTTAGTTGACATTCAACCATTTCAGGAAGTAGCATATAATCAAGAACTGATGGTACTGAAGGAGTAAGTCCAAGCTGCACTGAAGGCACTGACGAAAAACAAGGCTCCAGGAATTGACAGGATA
Organism: Loxodonta africana; assembly: GCF_030014295.1. Lineage (NCBI taxonomy): Eukaryota > Metazoa > Chordata > Mammalia > Proboscidea > Elephantidae > Loxodonta > Loxodonta africana. The sequence goes on along the minus strand of NC_087355.1, from coordinate 76,199,426 downwards.
CCAGTTGAGATGTTTCAACAATGAATGCAGCACTGGAGGCACTCTCTCGTCTATGCCAAGCAATTTGGAAAACAGCACCCTGGCCAACCAACTGGAGGAGATCCATATTTGTGTTAATTTCAAAGAAAAATGATCAATTAGGATGCAAATATTATTAAATAATACTATTAATATCACACACAAGTAAAATTTTGCTGAAGATAATTCAAAAGTGGTTGCAACAGTACATTGACAAGGAACTATCAGAAATTCAAGCTAGATTCAGAAGAGGACTTAGAACGAGGAATATCATTGCTGATGTCAGATGGACCTTGGCTGAAAGCAGAGAATAGCAGAAAGATGTTTACCTGTGTTTTATTGACTATGCAAAGGCATTCAATCATGTGGCTCCTATCAAATTATGCACAATGTTGCGAAGAGTGGGAATTCCAGAACAATTCATTGTGCTCATGAGGAACCTGTACATAGACCAAGAGGCAGTCCTTTGAACAGAACAGGGAGTACTGCGTGGTTTAAAGTCAGGAAAGGAGTTACATCAGGGTTGTATGCTTTCACCATACTTATTCAATCTGTATGCTGAGCGAATAATCAGAGAAGCTGGACTATATGAAGAAGAATGTGGCATCAGGATTGGAGGAAGGCTCATTAACAACCTGCAATATACAGATGACACAGCTTTGCTTGCTGAAAGCAAAGAGGACTTGAAGCACTTACCGATGGTAAGATCAAAGACTGCAGCCTTCGGTACGGATTGCACCTCAACATAAAGAAAACAAAAATTCTTACAACTGGACCAATAAGCAACATGAATGATAAATGGAGAAAATATTGAAATTGTCAAGGATTTCATTTTACTCGAATCCGCAATCAACGTCCGTGGAAGCAGCAGACAAGAAATCAAACGATACATTGCATTGGGAAAATCTGTTGCAAAAGACCTCTTCAAAGTGTTAAAAAGCAAAGATATCACTTTACAAACTAAGGTGCACCTGACCCAAACCATGGTAATTTCAATCGCCTCATGTGCATGTGAAAGCTGGACAATGAATAAGGAAAACCAAAGAATTGATGCCTTTGAATTATGGTGTTGGTGAAGAATATTGAATATACCATGTATCCCAAGAGAATGAACAAATGTTTCTTGGAAGAAGTACACCCAGAATGCTCCTTAGAAGCAAGCATGATGAGACTTCGTCTCACATACTCTGTATATGTTATCTGGAGGGACCAGTTCCTGGAGAAGGACTTCATGCTTGGTAAAGTAGAGGGTCAGTGAAAATGAGGAAGACCCTCAATGAGATGGATTGACACAGTGGCTGCAACAATGGGCTCAAACACAGCAACGATTGTGAGAATGGCTCAGAACCGAGCATTGTTTTGTTCTGTTGTACATAGGGTCACTATGAGTCATAACAGGCTTGACATCTAACAATACTGTGTGCCAGGAACTATTCTAAATACGTGTATTAGCTAATTTTGCCTAGGATACCCAAATGAGATAATGACTTCCTATTCCATTTTATATATGAGAAAACTGAGGCCCAGAGATATTAAGTAACTTGTCTGAGGTCACACAGCTGGCAAGGGGTAGAGCTGAGATTTAAGCCCTCAAAGCCTGGCTCTAGAGTCTGTGCTCTTAACCAATACACTGCCTCTCTTGATATACACTGAGATTGAATTTCTTGAAAATTCTGTGTATATTAAACTGCATATTAAAAAATAAACTTTGTATATGAAAAATGGAAATAGGTTCTAGGATCAAGTAATTATTAATGGCTTTTTCAAATAATAAATGTCTGGCCGGGGATTCAAAACTTCAGTGGGCACAGGACAACCCCTGGCTTGTTGTGACAGCACACAGTAGGATTCTAGCATCCCTGGCCCCTACCTACTAAACGCCAATTGGATCTACCATTCATCGGGACAACCAAAAACATCCCTACAAAATTCCAAAACACCTCCTGCAGATGGTACAACACAAGATCAAAGTCACAAAATGTGAATTGTAATCCTTGAATTTTGTCTAGAGTACATGACCTTGGACAAGTCACCAACTATCTTCAGACCTCAGTTTTCTGTTCTTCTAATTGAAGGAGCCAGCCTAGATCAAGGACAGCTAAGTGAAAGGCCAAAGGGAAAGGCAGGTAACATAAATTAAAGGGTAAATCACGTATAAAGAAAACATCACATAGTCCTCTTGGTTCAACTGTTATGATCCTGTTTTTGATAGAGACATGGGTTGAGAAAAAATATTACTTTTAAAATAGCAGCAACAGTGCAAGGACAATATAATGTCATAAGGGGCAAGCAGGAACTCTTGTGTGGTGCAAACAGTTAGTGCACTCAGTAGCTAACCAAAAGGTTGGATGTTTGAGTCCACCCAGAGACACCTCGGAAGAAAGGTCTGGGGATCTACTTCTAAAAAATCAACCAGTGAAAACCCCGTGGAGCACAGGTCTACTCTGATACACATGAGGTCACCATGAGTTGGAGTTGACTCAACCATAACAGATTTTTTTAAGGGCCAACTGTTGCTTGGCCTCGGTGTTTCAGACCCAGAGGGAGGAATGAGATTAGGTAAATGAGAGAGGGTCACTTCTCCTGCAGAAGGCAGTTACCTGGCTTCACCTGGTGGTTGCCAAGTGCAATTGCCAGCCCAATGTTGCTATGCTTTCCACTTCTTCAAAATAATAATCCATGAAGCTGGATTTTGTAATGCGAAACCTATAAATTGTTTAATGTTGGCTCACATCTTCAAAAAACATCATGAAAATCCAACCAGCCATGCCTGCAAGAAGATTTCACTCGTAGGTCTCAAGTTTGCACTCACGCCTTTCCTTCCATTTCTGAAGGTCATTCTAACTCAAACCCAACTGTGTTCTGTTTTGGGGAGTTTTGAAAAGGAAATTCCTGGAATTATATATTTAAAACAAACAAACAAAAAAAAGTTATTAGAGGGATAAAGGGTTAGTCCAGAAGGCTGGGATCTGGCATCTTTCATTTCAAACACGAAAGTCAGAAAGTCGGCTCTGAGGCTGTTTAAGAGCTAAACCGGTTATCTAACTACCAGAATAAGCTGGCACACCAGGGGGGAGTTGCAAAATGTACAGGCCTCTTTGCCAGTTTGTTTGTTTATTTATTTATTTATTTTAAGAGCAGGACAGGATGAGGGGCCTAAATTTCCTTTACATACAGCACCACCCCTGACATTGTTTATACTTTCCCCTTGGCAATGCTTCCAACCACACTTTAAAGGGAAGCGATAAGGAGAAAGGAAAAGCACAGTCACTTAGACCCTGACTTGAGGAACCTAAGTGTCTGCCCCAGAGGGTGTGGGGGAAGTTCTTCAGCTGCCCTTGGTTTTTTTTTTTTTTTTTTTGCTGTTTGTTGTTAAGAGAGAGCCAGCAAACTTCATTCCACATCTGGAGCAAGCTTCCTCAGAAGTGTGGGTGGGTGTGCCATAAATCTTTTCTGTCAGGGATCATTGTATCCACAGGGCAAAGAGGCAAGTGATATATACATAGGCTCTACAGCTTATAGCCTGCCCAGCTCTCAGGAAGGGAAGGAAGGTGGAGTGACAGGAAACGGGCAGGTTAGAAAATAGTTTACAGAATGGTAAAGAACAATACCCAGCTACCCCTGAGAGGCCAGTCCTCTTTGGAAGGGAAGTCTCTTGCTTCTCCAAGTGCAGACAAGGGGTCTGTTCTAGCAGGGGCAATCGGAGTGAAGTCAGCCTATTTTTAGAGCAGGTCATTCTCTGACCAGCCTCCAGCTTAGTGGCAGCAGAGGGTAATAGGCACACATTTTAGAGTCAGAGAGATGTGGGTTCAAATCCTGGGAATTCAAGTTGGAGAAATTTTTTTTTTCATTTTTTAAGCCTATTTCTTTCACATACAATATAGTATAAAGAATATTTTCCACATGTAGTTTTATATGATTAAATACCATAATGAATATAAAGTGAGAAGGACACTGTCTCAATAAGTAGAAATATGGATGGCAGTAAGAGATCCAAACAGAAACTCACTCATTATTGAGTTTCAAACATCTCACAGAGCTTCTTTGGGCCCACAAGCTCTCTGCGTCCATCTTACTGCCTCAGGAAGGCTCTCCCTAAATACCAGTCCAAAGTGGCAACACCATTCATGACCTATTATCAAAGACCTGATTTTATTTTCTTCACAGCACTTCCCCCCATTGGAAATGGTCCTGGTTATTTCCAGGTTTTCTAGTTCGCTTTTTGCCTCAGCAGCTAGAATGGCCCTTCCCTGCCTTCTCACAGCTTTCCTGTGTGTAAAGTAAAGCAGTGCCCCGCCCACAGGGGGCGCCTGCTCCATAAGTGTGTGTTGAACCATAAGCCAATGAATTCATCTTTTCCTATGTTAGGTTTTGTGTTGAGTTCCAGGCTGGACAATCCCTCTGAATACCATATGCCAAAACCTTTTTGCCTTAATTTCTAATCCCATGCCGGTTAAGAAGGAAATCAAACCCAGATGTTTCTGAATCATCCGCTCTGGACGCACCGGAGCTGGGTGTTGTAAGAGCTGAGTTATGGAGCCTTTCCTTCAGTAAGCCAGTGCCCAGAGAGGGGAGCAGGCAACCCCCAGAGATAAAGAAAGGTTAAAATAAAAAAGAGAGCTTGAACATTTCTAAATTTTATTTCAGGTTGGAATTCTGACAGGAGTTGTTGGAGGGGGTGGTACCTAGTAACCTCTACCCTGGGTTTTTCCGCCAAGGCAACCATTTGTGGACGGCCCTAAAAAGAAACCTCATATTCTCCAATGGGTAGTGGAACTTTTTATCTGAATCTTTTACCCTCAGACAATGCCAAGGCAAGTCCCACCCTCATTATTAACTTTAAAATACCAATAACTAGAAAAGGGCATTGTGATTGGTAAAGTACAGGCCAACAAAAATGAGGGAAGCTGTCAATGAGATGGATTGATACAATAACTGCAACAATGGACTCAAACATACAAATGATTATGAAGATGGCACAGGACCGGTCAATGTTTTGTTCTGTTATACACAAGGTCGTCCTAAGTCACAGCCACTCAACAGCAACTAATAACAACATCAATGATGTAGAGAGTTATTGAGAGTTTCCAATGAGGTAACATGCACCTGGGATAAGGTGAGGTATTAATTCAATGACCATTTGTTTGTTTTCCTAGCTTCCTTTATCCTTCATAATTTTTCTCTGAAAGGAGCAAATGAAAAAGCCTCAGGGTTTTTTATAATGGATGTAGTTGGCCTGGTAAATGCCAAGTGTGTCTTAGTGAATTGGAATATGGACATCTGATTTCAACTTGGTAGGCAGAGAAATGTTTTTATTACATCCACATGGTTTTATTTAGAAGGTACCAGGCTAGGCAGATAACTCTTGACTCACTCTCCAGAGCCCATTTCAGAGGCTGTGTCTTTAATGAGGCCGTGACTACATAATTCTCTTCCTCCGCTGTATTTCTTCAGCTTCTTTTCTCTGTACTTTAAGCACAAGTCCTATGCTGTCTTGTAACCTAATAATTTTGTTATGCCTAGGTTTGTGAGTTTGATCTTTTGCTTGGAAGGAATACAGGTCTCCTCTGCATTATTCAGGTCATTGGGGGCTATTGTGTGAAAATGCATGGCCATAAGAAAAACAGGGATTTGACCAGTTTTTCATGGGGACAAGGAGCACCCTCACAATCCAACCTCCAGGAGGAACAAAGATGGTCACACATGTAGGCCTTAGAGGGAATGAAACATCTCTTGGAAATGGAAAGTCACTCGGAACTCCAGCGAGCTCACTGCACAAATCCAGGGGACATGCTTCATACAGACCCAGTGTGCACACCTGGGCACCCACACACATGGCTCTGCTGATACTAGTGTATCTCCTGAAGTGAAGTGCCTGTGGGGCCTCTGAGCCTGGGTTCCCTTCACCCTAACTCTGCCACTCTCCCCGCCCCTGCTTTTCCTTCTCTGCCATCTGCTCATTTCTAACAGAGAGAATCTGATTGTCAGGTGGTCACCATTGTCCACACTGGATAGCATTGCCGTGTTACCCATAGTTTGCTGACCCATTGATTGTCCTTGAGTTAGGTGTCCTCTCCTAGCCAATCAACTGTGACCAAGGTGCTAGGTTCACACTTGTCACTAGCAAGATTTCTTATGTGAGTGGGTTGTATTTGGGGACACTGTCGAAGGCGGCTGTGGCACAGCAAGCATTCTGAAGCAAGGGATAGCCAGTGGATTAGCTTATCTCCATTGCCTGTTCTGTAAATTCCTTTAACAAGGTAAGGAAACTACCTCTTGTTCATCTCTGTATCCCCAATAGCAACTAATAGGTACTTCACGGACATTTTTAAAATCCAGCTGGACTCATTTCTAACTAGATTGGTTTTAGTGTCTTATTAACATGACTCTAGTTTGGTAAGGGTGTATTTGTACATATGTGTGTGTGTGTACCACAGACAGCATAAAACACATTATACTTACTGTCGTTGAGTCGATACTGACTCATAGGGACCCTACAGGACAGGGTAGGACTGCTTCATAGGGTTTCCAAGGCTGTAAATCTTTGTGGAAGCAGACTGCCACATTTTTCTCCCATAAAACATATGAGAAAGGTATTAAAATCCCTTACAGAAAATATGATGGCAAGCAAAGAGTCTGGATGCAATTTAAAAATAAGTTTTAATAAGATTATTTAAGGCTTCCCACCTAGAGAAAACTTTAAGTAGATGTGCCACGTCTTCCTTTTTTTTTTTTTTCAACAATACCTGTGGGATATACTAATGGCTAAAAAAAAAAAAATTTTTTTTTTTTGTGGTCCAATTTCCATATTTAGAGTGATGTTCAGTTGAAGTCCACCAAACACATAGAAAAAACACATAGGTGTTTGATATTCACCTCAGCCTACTTCCTGAAGAATTATCTTGACTGTGGTCAAAAAAGGAAGATGATAAAATGGGGCCCTTGATATGTAAAGTTTGATATATCCCAAAGCCTTGTTTCCATGAGCTCTGTTATGGATTGAAAACATATGTTGAAGTCCTAACAGCTGTATCTGTGAATGTAACCCTGTTTGTAAATAGAGTTTTTCTTTTAAGTTAATGAGATCATATCAGAGCAGGGTCCTAAACCTAATCTCTTCTGAGTGGTGTCTTATAAAGGAGAGTACAGACACAGAGAGACAGTCTTACAGGGGAAGAGACCACGTGACGACAGGTAGGTGCATCTATAAGCTGCTCAAGAGTGCCAGGGACTGCTACAGTCTCCAGAAACTAGAAGAGAGGCACACAGAAAGAATGGACATGGCCAAGACCCTAATTTGGACCTTTAGCCTCCAGAACTCAGAGAAAATAAATTTCTGTCCTTTAAAGCCACCCACTTTGTGATATTTTTGTTAAGGCAGCACTAAGAAACTTAAAGAAGCTCTCGGCTATTGTCGGTCATACCCTTCCAGTGTGATGGATGGGAAAACCCATCAAGAACCATAGTTACACTGGCTTTTGTTGTACTTTTGTCCTGTATTGTAACACTGATTTGCACATTCATTCCCTACTAATCTGTTCTGTTCATCTCAATATCCCCATCACAGTGCCGGCCACATAGCAGAGTTCTATCGATCTTCGCTCAATCAATTAATCTTCAAAGATGCAAATACACTAACAAATGAACGTGCATTGTCACCATTGCCATGGTCATTATTGTTCACCTTACCCATCACCTTCTTGATGTCATGGGCTTTATATCTTACTCCCTTCTTCACCGTCACCTGGTCACACTAAGATTGCTAGATTTAGCCAATATGAATACAGGTCACCAGGATAAACTGGAATTTCAATAAACAAGGAATGATTTTTTAGTATATCCCATGTAAATCTGTTGCTTACCTGCAATCTAGACTTAACTGTATTTTAACTGGAAGCCCTAGTTTATGCCAACAGCCTCAGTCTGTTAAGTCTATTTTCACGCCACATTTCTCAGCACCCAATCTCTGATCCCCTCCCATCTACTCAATTCCCCAACAATCACTACTGGAATGTCAGCGAAAATGAATCTTACTTCAGTGGAAAATGATGGGGGCCTTCTGCACAGCCTAAAAGTGGACAAGGTCTCCAAAGGGCTTCCTAAAGAAAACAGGAGCTGCCAGGGAGAAGGGAGGCATCCTGATCGAACACTTGCCTCTTTTGTTTTAAACAAAGAAAAGAGCTATTCAGAAACCAAATTGATTAAAATTGAGGGAAATTGCTGGACCATTGATAATTGCCTCAAAGGGGCAGTGGTCTCCCTCACTGATTGCCACTTCAGAGGGGGCTGCGCACCAACAACCCATCAAGGGTATTAGCGAGAGGCAACCTTTTAGTGACCCACAATTCCCCCCTCAGGAAGCATTTCACACAGCCTTTAAAGCCAGGCCAAAGCATTTTCCACACCATATTGACTTTTAATTCCCCAACCTGGAAGGACTGAAATCATTCTGTCTCTAAATGTCTTTCACATGCTTAAGAGATGAATGGGAATGGCCTCCACCGCAACACTTCCTCCACTCACCAGCCTTTGAAATATGACAAGTGGGGAAGACCTGGTGGCTGCGTGTCCATCCCTGCGACTCGGGTTACCCACCTTCCAGCACCCCTGTCTGACAGTGTAGAAATGCTATTTCTGTTCAAAACCATGAAACCCTGGGCACTCGTCTGGTTCGTATTTTCTCTCTGACATGCTCTCTCAGTGGCGCTTTGACAAAGACAAATCTCTCTTCTGTTGTAAAAGGAATCTGTATTTATAAATTCAGTGAAAGAATGTTGACCAGGCACGTGGAAGGCAGGGAGTGGTCCCAGCTCATGCAAGCTGTAGAGAATTTCTGGACCTCAATTTTCTCTTTTAGAAAATAACAATGTTGGACACAGTCTGCAGGTCACAGACTGTGCTAATCACTACAAACCCCAAGGGAAGGCATAATATGTATTATTTTTAAATAATGTATCTTAAAATATTATTTTTTCTTTGGAGTTGCAGAGTGTGTATGTATATATCCAGATCTGTAGAGAGTGTCACTGGGTGGTGCAAACAGTTAATCAAGCTCAACTGCTAACCAAAAGTTTGAGAGTTCGTGTCCACTCAGACAGCGGTGTCACGGGGTTGGTGCCACACAGTACAGTAGTTCATGGTGTCACCTCCCCACCAAGGGCCTCCCCTCATACCAGATGTCATGGACTGAATTGTATCCCCCCAAAAATATGTGTCAACTTGGTTAGGCCATGATTCCCAGTATTGCGTGGTTATCATCCATTTTGTGAGTGTAATTTTATGTTAAGAGGATTAGGGTGGGATTGTAACACCACCCTTACTCAGGTCACCTCCCTGATCCAGTGTAAAGGGAATTTCCCTGGGGTGTGGTCTGCACCACCTTTTATCTCTCAAGAGATAAAAGGAAAGGGAAGCAAGCAAAGAGTTGGGGACCTCGTACCACCAAGAAAGCAGCACAAGGAGCAGAGCGCGTCCTTTGGACCCGGGGTCCCTGTGCTTGAGAAGCTCCTCGACCGGGGGAAGATTGAGGACAAGGACCTTATTCCAGAGCCGACAGAGAGAAGAAGGCTTCCCCTGGAGCTGACGCCTTGAATTTGGACTTTTAGCCTACTTTACTGTAAGGAAATAAATTTCTTTTTGTTAAAGCCATCTACTTGTGCTATTTTTGTTACAGCAGCACTAGATGACTAAGATACCAGACCATTCAGAATCCTTAGAACTAATGTTTTTTTTTGTTTTTGTTTTGTACTAGTTACTCATAAATTGTAATTCCTGTATATCGCTCCTTCTTTTCCTTTAATTACTACTTCATTCTGAAAAAAGTTATTGACATAGGTTTACAAATATTAATTACCACAATATTGTAGATAAAACGCCAGAAAATTTGACAAAATCGGTGACTATATGAACATCGACAGCAATGAAAACAACAGCGCCTGCCTGTAGTGTGTGCGGATGAAACTCCAGTGATTCAAAGCATTGTTGCAGTTGGGTGACCATGACAACTCTGGCCAAGCACACGAGAAGGTTCAAAAAGTAAATTAGCGTAGGGTTTTAGCCTTGTAGGCATATTGATACATTTAAGCTGGGCTGACGAAAAATGCTTTTATTGTCATAACTAACTACAGGGATATTTTTACAGAGAGTCATTTTGGGGTCACCGCCCATGACAGTGTCACCCTCCGTGACAGTGTCACTGACGCAGTTGGCAACCCCTGCACTCCCTTAGTGATGCCACTGCACCCAGAGGTTCCTCAGAAGAAAGGCCAGACTATCTACTTCCAGAAAAAAAAAAAAAAAACAGTCATTGAATGAAAGCCCTGTGGAGCACAGTTCTACCCTAACACACAGAGTTGCTATGAGCTGGAGTGGAATCAACTCAAGGGCAACTCGTTCTGATATATACGTATACACATATGCGTACATACACACTGTTTTTCTGGAGCTCAGCCCCTAGAGATGCTTGTTTGGGGCCAACAGTGTATATTCCTACATCATAAATAAGCTTTCTGCATGATGCTGAAGATCAGGCAGGTCTGGGAATCACTAGAGAAAATGGACGCCAGTCTTCTCTTGTAGAAACACTGAGCCTTTTTTCTGCCCTACCTATTCCCAGGGGCCTGGAGGCTTTGCCTGTTAGACAGCAAATGAGGCAGGGCCTCCAAGGATGTTGAAGAGGTCAAAAAGGTCTGCTTAGGAAGGGAAGGAGGAGGTGCCCCCCGCCCCCAACCAGGAAACCCCACACGCTTGATAGAAGGCTGCTTCCTTAGACCAGAGAAAAGGCTAGCATCCCGCTGCCTCCAGAGACAGGCTGTAGTTGAGTTCAACTCTTCCCATCACCCCTGCCCTTGCCTGTGGCAAAGGAGGCTTTGTTTGCTAGAACAGAAGAGGGGTTGCCTTATCATCTGAATTAGTCTGGGAGATCAGTTCTAAACGCAGGTCCCTTGTTCTGATTAGAAACAAACCCCCAGCCCTTTAGAAATACACTTCTCCATTCTCTACAAGCAACTGACCTGTGAAGAGGGGGCTGGGTTGTTGCCAGAAAACTGGATTCTGGCTTCAGAAGAAGAGTCAAACTTTGAGCATTTCTCTGGGACTCTGAGCATTTCTGTGCCCCTTTCATGCCTCTGTTTCGTCACCTGTAAATTAGGAGATGGGCTGACATGACTTGTAAGGTCCCTTCCAGCTGCAAAGGATGCAAAATTTTTTTTTTAACACCTGTGGCCATCCTTTAGTTAATTTAATAAAAGGGTATGCAGAAATCATTACTGAATAGTTTCTAGTGACCAAAAAAAAAAAAAAAAAGACCCACAGCCTGAATATATATAAAGACATGGTTCCATAAATGTGGCGCATCCTTCCAAGGAATATTACTCAGCTATTTAAAGAGGTGAGTTTGAGCTCTACCTATTATGCCCTGAAGTGATATTCACGATGAGATATAAAAGTAGGAAAATTTAGTGAAGCATTTAAGCAAGTTAAAGCAATACATACATGCATATATGTGGACATGGTGGGTAGGTTTCAGAAGAGCATCCAGAAAACAACTGGCTCTGTATCTGACCATATATTACATCTGAAATATATTTCAGATTAACTGCACCCTTACCTATGGCCAAAGAGCTTTCTAATGTCATGAGGGTTGTTACTTTCAGTGGTCAGTGAACAGTATTGTAGACTGTATATCTATATTCCTTTGTCTTGCTTATATACATATTCACACACATATACAGGGGAACATATATACACACACATATATAGGATTTTTTTTTTTGTAAAAAAGCTCCCAAAATATATATCTATATATTTTGCATGAACATAGAGAATGGATGTCAGCCGTCCAACAGGCTGTAAGCATTGGTGTCCTGGCAGCAAGGGACGGGTGAGGAAATATTCGTCTTTCCATCTCACTCTGGGGAGGCACAGTGGCAGTGCAAAAGACCTGAGCTTTGGAGATGGGTTGATCTTTGTTGCAATCTGGGTTCTGACACATAATCACTATGGACAAATTATTTTAGTTCTCCAAGCCTCCGTTTCTAAGTCAATCAAATGGATATAATGCCATTTAGCTTGCAAATTTATTATGAGAATATATAAATATATAAAGAGCCTGGCATCTGGTAAGTGCCCAAGAAATGATAGCTATTATTATCAATATGTTTTTGCTGTCACACTCTTCAAAAGTCATCTACTCTAACTACTTAGGGGAAAGGGATTATGATTTCATTTGCATTCTCAAAAAAAATATGTTGTAGTCCTAACCCCAGTACCTGTGAACGTGACCTTGTTTGGAGAAATAGGGTCTTTCCTGAGTTATCAGATGGGCCAAACAAGGTCATACTGGAGTAAGGTGGGTCCTAGTCCTAACGCCTTCTGAGTGGTGGCTTACAAAAAGGGAGTGACACACAGGGGAAGATGCATTGCCATGACAGCGACAGATGCCTCTACAAGCAACAAAGGATTGCCACTAGAAACCAGGGAGAGAGGCCCACAAACGGAAAGACCCTGATTTGGGCTTTTAACCTCCACAACTGTGAGAAAATAAATTTTTGTTCTTTAAAGCCACCGACTTTGTGATATTTTGTTATGGCAGCACTAGGTAACTACGACAGACAGTATAATATATGGTTAAGAGCATGGGTTCTGACATCTGACTGGTTTCAAGTCCCAGCTTGGCCACTCTCTACCTACGTGAATAGAAAGATGGCCCAATCAAAAAGGATCTCAAGAGAGGGAACACCACTGTCAGCTGGAGGATCCATATCTACAGGAGCTACAGTCATTAAGAACCTACCGTGTGCCAGACACGGCAATGACTATGCTGCACGTCTTAAAAAAAAAGCTGTGTTAAATAGCCCAGTGAGGAGGATACAGTTATGATCACTGTTCTTCAGAGGAGAAAACTAAGATAGGGACAAGTTATGGTACTCTTCCAATGTCACATAGCCCTGAAGTGGCAAACACACCTGCACAGAGCTGCGTAGCGTGTGCACATCACCAGGCTCATTTTCTCATTGGTCATTAAAAATAACTCCAGGTGTGATGCATTGGAAGTATTTGCATTTTGAATATTGGTTGTTCAAACACATAAAATCCACAAACTGAGAATTGAGATACCATCAGTTTTAACAGCATCTCCGTGATGTGACACGAAACTATTGGCTCTGTGTCAAGCATATATTATATTTGAAATGTATTTCAGATTAACTGCACACAATGGCCATGAGTGATATCACTTTCAGTGGTCAGTGAACAGCATTATAAACTGACTGTCAAAAAGAAAGCAAACAGACCTGGATTTGAACTTCCTCACTTTGCAACAGAGAAAACACTGGCACATTACAATTGAATATAATCCTACAATATACATACACACCTACTTCTATGGTAAAACTGCAACTTGAATCTAGAACTCTTGACTCACAGCCCAGCATGTATAAAATCGTGCCAAGAAATCACAAGGACCTCCTCTGTTCACTAATTACATATTTAGAGAAGCAAAATCAGCACAACTAATGCTCATTTACCACCACTCGTCTGTCAGTTTGTCGTCCTATGGTGGCTTGCATGTTGCTTTGATGCTGGAAGCTATGCCACTGGTATTTCAAATATCAGCAGGGTATGGTGTACAGGCTTTAGGGGATCTTCTAGACTAAGACAAGTTAGGAAGAAAGGTCTGCTGATCCACTTCTGAAAATTAGCCAAGTAAACATTGTGGGTTACGACAGAACATTGCCCGACTCCCTTGCTTTGGACATGTCATCAAGACAGATCGATAGCTAGAGGGCATCATGTTTGGTGAACTAGAGGACCAACTAGGCCATAGGAGACCCTCAGTGAGATGGATTAACACAGTGGCTGCAGCAATGGACTCAAACATGCTGACAGATCACGAAGATGATGAGGACTGGCCAAGTTCTGGTTCTGTCATACAGAAGATTGCCTTGGGTTGGAGTTGACTCAACAACAGATAACAACAATGCTGATTTTAAGTTCTATATTTTTACTAGAGATAACTAAGTTGTACCTCATTAATGTACCTCACCTCTCCAACTTGAGAAAGAGGCATCAACAACTGAGCAATTCTCTTGTCTGTATTGGATCATGTCTTCCCACAGGCTCCCCACTCCAACTACATACAGATCTACCTGAAGCAGGGCAACACAGCGATAGTTCAGGATACTCAGAATTCTCATGTGACCACAATTTCTTGTTCAACTGTCTGCCATATTTGTTAGACTGTGGGCTCATGATATACCCAGGGATCCGGACACTTGCCTTCAGCATTCCCAAGTGCCCAGCACAGGTTTGTGGCAAATAGAAGATGGTCAACAGATTTTTGCTGAATGAGTGAAATTAAGAGAATCTCATACTTAAGTCCATGTGTCATAGGCCCTGTGTACCTAAATATTTCTTCTATTAGCATATAAACTCCTTGATGGAAGACACTGTCTCTTTTATCTTTTCAGTTTGCCTCCCAAAAGACACATGGCCCTTCCCCATGACCCAACCCTAACAACTGACATATTCTAGGAGCTCATTAAATGTTTATTGGAAGAAACTGAGTCAATAATCAAGACATTACTTTCAATTCTAATATTCCATAATTCTGGGATGCTGCAAAGCTGTCCTCTTTTACTTCTATAATTTGTTTAAATCAGCCAACCATGAATTTATACAGCCCAGAAACATTTGCTGTTGAGTGGACTCCACCTCATAGCGACCCTATATGACAAAGTAGAACTACCCTATATGGTTTCGAAGGAGCAACTGGTGGATTCGAACTGCCAACTTTTTGGCTAGCAGCCGAGCTCTTAACCACTGTGCCAAGATTGGAAATGAACACTTCCTTTCCTAATATGTTCTAAGAAGGCATGTATTGTACCTAGAGGCCAGCAAGGGGATTTAAACAATGACAGGTCATTATTTATTTTATCTTATCCATTTTACTTTATCCTATTATTTTAAAATTTATTTTCTTCCTACAGATTAGTAAACACAGTAATTCTTGAATCCAAACAAAGAGATCTAAAGTTTTATTGAAGCAGAGGTCAAACTATATTCTTAAATGAGAAGACTAAATGAAGGATCCTAAAGTTCTTTAGAGTATTTAGTGTGAACCACATTTGTTATGGAGTACGGTATACAGTACATGGAGTGAATTGTGAACCACCTCTGTTATGGAGTACGGTATACAGTACATGGAGTGAACCATAAAATGGAGTAGAGCATACCATATATGGAGTGAACCATACTGCTATGGAGTAGTTGTTGTTAGGTGCCATCAAGTCGGTTCCGACTCACAGTGACCCTATGCACAAGAGAACGAAACACTGCCCAGTCCTACACCATCCTTACAATCGTTGTTATGCATGAGCCCATTGTTGCAGCCACTGTGTCAATCCACCTGATTGAGGGTCTTCCTCTTTTCCGTTGACCCTCTACTTTACCAAGCATGATGTCCTTCTCCAGGGACTGACCCCTCCTGATAACATGTCCAAGGTATGTAAGACGTAGTCTCACCAGCCTTGCTTCTAAGGAGCATTCTGGTTGTACTTCTAAGACAGATTTGTTCATTCTTTTAGCAGTCAATGGTGTATTCAATAATCTTCACCAACACCACAATTCAAAGGTGTCAATTCTTCTTCAGTCTTCCTTATTCATTGTCCAGCTTTCACATGCATATGTTGTGACTGAAAATACCATGGCTTCAGTCAGGTGCACCTTAGTCCTCAAGGTGTCATCTTTGCTTTTCAACACTTTAAAGAGGTCCTTTGCAGCAGATTTGCTCAATGCAATGCATCTTTTTTTTTTTTCATTAACTTTTATTGAGCTTCAAGTGAAGTTTACAAATCAAGTCAGACTGTCAGATATAAGTTTATATACACCTTACTCCATACTCCCACTTGCTCTCCCCCTAATGAGTCAGCCCTTCCAGTCTCTCCTTTCGTGACAATTTTGCCAGCTTCCAACTCTCTCTACCCTCCCATCCCCCCTCCAGACAGGAGATGCCAACACAGTCTCAAGTGTCCACCTGATATAATTAGCTCACTCTTCATCAGCATCTCTCTCCTATCCACTGTCCAGTCCCTTTCATGTCTGATGAGTTGTCTTCGGGGATGGTTCCTGTCCTGTGCCAACAGAAGGTTTGGGGACCATGACCGCTGGGATTCCTCTAGTCTCAGTCAGACCATTAAGTATGGTCTTTTTATGAGAATTTGGGGTCTGCATCCCACTGATCTCCTGCTCCCTCAGGGGTTCTCTGGTGTGCTCCCTGTCAGGACAGTCATCGATTGTGGCCGGGCACCATCTAGTTCTTCTGGTCTCAGGATGATGTAGGTCTCTGGTTCATGTGGCCCTTTCTGTCTCTTGGGCTCTTAGTTATCGTGTGACCTTGGAGTTCTTCATTCTCCTTTGATCCAGGTGGGTTGAGACCAATTGATGCATCTTAGATGGCCGCTTGTTAGCATTTAAGATCCCAGACGCCACATTTCAAAGTGGGATGCAGAATGTTTTCATAATAGAATTATTTTGCCAATTGGCTTAGAAGTCCCCTTAAACCATGGTCCCCAAACCCCCGCCCTTGCTCCGCTGACCTTTGAAGCATTCATTTTACCCCGGAAACTTCTTTGCTTTTGGTCCGGTCCAGTTGAGCTGAACTTCCATGTATTGAGCATTGTCCTTCCCTTCACCTAAAGCAGTTCTTATCTACTAATTAATCAGTAAAAAACCCTCTCCCACCCACCCCGCCTCGTAACCACAAAAGTATGTGTTCTTCTCAGTTTATACTATTTCTCAAGATCTTATAATAGTGGTCTTATACAATATTTGTCCTTTTGCCTCTGACTCATTTCGCTCAGCATAATGCCTTCCAGGTTCCTCCATGTTATGAAATGTTTCACAGATTCGTCACTGTTCTTTATCGATATGTAGTATTCCATTGTGTGAATATACCACAATTTATTTGACCATTCATCCGTTGATGGACACCTTGGTTGCTTCCAGCCTTTTGCTATTGTAAACAGAGCTGCAATAAACATGGGTGTGCATATATCTGTTTGTGTGAAGGCTCTTATTTCTCTAGGGTATATTCCAAGGAGTGGGATTTCTGGGTTGTATGGTAGTTCTATTTCTAACTGTTTAAGATAACGCCAGATAGATTTCCAAAGTGGTTGTACCATTTTACATTCCCACCAGCAGTGTATAAGAGTTCCAATCTCTCCGCAGCCTCTCCAACATTTATTATTTTGTGTTTTTTGGATTAATGCCAGCCTTGTTGGAGTGAGATGGAATCTCATTGTGGTTTTAATTTCCATTTCTCTAATGGCTAATGATCGAGAGCATTTTCTCATGTATCTGTTAGCTGCCTGAATATCTTCTTTAGTGAAGTGTATGCTCATATCTTTTGCCCACTTCTTGATTGGGTTGTTTGTCTTTTTGTGGTTGAGTTTTGACAGAATCATATAGATTTTAGAGATCAGGCGCTGGTCGGAGATGTCATAGCTGAAAATTCTTTCCCAGTCTGCAGGTGGTCTTTTTACTCTTTTGGTGAAGTCTTTAGATGAGCATAGGTGCTTGATTTTTAGGAGCTCCCAGTTGTCGGGTTTCTCTTCATCATTTTTGGTAATGTTTTGTATTCTGTTTATGCCTTGTATTAGGGCTGCTAAGGTTGTCCCTATTTTTTCTTCCATGATCTTTATCGTTTTAGTCTTTATGTTTAGGTCTTTGATCCACTTGGAGTTAGTTTTTGTGCTTGGTGTGAGGTATGGGTCCTGTTTCATTTTTTTGCAAATGGATATCCAGTTATGCCAGCACCATTTGTTAAAAAGACTATCTTTTCCCCAATTAACTGACACTGGGCCTTTGTCAAATATCAGCTGCTCATATGTGGATGGATTTATATCTGGGTTCTCAATTCTGTTCCACTGGTCTATGTTGTCTGTTGTTGTACCAGTACCAGGCTGTTTTGACTACTGTGGCTGTATAATAGGTTCTGAAATCAGGTAAAGTGAGGCCTCCCACTTTCTTCTTCTTTTTCATTAATGCTTTGCTTATCTGAGGCTTCTTTCCCTTCCATACGAAGTTGGTGATTTGTTTCTCTATCACCTTAAAAAATGACATTGGAATTTGGATCGGAAATGCATTGTATGTATAGATGGCTTTTGGTAGAATAGACATTTTTACTATGTTAAGTCTTCCTATCCATGAGCAAGGTATGTTTTTCCACTTAAGTATGTCCTTTTTAATTCTTGTAGTACAGCTTTGTAGTTTTCTTTGTATAGGTCTTTTACATCCTTGGCAAGATTTATTCCTAAGTATTTTATCTTCTTGGGGGCTACTGTGAATGGT